>NC_088861.1:36547878-36905378 GCF_963853765.1 Magallana gigas | reverse complement strand
ATGCATGTACCGTGCAGTAGGCAGGTAAGTATATGAGTAGTGAGGAAATAAACAATAGGACATTTTGAACTAAATAAAAAGGAATAAAATGAAAAAATAAACAGGTAAAAAAATTATGTAGATATTGCATATAGTCATACCATTATATAAAAGTGGGAAATTACACACCTACAAACAGGTACCGGGCTCGCTCTCTCTCTCTCTCTCTCTCTCTCTCTCTCTCTCTCTCTCTCTCTCTCTCTCTCTCTCTGGGTAGGGGGTTGCGCTGTATATATCATAACCATTAAAATTAGTACATTTGGCATACTTATTGTAGAGCAATACTCTCTCAAAAAATCTTTGACATTCTTTGATACCTAAATAAAACTATAAGTTGACAATGATGCAAGGTACAGTGTGTGTAATTCTTGCTGCGCTCGCCAGAACGGTAGCACCGTAAAACATATTATTGAGCTAATGTTGTAGATCAAAATGCAGAAGCAGTTGCATTGCACGGGTTTTGTGATAAATACATGTAGTTTCAACAGTATTTGATCCAAAGCTTGGAAGGTAATGATACATGCAGAATGGTTTTGCGTTGATTACCGATTGCTCTTGTCTCCTTGATGTCTTTTGTCTGCACGCTTGTGCACCACGTGTAACGTGTGCTTTTCTTAATCAGTTTTATCACAAGAGGTGTGTTCATCTGGCATGGTTTTATAATGGGAAAGACTTATGCTTAGGATTTTTTTCTTTCGATTTCTCATTAGTGAGATTTCATAACCAGATTATTTGGAAATAAGTAGGATGTGTTTTTTTTGGCATTTGTAAATATCAGAATTGTATGGGATTTTTTTTTTCTTGCATACTCTGTATACTTTGACATACCCAGTAGGTTCTGTTATTCCTTCATGTTTGTTTTCATTAACTCTTATTAAATGTCAGCGTTTGATTTCACGTTTCAAATCTAAAAATCTCATTTCTTCTTTCTATTTTTCATGTATCCCTAATGAATTCAATCTAATAATCAATCAATTTAGTTAATCATACACAGACGACAAAATGGCGGACCGAAGTTAATCAGGTCGTGCCACCACCAGCCGAATAATATCCGGCTAATGAACAAGTTCTATGTACATCACCGTCGAATTGTCGACGCGCGCAAAGATTTAGCATTGTAATTGGTTTCTGTAGAGACGAACATATATACAACTCTCTGGCGGTGAAATCACGGGCAAATATTGACAAGTGGGGCAGTAAAAAGCCCTGTGACGACAAAGATTTATCATATCATTTCATAAAATCTTACCCCAGCAACAGACACGAGACCTTCCGGTCCGGGTCGTGAGAATCCACGAGACTTTTAAAGAACTCTCGCGAGACTTGGACAAAACACTTTTTGCGCTGGTTTGGAGTCATAAAACATTCTAACGTGAATTTTAAACGACATACGCTTGAACAGTGTGGCCGCCTAAGACTTGTTTCAATTACTTTATATATTCGTGCCTCATTTCCACTTTTCCGGTAGACATTACGGATCTTATTATTGAAGACATAAATTACGATAACCAATTGCGTTAAACTGCGTACTTCGGTCTCTTTCATTACTCTGCGTTGTTTTAAAGACACGACGCATGATGGAATACTCTGTCAATGCAAGGTCTTCCTCCGTCGCCTTTATAATATAACGGTATCAGGTACTGAAGATTTACAAACCAAGTCTATCCTCTTGATACAACGCATACGGATATTGTGGTAGTGAAAATAGTCGCTGATTATTGACTATAGTGTAATAGACAAGATTTTATAGATAAATGGAGAAGATAATGTCACTATAAAATCTGAACCCGAATATCGCATTTGTTGATCAGCTGATGTAGATCAGGTTCGGGCCACGTTTCTCCGAGATGCGTTTAGTTAATTATACAGTTTTTTTCTCTATATACCCAGCCTCTTTAGACAGCTAGATGGAACAATTTTTATATGTATGTGATATTATAAAACGACGGTCAATTGGAATGATTTTAATTAATTTCCAGGTGATTTATATGATAAAACAACGAGACGGTTGAAACTTTACAGACACACGGGGTATTGCCAAGGTTGAAGTTTTTTTAATGGTGAGATTTCTTCAATCTGGTCTGCGGCCGATTCCAAAGTAGTTCGTACAAAAGATTGATTTGAAGGCGCGCACTAATGGGGCATTGTGTGGAACACACGGTAGTCCCTAGTACTCGATCTCTCTGTATCAATATTTATAGAGTTTTTGCCGAGAGGGGAACGACAGGTGATTTTACATAAAGCCTGCTTACATATATATAAAAAAATCATTCTGATGAAGAGCAAGATTTGAGCTTCCGATAATGGATTATCATTGCTATCCGATGCCTGTGCTATTGTAATTCATCGGAAAAGATTACTTGGAGAATAATTTTTATTTTTTGCTGCTCCTGTGGGGGAAATGGACAATTTTTGTTTTAATTGTGCTTAAATAATCATATTGATGTCTTGAGCGTGCGACTTGGGGATGGTTTTGCCGAATACAATCGTTAATCGGCGTTAGGATAGATGCTTTAGATGTAATAGGCCCGGGATGTGTATGAAGCTTGTACATGTATGGGCTATAGAGGCTTTGTGCGTATAAAATAAGTCGATGAAGTTTTTCCAGTAACCTTGAGATTTATTTTGTTCTACAAGGGATTTATAGACTAAGTGTTCTTAAACTTGTTTGTGAAACCTGAAAAGGAAGTTGTGTAATTTCAAAAAAGTAAAGTTGGATTATTGAAAGTAACGTCACTTGTTATAAGAAATGAAAATAACAATCTTATGTCTGTACTTTGAACAATGTATGAATTGTGTTGGAATATACTCGAATTAAAAAACTGTATTCAAAGGAGCTTATTTGTTTAAATCGAGACCGTTCAGGATGGCTAGTATACGGCTGATGGAGAATGAAAACTGTCCAGTGTGCTCCTCATGTTTTGGAATTCTTCTGTCGTTTTTTAGGTTCGAACGTCCGGCCAGCCGCAGTCCAGTTGTCACTGAACAAGTCCAACCGTCCCCTAACGCACACACCTCGCTCCACGAGAGCCTGGGGGTCAGGAATGGAGCGGGTGCGGGGGGCCACGGGAACTACCAAGCGATGGGCGGCACCCCCACACACAGGGTAAGTTCACGCATTTAATACTGTTGCATGTACATGTGTACTATAATATTAAGCTACATGAGAAAAATTATCGAATTGATTCTGTTGTCATGTTGTAAATTTTGTATTTACTGCCACCCGGTAAATTTAAAATTTACAACATGACACTGTCTTCTATATCTTTGTCTTTTATTTTTATCATGGAGGACGGACAAGGCATCGCTCTTGTCTATAAGTTTTGGCTTAAGTATCAGGGCTGCAAAATATCTTAACACATACATGTCTTAAAAAAAACTTGTTTTGGTATGTTAGATTTATATCGTATGAAATTTCTCGTTTAATTGCGTTGGTTTCTTTATATTCATTTAAAAGTAATCTGAGATGCGAGGTGCTTGAAATCAGTAGCTTAAATATTATTATTCCGCTAATCTTCGCGAAAAATATCCCGGATTGATGTCTAGAGATCGTCAAATGTAAAACAAAGTAACATGCATGCTGAATGAATCGGGGACAAACATCGAATCAAAAATGTGAGACAATGATAGCAGTTCAATATAAATAAAGTATAGTATACAGCGTTTGTACAAAAAGTACCTGAGACTTGCGTCAGACCAACGGACGATGCAGTTTGTTACAGGTATATTATTGTCCTTTACAAAAACTTAGATTATTGAGAATCAAAATTTGTACATGACAACATGTACACAAGGTACGCAACACAAGGGACCTAAATTTTTTAAAGGACATTGTATTGTGATCTAAACCAGGGCAAGGAAAAAAAGAAGCATTCTTAAGTTCATGCCCCCTCTTACATTTCACCCCTCATCTTTGCGTATATTTTTTGACCAATAATATAATTACAGCATTAGTGTGACGTAGGACACAATATGCGTGTCCTGGGATCGTATGACGTCTAAGAATTCATTAGAAAACATGTCAGATTCCTTCGACTTGTCACGATTTACAGGACATCGAATGAGAAGAATCAAGATCTGTTAACATTTATCCAATTTGTAATCAATGCTATCTTCACGAAGTTATTTAATTCTTGGTCATGATCGCCCTTTTTTTAAAGCGCTAAGCATAGCTGCAGCGCTTTTTTGTCGCCAGATTTCTAAATGTACTTCCACTTTCGTTTTCGCGTTTCCTATATACCGCCACCTACTGGCGGATGCTGGAGAAGTCGTATCATGGAGAAGTCGTACTCTGGAAATATCATAACTATGCAGTAGGAAGAACTTAATTATCTTCAAGTTATCCTGCATGCAGATGCATTTGTTCTACCAGTATTAAATTAACAAAAACAAATGATCTCGATTTCCAGAAATTGCTAAAATTTTAAAATCAAGCATTTTTAAACATGCTTCAAGGCAGATTGTTATATTGTAAATTGGAAATTTCGACTTTACAGTCAAATGGATAAATCATTCTATGCTTCAAAATAAAGATACACTTACATTTATTGCGAAATTCTTTTATCATGTTTATTATGATTTTTAGCCGGGCTCTGCTGAAAGCAGAGTCCTGGCTATAGGCAGGCAAATCGCCAATGTTACTATAAATAACACAAGTAAACAAAAAACCAAACAGCGTCAAGGTAAAGCTTCCGCTATACCAAATAGTTACACAAAGAGCCACGTTTTGTCAAAAGTGTTGGCATTTTGTTTTGTTTTTTTAAATTTCAAATGAATTGTCTATCTTTTTTAGTTTTCTTAATAATAACGTGTTTTTAAAACATTACTATGCATTTTGGACACATACAATGCGCATGAATTTCCATGAACTACTTTGCTGCGCGATGAAAAAATGGGGATTGAATATATAATGATTGTTGCAAAATTCAAGGCAGCAACTGTTGAACGTTTTAACTTCTACTAGACAGACATATTTTTTGTTTATAGCCGCTTACAAAATTTGGTCGCTCTCTGATGCTTTGCTGACATTAAAAGCATGAGAGAGAGAGAGAGAGAAGGAGAGAGAGAGAGAGAGAGATTGAGAGATTTTCAGTCTTTAAATTTTACTACACAATATGCATAAAGACACACCAAAAGAGCCCGGCTTTCAGTACTTCAGTACTTTGATTTACAAAGTTATCAGCGTTTTGTCTTAACTGTAACACGACAACATGCATTAATCATTAAAAAAAATATGCATTCTATAACTGAGACATATCCAAATTCTACATCATTTCAGAATTATTAGTTAGTGCATTTTTCTCAATAACTAACAATATGATTCTTTACATTTATTTTCATATCAATCGATATATAATATTAACACTTTCTTCCCGACTTAGCGCTTTTCAATACTTTCAGTACTTTGATTTTTTTTTTACATGACTGTATATCATTTCTACGACAAACTGAGAACTGTGATTATATGTGTGAGTTAATCTATCTAAAAACGTGTCTCCTTGGCTACAAAAACTGCAGGGGAGCTTTGTTCTTAACTTTCCTTTTATTTCCATATTTGATTTTAAAGCTATTAACTATTGTACAGAAAGTAAAAATGTCAAACATAGCTTTTTTTTTTTTTAAAGATTTGAGCGTTTTTATATATCCTTATACAGAACTCCTGTACAGTGTGTCTCAGAATATACGATACCATTTACTCTGTATATTTATGATGATCTATATAGTCCTCAAAATGACCACGGTCATCCAAACCATTCAGTTGGAAGAGAAATTGGTCATACTGTTATGTACCACGAAGAGATACAAACGTACGTTAGATGACGCTTATAGAAAATTTAGTTTATTTTTTGTGATATTCCCTTGTAAGTAGATTGATGATTTTTGATAATTTAAAGTTAACTTGGTCAAATATTTGAATCTATTGTTGTGAAATATTCGAATTGTAACTCTTAAATGGTATAAATGACAAATATGCCTCCAACAATTACATGTACAAGTTGATGGTTATTTAATGACACAGTACTTCAGTATCTGCATATAATACATTAGGAGACTAAGCATTTAGTTTATGAATATTATTTATCTATAAATATTAGAATCACTTTTACGCAAATCCTGCGATTTTTACTGCGCTGAATTCTATTTATAATCCCTTTCAATTTTTTATAACCCACGTTACTTGAGTCGTGATAATTTTAGATGTCTGTGCCGATATGTAGGTTACACACGTACTTAAAACATACATTAGGATTTGAACTCAGGTGTAATTGGTCCCTATCTCTCACTTGATATTTCAAGGTGAACATTTCCGCGTTTATACGGATGTTATTCCAAACTCCTCGTTGACAGAGATTAAAGCGTCCCATTTCCCTGTTGCGTTTGGGGACTTCTGGGTCTTTGATGTTGCTGTGACGATGGCTTTTGTTTGATTTGTGGACCAGGACCAGCTTGTTACATTAGTTACACGGAAAATCTTCTAAATTCACGCCATATGTATTTTGATTAGAAGCTGTCTCAAAGAATGTATTCGTGTAATTGCATGCATTTTACATCTCCAGCATTGTTTAGTTTTAAAAAGATTACCTCAGATTAAAAGCTAAAGCTCTC
The DNA here is from genome assembly GCF_963853765.1 of Magallana gigas. NCBI lineage: Eukaryota > Metazoa > Mollusca > Bivalvia > Ostreida > Ostreidae > Magallana > Magallana gigas. The sequence goes on along the minus strand of NC_088861.1, from coordinate 36,898,733 downwards.
TCTCTCTCTCTCTCTCTCTCTCTCTCTCTCTCTCTCTATTATGCAACTACTTTGTGGCTGAAATCCTATATGACGTTCTTTTCCCTAGACCCGCTGGATATTGATTCAGAACCTTGATGAATTGCTAATGTATCATTTGCATAGGACATGCATTCTATCAAACACATTTGGTCAAATAACATTTCCTCTAAAACTGAAATCAATTGTGTTAACCGAGATTAACTTCACCACTGTTTGGGGGGCTTCCATCATTGTAGTTAGACACACCTGGAAAGACTCTTTGGGCGCCAGAATCTAAAACGATTTAATTAAAGCATTCGGAGTGAGCATTTAAGTAGCTTTGGAAAGGCAGAGAATACCAAAGGGGATTCTGTATTAAATTTATTTATTTGAAAAATAGAAAAAATCACGGGAAGTGGTTTCCTTTAGAGTTCAAATATCCATCAAAAGTCGAGATTTGAGTGCATGGACCTTTTCTAGTTCTACAAAGCTTTTGATAGCATACATGTATAAAAGGAGATTCACCCCCGTACTAACTAGGTTTGTACATTAATCGTTAATCTCCAGCTTGCACCTTGTCGTAAAAAACTCCGCAAAGTCTAGCAATAAATGTGAACTTTCTAATTTCCGACCGTTTTCCTGAATGAAACCTACGATAAATCCTGCAGAAGTATTATCTGACAATGGAGTCGCAGAATGTCAGCGGGCAGGTTAGTAAAAAAACTGGCATTAAATGCAGATAAAGGGATAAAATGTCGTAACTACCGGTAGATTTGATCTCCGTCCGCCACATTTTTTAGCGTTTATCATCTGCTCGTCGAATTATCTGTCCAATTTGTGGGTATCATGCTATTAGACAGAACAAGGATAGAACGGGTAGGGATGGAGCGGAAAAACTGGCAGGAGATGAGTTTCTGGTGTCAATATTTACGGCCCGGATCGCACTATCTGCTTATTTATTTTCGGTGTGGGCAGATCATTTTGCCTAGACGTTCAACAGGATATCTCTACAGAGTTTTATGGTCCCTGTTTCATCACTCAGGCCTCTGTTGTTTTCTGTGGCCGTGTTGGTTCTCTCAGACAGACCGTTGAATATTTTTTTCGGAGCTGGTGTTTTTACCACTATTGGTGCATGCACGGCTATAACTAGTTTCTTCAGTGGTTCGGTGGTTTCTAAGTGGTTCTGTTTTGTGGTGCCGAAAGTGGTGGTTAAGCTGTTTGTAATCATCATGTCTAAGGTAAGCGGTCTGAGAGAGAGATATAGAGAACGAGAGAGACAGAGAGAGAGACAGAGAGAGAGAGGGAGGGCAATAATCAGATAGACAGACTAGTTTCTTCAGTGGTTCAGTGGTGTCTATGTGGTTCTGTTTGGTGGTGCCGATAGTGTCCAAGGAAAGCGGTCCCAGAGAGAGAGAGAGAGAGAGAGAGAGAGAGAGAGGAGAGAGAGAGAGATAAGGTTTATAGATTTATTTTGAATCCTACGTAAGTATACATAATATTAAGCGCAGTGATCTCTTTTGCACCCTATTCATGAGGAAAATAAGTCTATTGTCGTGAAATAAAACAGATTTGTAACGATCTCGTCTAAACAAGACCCTCAGATGTTACATGTACCTCTGACAATATGCACAAAACTAATCTATTCGCCCTATTCGGTCCCTTCAAATGTTCTCTCCGTAAATAGCCCCCGGATCGATATATTCAAGTCGTATATAGTTCATATCACAGTGAGGGGAAAAGACAACATTGTACACCTCTAACAGTTGGACGAATTATTGATGTTAAATATTTTATAACTAGAAACAACCTTTATATTTATTCGTTTAATGATCATTTTTTCCCTATATAGCACCCTCTCGCGACAAGCTGTTTCGCTCTTTAACATTGCTTATGGAAGTTGAATGTACTTTCGTGCATGACGTCATAGCAATCAGCGCTGATTTAATAGATGCATGGATCCTCTGTATTTTCAGCAATTATCTGGAATTAAATTCACGTATTTTGTTAATAATGTAAGGCACGCTAGATGGCGACATTTAATTATCAAAGTGGATCTGTACAATAGGCCCTCTATATTAAAAAAAAATTATAAAGTAAAGAGAGCTTAACCGAAGCAAGTCCTGCGTGACTGCTCTTTTTGACGTGCGCTGATACATTAAGGGGCAAACGCTCCCGAGTGACGTCGTCTCAAGCCTATCTCCGACAGAGATGGGACGTCCCCACATGTTACCTATATGAGATATGTAAATGCGAAGTTATTACCACTCGGTAGGGTCTACAGCTGCCTGATCAGCAGTTTTATCCGTCGCCGCCCCGAGTCACCAGGGGACAGGTTTGAATCTAATTATCAATTGTGTTAAGTGTCGATACATGGCCGTAGGCTTTCGTCCCCAGTCTTTTTGGATACGTGGACCTTTGACCATTTTTGGACTATCGGTGTTCGTTGACATATCCGAACACCTGTTGCGGGAGATTTCGATATGCCGATGTAGAGATTAAAGTGTACAGATATGTTAATTATTGAAAAGGATATTCGAGACCGGTGCCGCAACTTGCCAAGAACTTGTGAATTTCGGATAAATTATGCAATATCTAATTACCATCTGGGGTTTAGATTTTGATTTTAATTAGATACTGTTCAATATATGTCTCCAACGACAGATTGTGAATTTGAATAAGAAAAGTAGCGCTAGCCGAATGTAAATTGTTCATTCAATTTTCAAAAAATTGGATGTAAAAAAAGGAACAGTCACCCGTGCCTAGAGAGAAAATTATAATCGTATTATCCCTAAACACAAACAGGCCTGGCGACCATATTACTGTGACTGCATCATTGTGCCAGAGTTCTACGGGATGAAAAGATGTAAAAATAAACTAGAGGCTTAAAAATGAAATCCATGGAAGTTTAAATGTAGTTTTACTAAGAATCGGATAGCGAAATCCTGTCTATATTATCAATATAAACTGAAGGCTGAAACATGTATATCTGTGGAGGTAATTACGGCCAATGCAGGTCTACATTATTTGACGATAGCTAGTGTTGCATCGGATTGCAGACAATTTTGAAAATGGGGTCGTGTTGTTTTGGATTTTGTGTTGAGGAGGAGGATGAAGAGAAAGTGATCGTGAATAAAACTGAAGCAATGAATACGCCAAAGGTAAGGTCATTGAGATGTCTTAGAGTTACCTTAAGGACAAGGTCAAAGGTAAGGTCAAAAGGTCACAGAGATAAAAAGACACAGCTAAGCGTTATAAGTTAATTATTTAAAAGGTCACAAACGAGATCAGAGGGGTAGGGGTATGTGGAGAGAGAGAGAGAGAGAGAGAGAGAGAGAGAGAGAGAGAGAGAGAGAGAGAGAGAGAGAGAGAGGAGAGAGAGAGGAGAGAGAGAGAATATAAATTAATAAGATGAGAAAGATAGAGATCTGTATCGTTTTGGACATAAATAATACTAGGTCAGAGAGAACAGTGTTGTTCAGGTCACACAAGGATATTGTTCGCTCAAAATAAAACGGGGGAGTTTTGTTTTATGCGTTCAACAACAGCTGTTTCATTGTGTATTCAGATGAAATAAAGTACACCGAAACAGCCTGAGTGAATACATGAACTGGTATATTAAAATCCAATGCGACAGTTTGGCTCTGTATCGGACAGACGTGCACCCTCAGTGGCTGACTCGAATGCTTATAGGTACAAGTGTACCAAACATCGTTCTCCCTGTGGACAATATTTATCTTTGTTGTGTTGTGTAGAAGAATAAATTCAGATTTTCCCTGGCATTATTTTGTATACTTTTGAAAAATACCAATGCCATGACACATATAATTATGTGTGTGTAATTTTTGGCCACCTCATCCTCAGATCAAATAGGACTGTGATTTTCGATCACGTCCGAAACGCACTTTTTTCTACATTCAAGATTGTCAAAAAAGAAAAACGTGGCCTAACAATACATGTAAGAGACACTGAAATAAGAATTCTTGAATTGTGTCTGTATTTTATATATTTCTATACTGATGCAATAAGACGGTATGTTTTCAGCTTTCGTCATACGTTCAATGTTACATAACTGTGTCAACTGTTGTGCTTATTGACGTTTAATGAGCTGTCATCGCCAACAGGTGCCCGTGTTGTATGACAGGATGTGCTAGTAATAATATAGCTAAAATGAAAAAGGTCCGTTTTATAGATTTTTAAACATGCATACACGTTGGTAGACCCGATGACGAAATGAATTTTGCTCGATAGAGGGTTAATTACCTACATGTTGGTATTCATGCAATGCACAAATGTATATGTCTTTATTTAAACAATAAAATGCTTTCTTATCAACTGTTTAATTTACATATATTTTTAGACACAGATTAATGAATTGATTGTAAAGAATACCTAAAAGTAATTAAATTTATGTGAATATTCATCAGTATGTTGGATAATGGAATCAACCATGTTGTCTTATTTTGGAATTTGAGTCTTACATCATCATGACTATTTCGTGGGGTTCTTGATTTTTCATGTTGAAGATTTCGACCGATCTATAAACTGGTTTGAGCTGGATCGTGTAGATTTTAGTCCTGTCAGTATCAACAGCGTTGTGAAATACAATCAGTTTTCTTAAGAAATAGAGGGGATGATACTCGGTAGATTTAGATACATGTATATAGATATATCTGCAATTCTTATGCTTGATTTTCCATCCAGAGACTAAGTTGATACGCTAAATGAATCATCACGTCAAAACAGTGCAATGTTTGGCACAGTTTGTTTTACAGTTAGACAGTGAATGGCTCAGTAAATCTTTTGGGTAATAGTAAGGCCTTTTTTCAAAGTAAAGGCTTGTTCTGGATGTTTACGATTCATGCAGCATGTATTGAATCGAAACAAGATTGCACTTTATGGTTCTCATGGGGCAGGCATTTTACGTAATTGATGTATTTCACCGAAGAAATTCCAGTCTAGGACGAGTCAACTTACATATTCATCTCGTCAAATCCGCCATCAAAAAAATAGACTGACTGCTGTCTGCATATAGAGACCGTATATTCCGTTTCCCCCCATCATTCAGCTGCAAGTAAAACCATATTCATTTCTGTAGATACTTCGTATAGACTGTTTAGTATGCATTAGGTTACAGAGAGTATTTGGAAGACAATTTGCTCCAAGCGTTCAGAGAACCTTGATGTACTCGAACATTATTGTATTTCTTGTTACATGCAGCTATCAAAGTTAAGAACCTATTTTTGGTAATTAATAAATGTATACTGGCACATGTCTTCAAAGCGTATTAGATATACCAAAATATTGTCTATTTCTTGAGCTGTTAAAGCCTGGAGTTTCGCCAGTCAAACAATTCTGGCTGGCAAATAGCTTAGAACGTTTAGATGACCTAGAAGAACCTGAAATTCTATTGTCTTGCTCGTATGTCATGAAAACCCCCGACTTTGGGTAATTAAAGTACAATGAATGGAGTTACTTTCTTACAATCGCTGGCTACGCAGCTGAAGGAATCAATATGTTCCCCCATTTCAGGGTGGCTAATGGATAGCGTGTTGCTCCAAATTAGCTATTATTGTTGACGGCATTGGTTTTCTGGATGCGCTATTTCTTCGTGACTTTCGCAATGATCTTGCATGGAGTCTAAGATACGCATTTCAATACATCATAGCAAGAGCTGATCGGACCGATTTGGGACGTTAATGGAAGCCTCTTAGTGTGTTCTCTTAAATTAAATAGTCAATGGGGAGGGTTTCTAATGAAAAAAGAAGAAAATGATCTATTCACATACAAGGCGAGCGATACAGCAATTGTTGTCACTGCTTTTCTGCCACAGCTGAATATCATAATAGACGGAGAGCCAGCTTTCTTCTCTTAGCCAACATTGTATGGTGACAGCTAGGGTTTTCAATAAAGCTTTACCTTGGCGTAGGTTATTGAGCTTGCGTTTGGGGAATTGTTTTGCAATTGCTACAGCCTAGATCCTCGCCGAAAAGGGAGGGGGGGGGGACTTTCCTTGAGATAAAGGTCAAGTAGCCTCTTGTCTGGCAAACCGATATGTTTGTATAATTAAAACAATTTTCTTCAAGTCAAGCTTTAAGGTGGCTCTATACACCCACAGTTTATTCCAATTTTCAATAGAAGACCACAAAACATATACTTATCAACTATTAAAATGACGATAGGGATACTATAGGTATTTTTAAAGAATTTTTTAATGTTTTTTCGTGTTTTTGTATAATATTTTTTAAGAAGACAGCTATAAACAAATTGAGAGAAATTATTTTGTCATATGATGGATATTTCCTTCGGACACATAAAAAAAATATAACACTTCTTAACATTCAAAAATGTTATTATTGCAATTTTTTTTAGTATTTCCCCAAAACATATTTTTTCATATTTTCTTACTCTGTTGACAAATCATCTGAAAAAGTTGCTTGATGTTATAAGAAAATGTATTTTAATAAAAATGAAATAAAAAATTGAATGAAAACAATTGCAAATAAACACAAAAAATATTTTAAATTTTATTTGGTATGAAAGTTCCTCATGTAAGGGTTATCGTTCCTAAGTCCCAAGGCCCAAACACCTTGGGGACTTTTCATTTCTGAGTTGAAGAAAATGTCCTAAATATAATGTTGGAATGATAAATACATGCATATTTCATTATAGACTTTGCCCTGTATAAGTGAATATATTCGCTTTAGTGCAAAACTAAGTAAAATAAATAAAGGGGAACATTGACAAGACTAATAGGATTTATGTATCCCAACCTGAGAGAAATTCAAAGCAACCCTCTCATCCCCGTTAGGTGTCGATATTAATGTGCATTAAAGTATATTATAATTGAAATATTTTTCACCTGTTTAGAATTTTCTTTCACGGTATTCAACCAAAAAATACGTTTTAGAAATTTTTGGAAAGTTAAAAAATTTATTGTTTTCAATGGGAATCGAACTCATGACCTACTGGTTTGTAGTGAACCTACTAACCCACTGCGCTACGGTGTAACATATCAATGATGCTAAAGAAACTCTTTAAAAATTTATTCTTGATTTTATTATTTATTTCGATAAATAATACCACACAACGTGAAGGTGTCACATACCACATTACTTGTAAGTAATGGATTTTCCAATTATCAAATTAAATCTATCCATTTAACAAATTTTTCAAAATAGCGGTTCCCATACAATTCACCTCAGTTTAAATCAGCCAGTACCGGAAATGCATGTTTCCAGATTTACTTTTTTGCGTACTGCGTCATCAAAAAGTGGTGTATAGAGCCACCTTAAGATATAATTATAAGACCAAACTTCTTTAATTTATCTTAGGACTGTATTTTTAGGCGTTAAGGTACTAGATATACATGTATATACATGTAGTATATGCATGAGATGAATTTTGCAATGTTGCTCGTCGATTTTTTCTACATTTAATTTAACCTTTACCGGAACTAGAATATTGACTATACTAATGTCATATTGGAAAACTTTAATGCATGTATATTTATATGCCAAACTAGGTATAAGGCAATATTTATACAATTTTTTTTTAAGTTAGTCAGTTGTAAACTTTCGTGGCATATTATCGATGCTATTATATTTTAGATTAAATCAGTATGAATTATATTGGTGAAACAAAGGTTAAAAAAATGTGATAATTTGTGATTCCTGGGTGAGGGTGGTAACACATTTGGTGCAACACATTCAGTTCTCGTGATAAGGAAACAACACACACAAGATATTGTAGAAAAATCACACTTTTTGTAGTAAACCAGTTTTTTTAACGGGCTACATATAGTTTAACGATATGATCAATATATTTTTCCATTGTTTTGAAATTTTTATGTTTTCTATTGTTTTGATATGGAGTCAATAATTAAAAGGCCCATGTTACATGTATTCATGCTGCATTTTATAGATACATTAACATGTAGGATTATATCGCCTGCCCCCCCCCCCCCCCCAAAAAAAACAACAAAAAAAAACAAAATGTAACGTATACACCAGTACCCCGACCGTTTGTGATTTATCTCTACTACAGAATCAAGCAATGTGTACCAACACTCAAAAGCCCCTTTTGTTCTTAAAAAATGAAGAAAAAAAACGATAGTTTTTTCGCTAGCAGGAAAGGTTTAAGTGTTTGCTTAACAATCTAGTCAATACTTTAGCTGGGAAAGGGGAATGGAAATGAATTTTTCTACTGTAGTATACGCCGTGAAATGCCTTTTGTTTGTTCTGAACTGATGAGATTGGCGGGAATATTGCGACTAGGGTCCTCGATCAATGGAGCTCACCCCCCGCTAGTGCCGGAGATATGATTTGTGGGGAATTAGTTTGTTCAGCAAGCCGTTTGTTTTTCATTAACGCTTAGAGGGAAAGGGGGGAGAGGGGACATATGAAATTGTTGTGTTGATAACATAAACTGTGGTTATGTATTTCCTCGTAATATTATTTTTTTCCTTATATTCAATCAAGAACAAAATAAAACTATCAAATAAAGAAAGCAGTTATCGATTATTTTTTTATTAGTTTTAAAATAATTAAATTTTTAAAAAATAGGGACGACTTCTTCCTGGTCTTATAACATATTTCCCCACATTTTGTGATTAGAATTGGAAAAAAAGATTGTCCCATGTTTATTAGTTGTTTACAGTATATTTGTCTATGAATTGATTATATTAATATCAATAAACAAACAATACTGCATTGATTTTTAAAAACATGTATTAAGTACATGATATTGTATACATATTTTTTTATTAATATCTAAAATTTGGAACAGTGACTCAACCGGCTGAGTAGACCATTATAAGGAAGATATTACATATTAGTTAAAAAAAAGCTATCCCCTCCTTTTCGGCCGTTTCTCAATATAGCGCAGCCATTGATCTGCTAAATGACGGATCAAAAGTTGCAAGGCTGCAAGAAGTATGATCCCTTTTAAGCATAAGAAAATTAATTTATCCCACGTTCTGTTTTTTGGTAATCTACTTTACGTATAAAAGAGTTTAATCCTACAGATTTGCAGATCAATTTATTGGAAATTGAAAGATTTTTTTTTTTTTGAGGTAGGGAATCGCGAATCGAATTCGATTCTTGACGCACTAACCTAGTCATCTAAGCCTCAGTTTATTGGAGTCATCCAATTATATGACGTTCAAGGCCTGTTGTAACTCTGCTCGCCGTATAGCTTGCTGATGTGTTATAGCCGCCATAACTCACATTATTCCATTAATCGACAAAATTCGGAGAATTTTTAAGCGGCAGGACTTCTAAACGATGAAAAAAAAATCATTTAATGCCTCGTTAATTACTACAGGCAAACATTCATAAGTTGTATAACTGAAATTTAGATGGATTACTTGTCGACAGACGATAATAAAAATCGGTACAAAACTCGTTCATTAGATTTATTGGCAAGATGTATTAAATATTCAAATATGTATAAATATTGGGACAACCCCGTAGCAAACACAAGATTACTGTTCGATGTTTTGTTATTGGTTTTCGTTTTGTTTAACACTCCGAAGGCTTGCAAACAATACATTTATATTCTACCACCAATTAAGTATTGTGTGTTTATTGGCGGACTTCGGAATCCGGTAGACTTTGCTTTGTTTTATTAGACTTAGTACTTTTGTATTTACAAACTTACGGTGAAACGTCGAAAAGGCGAGAAAATTAATACCCTTGTTCTGTTTTTGATAAAACAAAATTTACAATATTGATGTTTATATTAATAAATTCATTTTATCGGAGATTACCATCTATCGAAAACATATTAAACAATGGAAAAGTAGGCGTTAGCTCTTTTAGTCATTATCAGTGTTAGCTGGATGCCATTCTGATATATGCGAGCAATTCGGTTAATTATCATGGCGTAAACTAAAGTAGGCAAAAAAAAAAACCCCCAAAAAACAAAACAAAACAAAAAAACCAACTTAACATCGTTAACTCGTAATAAACCATAACATTGCATGCTGGGCGATATTAAAGTTAGTTTTTACTTCATTCTAATGTTTCTATATCAAGGATAATTTCCTTGAGAAATATTTTGATTATAAAAAAAGGTATCGAGCGACATTTGAAGGTTAGATAAGATAAAAATCTAGATTTTTGGCAATCAACATGTTTTGTGTGTTGTACTCTCGTCGATATGCTTTAACAAAAGCTGTCAATTTGCGTGCCGTGTAAACATGTCGGGTACGCCGTAATTAAATTTTACATTATTTTCTCCCGACTTCTGAAAAGTTCACGATCAATATTCAATTATTATAGCTCTGCTTCTGATATTTACAAAGTCATCAGAAAACATCACTTCGATTGAAGATGAAAAATACATTGTGTTTACCGATTTCCGTAGGTTTATTGAACAAAATACATTTTCCGTGTAGGAGTAAGTCGGCGTAAACCGTATTATCCGATGTAAAAGAACTTTTAAGATGTACGATTACCTCTCGAAAGAAGTAATTGTTCTATTACTCTTTTAAAGTACATGTAAATATAAAAGTAGTGTTACTTTCAGGCGTAAATTTGAATAAGCGCGATCACTTCCCTCCATCAGTGTGTTTATATCTGCATTCCCGTTGAGCGACTTCGTAAAAACAACTACTTCTGAATATACATGTATCGATTAAATTGAAGTATTTATTTATTATTATCAATTTTGATTTTGATTTGCCTTTTAATTTTGTGCTTTATCGGTACTTAATCTTTAAGGCGTTTTTTTTTTCACTTTAATTTAACACATTTACGCAATACATGTACCAACAAACTATTCAAAAACTTAACGCACGTGTTTACAACTACGTACAACTACATACATGACGTGTACTCCCTTTTTTATAGACCAAACAAAACATGGGTTGCAGTTCTATATTAGATTTTAATTTATAGCATTAATTGCTTCTTCTTTTTATAAAAGCACTACCAATCTGCCTGCTCACAGTTATTCCCCTTGAGATATTGTGCAAACTGCACATTGCTCTAAAACCATAATGTACTTTGTTATGCAATCGTTATTCAGATTTTTGTTTCATTCCCATTATAATCATAATGGTATCGAGATCACGCGCAGTAGATCTTTTGTGGATTTATTGCAGGTTTCTAATTTGATTCTCTTGCACTCTGGTTTTTTTATTTTATATGCAGCCCTAAACTTTCAATCATGATGGATAATGCAATACCGTATTTTGATTTAAAACTCAAGATGTGAGTGATCATTGTAACCATTGTCATAGCAACGGGTATTTGTTAAACCGCGCTGTTGTTTTGGGCGGATTTTTGTTTAGAATGTCGTTGATTAATTATCACGGACGTTAAGGTACAATACCCCCATCTATATGAAAAGATAAATCTCTTAGGCAAAAACATTATATTTACACGCGATTACTACTTGTATTTGGTTTTTTAAAAAGCAGTTTGTTGTTTTCATACAGCAATAACTGAACATATGGTTAAAATCAATAAGTCAGCTGTATATTTTCAACGGTTAATTGTCGAACATTTGAGCAAGTTTCTCTATTTATGAAACAGATGTGTACTGGTGCATGTTCTGAACTTTATCTTGTATTAAATTGTAATTTTAAAATTCAAGAAATAATAAACTAGTGGTTTTTTTTTCTAATTTCAGCCCCTCATGAAGAATGATTCTTCAAAATCCCAAAGTGCCGATGACGTCAACAATTCCTTATGGAAAGGAATGAGGAACATTGCGTTCACGTTAATGGAAAATGCGTCTCAAGACGCAGAGACAATGGAAGCGTCGTCATCAATTGACGTCACAGAGGGCGTCGATTGTAAACTGGGACGCCTACAAATAGGATTAAGCTATGACTTTCAGTCTTTGACCTTGACTTTAAAAGTGATACAGGCCACTGGTCTGGTGGCCAAAGACTTCACGGGTACAAGTGACCCATATGTGAAAATTCTACTTTTGCCTGATAAGAGACACAAACTTGTGACTAAAGTGAAAAAGAAAAATCTCAATCCGCGGTGGAATGAAAGCTTTTTGTTCGAAGGTTTGTATTAGAACGAAAAAATAATTTATTTTAACACAGCGAGGTCGAAACATCCGGGTTTTTAAATAAACTTACAATTCGTTTTCTTGTTCTCTCCATCTATCTTTGACATGACTGTAAACTTTTGAAAAATATCACATGTTGCTATCATAATGACTTTATATTTTAACATCATACAGAATGTATCTCAAGCCCAAAAATTTAACTGAACGACGAATGTTCATATGAAATGTATGTACCAGTAATCAGTGTACAACCATTCAAAATAGCTAGTACAACAATGACATATGCAATGACAATTTCAATCCTATCTTGACAGGTTGGCCTCACAATAAGTTATTAGAGAAGACGATATACCTACAAGTGATTGATTACGATCGGTTCAGTCGGGACGACCCGATCGGGGAGACCTACATACCACTGAACGAGGTGGACCTGTCCCAGTCGCCAATCATGTGGCGCTACTTACAACCGTGCAAAGACAGCAGGGTGAGGTCTCTAGGAGGTCTTAAGTGAATTGGTGATCTGGAGTTTATCATGCTCTTTGTGTATTTAATAGATTTAGAACTATCTTAACAAGAGCTTGGACTTTGGGTAGATTTGTCAAACATCAATATGACGTAAATCTGTCTATTTCATTGCTGGCCATTCAGCCATGGCTCTTTATAATAAACACGATTCGTCTGGCTTTTAAGTTAAGATTACTCAATCGATGTATATTTAGCTTGAAATCAGCGTCATTTTGAAGTTGTTTTGACACAAGAAATGAATAGTTACATCCTACAGAAAGTCCAAGGTCCTGTTAAGCTGGCTCTTTATGAATACTATTACAGATGTAACTTTTCTTCGAATGAAAGACAAGACAAATGAAAACGTTCATATGACTAGAATATGTTGCCATTAAAACAATTAGAACTCTTTATGTTAAGATAAAACGGTTTCAGTCGTTTTTGTAATTTTAACTCAATGTGCTTTTCAAAATAATGTGAATCTTAATTTCAAAGGAGATTTTTTATTCATGGACATGATTTCTTCTTCATTTTTCTGATTATTTGGTTCTCTTATATACCGGTAATTAAATGCTATATAATCTGATGGATTGTTTGAACACATACAGGGTAAACTGGGGGAGATTCTACTGTCATTAAGCTACCAGCCCGCCGTGGGGAGACTGAACATCATCGTCATGAAATGCAAAGATCTCAAAGCCAAAGACATCACCGGAGCCTCAGGTAATCAGCACTTCCGGTCATATTCAAACAGAGGCTCAAATCCAGAAATTTATTTTAAAAAATTTTTGTTGAGAGGAATATTGCAGTAATGCTCAAATAATTTGAAACTTAAGCATTCTTAATATCATGGTTTAAAACGTTTCTAATTAACAATCTACGAGCAAAACCCAACACTTGAAGTCAGTAGTAAAATATCTTGTATATTGAATCTGCTGTGCAACAGTTGATATATTTTGATAATTTAAGACAACAGTTTAGATAATCTCGACACCATTCCTTACTCCCTCTAAACACACACAGTCTCCATAAAGATACCTGTGGACAAGATCTTTGGATTACCGGGGGTTCATCGCTCTAGTCATTCTGTAAAAGTTAATCTATAATTGATGTCCGTCTCCGAGAGGACACCTTATAAACCCTTTTAGTGCACACTACAGGACCCATGTACAAACGGTGCGATCCTTGGTGCATCGTTTTGACTGTCTGACCTTATATTAGGAAGATCATTGAACGCACAGCTTTGTTAATGACGGTATTGATGTAATTTACTGTGCAAATTGCTCTTTTTTATATAAAAAGGTCACCTTTGTACATTTTTTAGACTCTGTGAAGGATAAACTGATATACCTGGACTCACTAAGAATTATAGATTTAATTCCAATTTTAATCATTCATAAAATGAATATTTATCAAATGTTACATAGATAATGTGTTTCCATCAGTGAATAACATTTCTTTTTTCCGTGTATTTCATCAGAGTCAAGACGGTGTACATTTTGACTTTAATCCAAGTTTGCTCTTTATCCTGGAGCCTTAACGTATATATACATACCGTAATTCAGAAACACGGTGATAATGATTCGACAAATCTGTAACGTACATTCCTCTTGTCCCATGACATATAGTGTTTCAACACTTTGCTGCCTATACATGTATACTACTCACTGCATTAATGATGAGAAATGTTTGGTTCTGAATTCCAGTCTTACATTTGCTAAGAGATCCATACAAACACTCGACATCAGGTAGTTTCTGTCAGAGCGGAAATGCAATTAATGGAATCGAAAATACTTTTGCTTTGTTAAGTTTTGGAAGCAGGTCTTCTACGTTTTCTTGCGGGGAACATTCTGTTTCGGGTTTTCTGTTGATTTACTGGCTCACACTTTTCTTAAGTTAAACAAGCTATTGCCTATCCAATGTAACAACAAACCTATATACATGTTGATGTTAACTTTTTTTTTACATGAGTAGATATATCCCACAATGATTGCATTAAGTTGATTGTAGGTGTGTTATAGGAACATTTTTTTCTCTGAGAAATAGAAAATTGAAATACAATTCATCCCATTTTTATTCAAGTACAGACTTTTCCAGTCCATTTCCTGCTTAATATTTTTTTTTCGTTTATTCTTGCCATATATCCTAATTGTTGACCTGCCTTTTTAGATTCCTTTGAAACTTAAATTTTATCTAAAATTATATTCAATTTTGGTGAAGACATTGTTATTTTAACAATAGATCTTGAACTGTTTTCCGACGTTAAAACCTACCATTTGTCATTCTTGCGATATGAAATATAATTCAAAGTTTGCCATATCAATTTTTGCATGGGAACTTATCTACATATTGTATCATTACTTGAAAAGTATCTTGTCTTATTTCCAGATCCCTACGTTAAAATGTGGCTAAAGTTTGGCGCCACTAGAATGGAGAAGAAGAAGACGTCGATAAAAATGCGAACTCTGAACCCTGTGTATAACGAGTCGTTCTTTTTCGAGATTCCGTGGGACAAAATTCGGGAGGCTGCAATAGAAGTGATAGTAATGGACTTCGATAAAGTGGGCAGGAACGAAATGATCGGCAAAATCATTCTAAGCAGCAAGAGTGGGCCGCTAGAAACAAGACACTGGAATGACATGATCACCAAACCTCGCCAACAGGTGGCGCAGTGGCATTTGCTTAAAGACTGATTACATTCCGGAAGTAGCCATTATTGTTAATTTCAATTCTTTTTTTTTTTGTAAAGTGCGATGTCTCTAAAAAAAGACAGCTCTTGTGCACTTTGTTAAAAATAATATTTATAAGATGATTTATTAGTGAATCTCATAAATATTTTTACAATTGGATTACGTAAACGATTTAAAATTATTCTATATAAGTGTGTTTCCACTTTATATACATGTATGTAAAATAAAAAAAAAATAGATAAATGTTCCAATGGATTTACTTTCACACAATAACTAAAAGAGTTTGATTGATTGGTATACATATTAAAAAGTTTTTATGTGTATTCCATGTTTTTACACTTATCAAAGTTATCTCATCTGCGTTTATGTTACTTAAGAGTCCATGATGCGAAAAATGATCTTCATAAAAGAAGAAATAAACGTTGCTTGGAGACATTGTCTTAGTTATGTGTAAACTTAACTCTTTTTTCTGTTTAAAGTAATTCCCGGGTATCTCTACGTCATAAATAGTTATAAATGTCAAAACCGATATTGATACGGAATATTGTTCCGGATTGACATGTTTCGGTTCGAATTTTACGCTGCAAGCTTAATATCCGGTGGTGCCAAATAATGGCGCGACATAACGGAAAGTTTTGCAAACTTACAAAGGCAGAGCGACTGAAAAGTTTAACGAAGGCTAGAGAAGCAAGGTGGAAAGAAAATCAAAGTTCTCAGCCAAGTTGTAGTGCCCCCATATCGGATATTCCATTTCCTTACGTCGACCATACCTACAACCAGTTGGATATTCAACCTGTCGTAAGTCAGCAAGAAGAAGTTAAAAGTGAAGACGTTGACGAACTTGGGTGGCGTTGTGGACGCCGAATTGTAGAGCTAGGTAAGAATCTCTAAACAATATGAAAAGGGTGACATAGCACATACAGGATATGTTTTTGAAATAAAGGAAATTCTCGAATCTAACAAATCTCAGCATGTGTACTGATTAACCAGAAGTTACTGATCCGTGAGCATATGCCTATATACATAAGGGAATTTATTATTGAAATAGAAAAATTTGTATTTGTATTTGCAATGTAGGAGTCCTTGCTGATGGGCTGAAAGCGTGCCAGTTATGTGGCCACCCTCTCCATCTGACAGATTGTGTAGGGGAAAAGAAGTTTGGGCTGGCTCACATTTTGATGGTCAAATGTCAGTATGTAGAATGTGGGCTTGTGAATGATGTACCCACAGGTAGCCGGCATAAAACAACCAACTGTGCAAGCGCATGGGATGTAAACACAAAACTAGCTGCAGGTAAGAATTCTTTAAATAATAAATTGGTTCAGGTATAATGAATTGTACAAATTTTTCATAGCATTGTTGAGCAAAAAATATTAAACCATATTAATTATTAATATTTTTTTGGGGGTACAGGTATGATAAATGGAGGATTTGGGGAGTCCCATGTTAATGGGTTTCTATCATCTCTTAACATTCCAACTATTACCCAGTCCACTTTGAAAAGCCGAGAAAGAGAAATAACACCTCACCTCCATAAGATGGCTGAGGACAGTTGCAATAAACATCTTACAGAAGAAATCAGCATGTAAGTAGTCTATCACTTCCATGTAGATATAATTGTGTGGTGTGTGTGCATATTATATATATATATACTTGCTCATTAAAAAGGTGGTTAAGCACTATTGAAATGACATAACCAGTTCCATAGTTTACTATTTTGATGATTTTAATTTTAGGAGTGATGGCAACCTCACAGCTGGATTTGATGGGGCCTGGCAAAAAAGGGGAACAGGTCGTGCATACAACAGTCTAACTGGTTAGCTCCTCTTTACATCAAAACCCTATTAAAGCGCTTGTTTAAATAAACAGGAAAAGAAAATGTCTGATTTATTTTGACAGGGCATGCATCCCTTATTGGTAACAAAACCAAGAAGTGTATTGGAATTTCGGTTATGGGGAAACGCTGTAGAATATGTGAACATGCAGAAAAGAAAGGTGTTCCTCCAAGGAATCATAACTGTTGTCGCAACTGGTCTGGGTCGGCCAAATCAATGGAGCCAGCAATGGCATGCGAGATGCTCCAGGGCATCAAAGACCAAGGGAACAGGGTAAATTTAATTATATAAGCAGATTTTTAGCCAAGTTTAAGCATGACAATTTTATTTTACGTAGGTAAGTGCAAGTTCTGCTAGTAAGAACATGTAATATTATTAAACAAAGTCGGTTAAAGAATAAACAATTTTTTAAATGAATTTTATCGCTAAAAGATTTTTAGAATATTATTAAATTATTCAGGCATATCGTTAGTTTTGAATTTCAAAGAAATGTATTTTTTGAATTTGTGTTTACTTGTAGGTGCAGACTTTGGTTATGGACAATGATTCGACGACCATAGCTAGGGTAAAGGCAACCGTTGACCCAGCGATAACAAAGAAGTCGGATAGCAACCATACACGCAAAGGGTTCACAGGCAGCCTTGTAGAACTTGGCAACACCTACAAAGTCTTGAAAAATAACAGAGTACGTTCACACATTGAACGCTGTTTCATGTACTGTGTGAAACAGAATTCAGGCAACTCTACAAAGCTTGCTGATGACTTAAATAAAATAGTCCCCCATTTATACGGTAAGTGTAAATATAAATTACCAGTACCATAAGCAGTACATGATTTATATAAAAAACAAATCAAAGAATATTTTAATACAATGTATATGTAAAATTGTGTATGTTTAAGGTGAGCACAGTGAATGTGGAACATGGTGTAAGAGTGACAAGACCAACTATAAGCCGAAGAATCTACCATATGGGAAGCCGCTCTCTGATCAGTCACTGCGAGTAGCTTTGGAAAGTCTGATGAACAAGTACACCCAGAAAGCTGATGAACTTGTAGATTTAGGATCAACCCAGAACAATGAAAATTTCAACCATATGGTTGCCTCCAAAGCGCCAAAACGTTTGTAAGTACTTAAGGTATTATTGTATTGAGAAAAATTTAATTGGAAATATATAATTTGGGAAGTTTTGTGTTATCTTTAAATTTTGTAATAAATGATGACAGATTTTATGGAGGTTCTGAGAGTCTTAAAACAAGGGTCTTTGCAACGGTTTGTCAAAAGAATGAGGGCTACAGTTATGTCTCAGAGGTAGAATAGATTGTTTGGAAACATTTTCCAGTTGTGTTTTTTGTTATTTTTAGTTATTTAGTTTTAAAATATGTTGTTTCTCTTTTGGTAAGAATTGTTTAATTTTGTATTTTTTTTTTAGTTTTTGTTCTTTTTGTTTTTCATTTTTTACAGGTTAACTAATCAGACAGAAAGTCATTTAGTGTTTAACTAATTTTTCCAGACATCAATACACCTTGAATTTTACTATATATCTTTGTATAACTAAAACCAAAGTGAAAATAGTCCAAGGGGACATCCATTTGAATGTCTATCTTGTTTTGATGTACAAATTTGACAAAGTTTGCATATTTTATTGAATATTCAATCTGTTATAATTTCAGCTGAATAGGCGATGTCAGCTGTCCCCTGGGAGGTTTACAGAAAAATGGACTTCAAAGTTAGCCAGGAAATTAAAAAGACAAAGATTGGCACAGGCTCAGAGAAGTGTTAAACGGCGCCGCCTGGAATTGAAAAATGAAAGATCAACAAAAGATGCTTCCCAGTCTGTATTAGAGGGTAATATTTTATATCCAATTGTAATAAGTTAATCTGAAAATATAAGTGTCTTGTTGTGAAAGTAATTTATTTGATTAACAATTTTATATTCAATTGTAATAAGTTAATCTGAAAATATAATTGTCTTCTTGTGAAAGTAATTTATTTGATAAAAAATGTAGGTGCAACATATAGTTCAAAGATTGGATTAGAGGAGTCGGTGGATTTGGAGGACATCAGCATGCCAAAGTCAGTGTGCCTGCAGAGAAGTCAGTTTATAGTTTTTGATCTGGAAACCACTGGACTAGGTATGTGTAATATGGACTTGTCATTTTTCCCTTGTCAATTTTGTAAAGGTTTCCTTCGATGAATTTTCTTAAATTTGAGGCCTTATCTTCACCTGTAGGCAGGACTTCAGATATCCTCCAGATTGCATGTGTTTGTGGAACAGAGAGCTTTAATGTATACATGAAACCAACATGCTGTAACATCAGTATTTCTGCATCTGAAGCAACAGGTTCGTATACAGAATTTATCGTGAGCAGAAATAATTTTGTGATTGTCCCTTACAAAGTATTTACTTATCATTTCTAAATGTTTTATTAAAACAGGTCTTACTTATATTGGAGGTGTTTTAAAACACAAAGGAAAAGCCGTAGAATCATTACAAGCATCTGACGGACTTCAAAGGTTTCTCCAGTTCCTTTCACAGTTTCCTGATTCCATTTTGCTCGGACATAATATCCAGAACTTTGACTTACCAGTTCTGATACACCAGCTGTCCAAATACAACCTTCTGAAAGCCTTTGAAACTGCAGTCACTGGATACCTTGATACTTTGAAGCTTTCAAGAAAAGCCTTCCCTAAAGCTGATGTTGGAAACTACAAGCAGCAGAATCTTGTTCAGAAGCTGATAGGAGAAACCTATGAAGCACACAATGCCATCGCAGATGTTTCTTCTCTTCAGAACCTGTTTAACCTCAAACTGAAATCCCACTGTGTTAGCGATGACATATTTCATTTGTCATATTACAGTTGTAAGGAATCTTTGGATCCACTTGTAAAAGGCAAAGTTATTTCTTCTGTTACATTGAAGAAACTTGTTAGCCTCTCGTTAACCATGGCAAAACTGCAGGTTATCCACCAGCGAGATCCCCAGAACGGGATTCACAATGTGTTTTGTGAGAACATACCAAACTCTAAGAAACCAAGAGTATCAAAATCAAAAGCTGTTATTAGCAAAGTTGTCCAGTATCTTTCAAATTTGTAATTTTGAATCTTAACACAAATCAGAAAGCTATTTATATAACGCCTATATTAGACCTTCGATTACATTACACATGATTGCACACCTAGTCCCCATGTCTGACATGCCATGTTTCATGTGTTGTCCAATTGTTAGGCAGATAATATGTTAAGGGTATTTATGTTCAGCTTTGATTATTTGAGCCCATGTTTTATGCTATTTTTACATGTGTCATCAAAACTGAGTTAATTAAAGTGAGTTCTGTAGTTAAAAATACCTTTACTTCTGTCGTCACACGAGGCATGTACGCACTATTTGACTTCATTATCATGTGTAACTTTCACATTAGCAATTTGATAGGTACATTAATATGTTAAATAATCTATTCTAATGCTGTATTTTACAGCTGTAATGAGAACTTTGAGCAGGTAAAGACTGTTTTGACATAAATATGCGATTTACTCATGTTTTTCTGTATGATGTTGTATAGGGTACCCAAAGTTTTTTGGGTGTGGCTCAAAATTTAATGTGATGATAGATAAGTTTTATTTGTTTAATGTGTTCAGTAGATGTCTGTCTTTCTTTTAGACATAATTTAAAATGTTTGGCTCAGAGGAAATTTTAAAAAAAATTGTTTTGAAAGTATTTTTTTGGTTCAGATTTGATGATTTTTTAAGGGGGGTATGTTGTATAAATAGTCAAAAAAGTTCTCTAACTGCATCTCATCCATAAAAATACACAATTTTTGTCATAAGGATATATTAGAGCATTATTCTGCAAACTATGGACAGTGGTTTTTAATTTATAAACTTTTTATACTTGAAAATGTAAAGGTATGCTTATAGCAGTGATTGAGGTACAACTGAATATATGGGGTATGCGTATATGATGGACTGTTACAGTAAAATTAATCTAATTATATCAACATTTTTTGTGTTTTTCTTTTTCATGAGATGTTTATTAGTTGATTAAAAGCAATTTTACTTGCATTTCTCAGATAAATTTAAAAGGCAGGAGCTACCTTAAATGGTTTTTATTGCATTTCATTAAAGTTCCAATAACTGCCCATGTGTTGAATGTCTCTGTCTCTCGTGGAGTTGTTACTTCTGTAAGTGTTCTTTTACATCAGTTGGTACTTCTTTTCTAACTTTTTAACCTGCCAACATTAAGGTTTGAAATTTTTTTAAATAATCAACACGGAAAATTTAGCAAGAAGGTATTTAGTTACATGCCATTAAGCATTATGAAAAGTTAAACTTTATTAATTTCGAATTTATTTAAAAAATCTTTTTCTCAAAATACCCAATGATAGAGTATCGCATAGAATGTACCTTACAAGAAATTGAGCGTCTTAGGTGTAGATTCGGCAGGAATCTGAGCGCACAGGGAGAGAAAACAAAATCATCAATTATTTATGCAAATTTTTCAAAGCATAATCGTTATTTGGAAAAGTTTCTTTTTGACGTGGAATTGTTGAAATAAATATAATTGAAATGCATAAGGTTTTATCGGAATATTGGGCCTAAAAAACACCACGACACAATTGGTGCAAAATCCTCCTTATTTACATGAACAGGTGTTTTTAATGATTGTGTTGTCTCTGGGTCTTCTCTCAAAGAATCTAAAGTATGTAAAGAATACATGTACATCTATCAACTTAAAATATGTTTTTAAAGCTTTTACAAATAGATGGAGAAATGACAACATTTTTACGTACTTTTTTTTTTAAGGAAAATAAACAAAATCCAGAGATATGGTACTGTTGTTTTCACTTCTACATTAAACTACTTACCTGTATATATAACAAGTCTGTTCACTGTATTAGCACTGCATTCGTGAAAAAAAGACATGATATTTTGGTTTCGAATACTGCAGATGTTTTATTGTTTTACTATTTTTTTCGTTTATTTAAACTACAGTAAATATATCAAGTTGTCTTTATTGATTTCGATATATTATAGTTTCTGTTCTTATTACTAGTAATATTATTATGTACAATAAAAATGATAGTATTGCTTTAAAATATATAATTACGTACATGTATTAGCATCACCAGTATAGCTATATATCGATTTACCCCTCACTGCCCTTAATTAAAAGAAATAGCTGGATTATGCATGTACTTCAACTATTAAGAAAGTAATACCTTAAAATATTTTTCTTCGAACCTGTAGCATATCGAGGTTATTGACATTTGAGTCCTAATTGATTTCTGTCGATGATTCTTTCAAACTTACAATTATCTGGCGCCCTCACTTTCTTTCAACAGTAGAGTTCCCTTTTTACTTGTATTTTTAACAGAATATGTGTTTTCTTTAAAGGGCTTTGTCGCGATTTTGGTCAAAATTTACTTCTTTTTTTTTTTGTTTAAATTAAAATGCTTCAATAAGGCAATTCAAATAGATATTCGATATTTGAGCGTCAGTCGTCAAAGGACTATCTATGGTATGGGCCTAAAGTGGCCCCTTTAAAGGAATATCATTATTTTACTGTAATTCTTTGTTTTCTTTGTACAGATATATATGTGATGTTTTTATTTAATGTTCATTTTGATTCAAGTGCCCACAATTTAGAAATACGGCATTGTAAAGACAACCTTTTCCCACCATTTTTGCATTTTAGGATAAAAAAAGCTTGTTTTCAAGCAGTTTTTCTTTCAGGAAACATAGAGCGCATGCTTGAACCAACAAAATATTTAAATCAGAGATGTATCTAGCCAAGTCTAATAAGTGACAAAAAAGTTGTCCTGGTTCAAGCATGCGCTCTATATTTCCCATTCGTAAAAAGATTAGAAAAATGTCAATTTTCGACTGAATTTGTTTGAATTATAGAAATAGCGTCACTTCTGACGTCATATACTGCAAGTAAGTGCAAATAAATCAAACAAATATGTGAAAATATATTTTAAATCAACTCTTCTAAATTATAACATAACCTTTTATTGTACCCAAAACACTTTAAAAAATGGTGAATTATGGGGGCCAAATTTAACTCTTGTCATATGTAGTTCTTTAAGTGAGATACAGAGCTCACAAGGCTATGTTATATAAACAAAGCCCCTGTAGTGTTTTGTTTATATTGTATAATTTTAAGTTTTAAACCTAACAAGAATATGATAATGCAGGAACTGTTTATTTATGTTCATAACTAATCAGCAGATATAAAAATCGGTTTGAAAATTGGTTGATCATTAGAAGTGCCTTACTAAAGCATTGGTAACAATGAAAATTTGACCAAGACTGTGACCATGTCCCGTGTAAACTTCTAACTTGTATAAGAATTAAAAAAACATTCAAATTATTGTTAGTTAAATAGTTTTTTTTAATTTTCAATTTAAAATAATCGTCATATTGAGTCAGGTGTGTCTTTTTTGGACACACATAAGGAGGAATACTTGAACATTTTGCATATCTTTAAGCTTAAAGAAGCATGGTCACGATTTTTGTCAAATTCTATTTTTCTGATTTTATTATTTACAAGGCTTTTTTGATAATAAAATGAAATTTGAGAGTCAAATTTTATGTTATAAGCAAGATACAGAGTTCACAATTCTTTGTCAGGTTAACAAGGCTCGTGCCCTGTTTTGTGTTTACATAGGTTCAATATAGCATTATCTTTTTCAAGCTGATTTGTCTACCTTTTTATTCATTTTAAGCAGAGAAAAACAGTTTCTTACGTTTAGAATATTCATTTTAAGTCTAAAACTTGAATTTTTAATTTACCATTCAAAATATAAACAAAAGCAAAGAATAGCAAAGAATTGTAAACTATGTAACTCGCTTAAAACTCAACGATTGCTTGCCTATTAAAAATGCATTACCGGAGCATTGTGAACATAAAAATCGGAAAAATATTTTTTGCCAAAAACTCGTGACCATGTCCCTTTAAGCTAAAAGAACAATAGCGTTGCAAACATCATTCTGAATTTGTTTTCACACAATTCATTACGTATTAAAAAATAAAATGGAAATTAAAGATACTTTTTTTTTTTAAATTCCGTATCTAACTGTAGGTGTTTTATAGTTGAATCTGGCAATCTATTTAAAACCAAGCAGTTATGTCGGTTGCTAAGAACGCCATTAATATAACGTTTGTTTTGTCAACAGAAAACGATTAGATATAGAAGAAAATAAATGTTGGTATTTCTTTGCACATATCACAGGACATTATCAGATATCTAAATCTAGTTTAATGTAGGTAAATCAATGAAGAAAATTCTACTTTCGTTTGGAAAACTGACAATTTAAAAAAAAAAATTCCAACAAATTTATTATTCAAGAGGTCATAAAAATTTTTATATGGATTTTTCCTTTATATTTCAATGAAATAGAATTTCTCTACATTGCAATACAATAGATTCACAATTATATTTTTTATATCCCGATATAAATTATATATAAGTGTTAAAATGCATAATGTTAAGTCCCGTAAGTAAAAGTCAAAAGTAAAACGTGACAGTATTTTGTCTTATGGAACTATATATTGTTTCAAGCATCTTGATGAAGTCTCTTTTTAAAATTTTAAAACTGTTGAATGGCGGCTGCATTATTATACATGTAACACAGAGAATTGTATTGGTAATAATTAAGCAACATTACAGAGGAAAAATCGTTTCTTATAATGCCATGCACGCAATTAATAAAGTAAAACACCAAAATCACCCTTTTGTCATACAATGCTCAATTTTTTGTAAAAATATGCATGGATAGTTTAAATTATACATTTAATTATCAACAAATGAATTGCAATATAATCTTTATTTTTCTTTCATAAGCCTACAATTGCTCTTTAGTTTTAACTGGGGGCTACATATATACATGCATGTATGCATGTGGCAATAAAACGTTGTTATTTCTTGATGATTTATCAAGCAAATAAATATGAAAGGAAAACCAAAAGACTATTTAGAATAAAGCTAGATTTTTCCCAAATTTAAAAAAGACTTTTAGAGAGAAAAACAAGTAAATTTGAGGTAAAGTATTTACCTTCTTTTAACCTTTGTTTATTTTTAATATTTTCCGCAATAACCAAAAAAAAACAACATAGCATGGGATTTCCTTTAAAATCAAATAAACTCACAATAACTACGTAAAAACTTAAATTAATATCTAATTAATCCATGATTTTCTCTTACATCCGTGAACTAAATATAGAAAAAAATGGCATTAGTTTTCAAACACAATTTTATGTGTATTTAAATTTAAAGGTACCCTTTTTCAAAATCCGGTTCTAACAGTAGGTGTTTTAGAACTATATCCGGCAATCTAGTTATGGCGGTTGCTAAGAACGCCATTAATATAAAGTTTGTTTTGTCAAAAGAAAACGATTAGATAGAGAAGAAAAAAAATGTTGATATTTCTTCGCTCAAATCCCAGGACATAATCAGGATATCTATATCTAGTTAAATGTAAGTAAATTGTTGAAGTGAATTCTACTTTCGTTTTGAAAAATGACAATGTAAAATCTTTTGATAACAATGTAAAATCATTGACAAAAAGATGATCAAAATATATATAAAGCTTTATATTAAAACTTTGCCGAGACACATATAACAACATTATAAATACAAAATTCACTGTGAAATACTGGATATTATATATATTAAACTAATGCTGTATTATTGACAGATGATAGTGACAATACAAACCAGCATACCATGTGATCAACTTTGTTAAGAAAACAACCACAAAAGTAATTTATAAGCACCAAAATAAAAATGCCTTAGTAAAGAAAGCAAGTGACTGTCAGATAAAACTAGGAATACAGTTATAGAATGGCAACGACTGGTTCATCAAACGATACACGTAACTTCCAGTGCGTTACAGTAGCCAGTGTTGATGTCATAAAACTACCTCTTTCAGACATTTTGGCTAGCCATATCAAGCCTGTAGACCTTTATCATAAAATCAAGTCATTATCAACTCTAAAACTTCGGTCAGACCAACAAAAAATCTGCTTTATTCCACCACCTGGTGTTCCTGATTACAACAAATTTGATGTCACTTTGCTATACACACTTATACGGAATTTATGTTCTTTACCGAGCCCAGCACAAGGATGGGGAAAAGAACCAAAACCCACTGACACACAAATTAGTGATGACATTGAGCGTCTGAGATTGTTCAGAAACAACTACTACGCTCATGCCGAGTCTGCGGTGATTTCTGACGCTGTGTTTAAAGATGTTTGGAAAAACTTAAAGTTAGTTTTCAGGAGAATTCAACCAAAAACGGGATGCAGTGTAGATTATGAGGCAGAGTTGATAAAGATAGAACGCACAACATTTACAGATGACTATTTGACCACTTTGAGGGTCATTTTAGAAGCTCTTGTAAAGTTAGAAAAACAAACAGATGGTAGAGGTATTTCATACATTCATATTGATCATCGTTTGAATGTTAAATAGTATCAATAAACTTCTTTTTTGGATATAGTAACATGTGTTTTTAAACAGCTGTTTTTTTATTTATTATAGATGATCCAGATATTTTTATAGAAGGTGAAAATGAAATAATATGTGGAGGTACAGCACAAATTGAAGCTGAGGTGAGAAATGTTAAATCCTCTTTCTGGTCAATTACATGGCAGAAACGGAGAGGAAATGTCATTAATTGTATTGACACAAATATGGAGAAGTACAGTGGTAGTTCAAAGAAAAAACTTATCATAAAATCCGTATGTAAAGAGGATGAAGGAGAATATCAGGCTGTTCTTTCACTTGAATCAAATGGACCCGAGTATAAATCCAGAAATATCATTCGCCTACATGCAACTGGAGGTAAACTGGTTAATAAAATAAAACAGCATACCTGTATTATAGAAAGAGGATTTGGTCGTATAAAATAACAAGTAAAATATTTTTTTTTTATATTTTAGAGAAACCATTTCTTAACATTTCGAATGCTGTATCTGGATTAGAAGGAATAACTATACATTACAACTGTGGGGTTTTAAAACATTCACCTGAGGTGCATCACATAGAATGGAGTAAAGATGGCCAGCCACTGCATTTAAATGCAAAGAAATACGTTGGAGGAGGTGTGCGTGACAGTCATTTTACAATCATGTCACCGACAAACGAAGACGAAGGAAACTATTCCTGTAAAGTTACCAATGCTGTTGGATTCTTATCAAAGAGTGTTAATCTGGGTAATATGTAATAGTGAGCAAAAAAACACTACTAATTTCCTACACTATTCTCTGTATAAACTAATAAAGATTTGCTTTAAGTGTTTAGGAAAAGTGGAAGTGTTTTGGGTGTATCTAATCTTACAGTTTATGATATCAAAACTTGTTTTAAAAGTCTCTATATTCAACAGTATCTTGTATTAACTAGAAGATATTGACAAGTTGTACTTTGGAGTGGTAAATTTTACATTTATAACAAATAGCAGATTTTCAAACTTTTAGTTATATTCTAAGTTTGGATTTCTGCAAGAAACACTACACAACAAACACCAGAGAACAGTGTCACTACTCTTATTTTCGATATGCACTTATTTTCTTCTTGTCAAAAGTATTATCCTTGTTTGCATCTTTTTATATGTAACCGTCGATTTCTTAATTTACGCGAGTGTTAAAACTATTATTCCGCACTTTTAATCGAGAAAATCAGAACGCGAGCGCCCAACGTTTGTTGTGATATTATATAGTAGTTCGTGAGATGGTTTAAGTGGTTTCACACATAAAGAATTTTCCCATTACGCTTATATCTTTTTGGCATAAAACCCTTTATGACTGGCAAACGAATAAACACTAATGTCTGTGTTTTCTACATTTCTATTATTTACATACAGTTTTTCTTTATCCCTGTGGTTGTCTTGCCTATCAGAAAGTATTACTATGTCAGCGATAGCTTTATTTTTCAAGAAATTATAAGTTGTTAAATACAATTAAAGTGGGCATTTTGGGAACCCTATCTGAAGAAGTCTGTTAAGTTATATTAATACATTTTAAGTGTTAATGAAGTACATGTGTTCAAAAAGATAACTTCAAAAGTCTCTACTAAAGTCTCTAATTACATCCTTTCGATTGTATTAAAAAACAGCTTGTAAATCCAAGTTTTTGGCAACATTCATAACAGTTTGTTGGTGCAAATACGAATATAATGCGGGTTGCATTTTTTAAGTTTAAGTTCACTATACTAAAGTCTTTTTCTTATAAAACTGAAATTATTTTGCCGGACCCGTTTTATATCTATAAAAGGTCAAAGTTCATGATTTCAAACTGTCATTTTGATGAAACGTAAATAATTTCGTGAACATATGTACATATTAATGTTACTATTATGGGGGTTATTTATGCTTAAAATGTTTGAAAATAATGTCTCTATTTATATCATGATTCGTTTCTTTTAATTTCTAATAATCTATTCAAAAATAGAATAAAGTGCAACAAAATTCAAAATTTTGGACTACTATAACGTAAACAAAAACATGTTATTTAAAACCATTCCAAGTCCACCGATTTCAGGAAAAACTAATCTTTGTATATGTATAATCTGGTGTTTATAAAAAAAAACACTATTTAAAACCATATGTTGCGGACTTCGTTTTTGTGGAAATTGATAAAACGCTTGTTCATTGTCTCATTTTTACTGTTAACTACAAAACCCCGCTTAATTAGAATCTGCAATTGATTATTACGTCATATAAATCTTGACGTCATATCTGAAAAAAGGGTATTTGGTGTTACTTAAGCATTGAATCATTATTTTTTGAAAGATATAGTCTCATAACTGCAGCGGTGATTGAATTGAATAACGCGCGCTAGCGTGTTCTGAAAATTTGTATGCACACACCGCTGCAGTTATGAGACTATATCTTTCAAAAAATAATGATTTAATGCTTATATTTACATTTTTTAAAACTTCATTCCTTGTCTGCAAATGTGATTTTTACGTCAAAATTTCTGTTTTATCCTAAGGGTAAGTTCAAATTAATTGAAGAGCCAGTGTAACAGCCACAAGCATAAACTTTGATTCTCGCTTGTGACGTTGCATTTTACAGCGTTCAACGTTTGTGACGTCATAATAAAACTAGTCATTCTAACCTTTTAGTACCCTGTGTGTGTTACGGTCTTATAACTGCAGTATCTTTTTACACACTTAACATGCAAAAAATATTTGGAATGTAAATATAGCACAATGAAAATCATTGAGTTATCTCCCTGTAACCGCAAACCTTATCTTTATTTTGTTTATGTATACTGGCGTACGATCAGTTCTCGCCGAGTACCATTTCTCGCCAGTACATCGTGACGTCATTTTATCAACACATAAAATTATAAACGAAAAATGACGTCTCAAAGTACTGGCGAGAAATGGTACTTTGCGAGAACTGATCGCACGCAAGTATTTAAAAATATACAACTGAAATTTTTTTTTTTGAATTTTGTTTAAATTGACTTACAGGCGTTCCTAATGTTAAACCTTTGGAAGAAGATTTGACAGTATGTTTTGGATCCAAAACAACTATAAAATTTGTTATTTCATCAACACCGACACCTACAAAATTAAGATGGCAGAAAAGCAAATATAAAGAAAAAGACTACCAGAACATCGGAGAAGAAAAAGATTTTGAAAGTGATACATGCTCTTCTCTAGTAATACACAGAGCAACTTTTGCCGACAAGCTTTATTATCGTCTTCATGTTCAGAATGGCATCGGAGAGACTTTTAGTAAACCGGTGTACCTAAAGGTCACAGGAAGTATGGCTTTAATCTTAAGATCATCATATTTATTTATCTCAACTTTTAAGCTCACCTCAGCTGAAAGCTCAAGTGAACCTTTCTTATCACATTTTGTCTGTCGTCCGTCTGTCTGTCCGTCTGTCTGTAAACTGTTCACATTTGCAACATCTTCTCTAGAACCGCTTGGCCAATTTCGTCCAAACTTTACTCAAAACACTCATAGGCTAAGGGAATTCAAAGATTTAAAAAATAGGGACCACCCCCTTTAACAGGGAAATAATAAGGAATTATTGAACAATTTTAAGAATTTTTCAAAAATCTTCTTCTCAAGAACCATTTGGCCAGGAAAGCTGAAACTTTTATGGAAGCATTCTTAGCTAGAGTAGATCCAAAGTTGTGAAACAAATGACACCTGGGGGTAGAGTGGGGCCACAACAGGGTTAAATTTTTACATAGAAAAATAGTGAGTTAATCTTGAAAAAACTTCAAAAATCTTCTTCTTAGATAGTAATCAGCCAGGAAAGCTTGTGTGGAAGCATTCTTGGATAGAATAGATTCAAGTAAGAACAAATCATGATCCCCGGGGATAAGGTGCAATCACAATTGAGGTTTGAATTTTTACGTAGGAATATATAGAGAAAATCTCTAGAAATCTCAAGCCAATCAGTCAAGAAAGCTGAAACTTGTGTGGAAACATCCTCATGTAGGGTAAATTCAAGTTTGTTCAAACCACGATTTCCGGGGAAAGGGTGGATCTGCAATAGGGGTTGAATTTTTACATAGGCATATATCAAGAAAAATATTTCAAAATCTTCTTTAAAAAACGATTGGATAGAAAAGCTGAAAATTGTGTGGAGGCATCCTCAGGTTGGGACTGGGTGTTTCAAGGTTGTTCATATAATGATCGGGAGGAGGGGGGGGGGGGGTACATAAGAACATATTGAGAAAAATCTTTAAAAATCTTCTAAACAACTATTTGCCTAGAAAAACTGTTACTTTAGTGAAAGAAACCTTAAATAGTGTAGATTTAAATTCGTTAAAATCAAAATCTGAGGAGAAGGGTGAGGTCAAAATGGGGAATCAATTTTACAGAGGAAAACAGATTATTTACAAAAACTTAAATTTTATTATATATTGTTTACTTATATGCAAGTATTTTGACAAATTGCTGATTCTATTGTAAGAATTGTTTAGACCTTAGCCCCTAAACGATTCTTGGGCCTCACAAGGGATCCAAAGTTTGATGAAGGTTTATTTCCAATATAATTATTAACACTTGTTTAGGATCTTCTTAAGAACTGCGATGCCCAGCATGTCATATGGCTATAAAATCATCCTGTTGGTAAAGGGACTTGACTGTAAACGTAAGAATATCCAAGGGGAAAATTGATATACATGTTTAATATACTACATTGTCAGCTAGGATCTACATGTTTTATACTACATTGTCCAGATATTTTGTATTATGACTCCATAAAGCTGATTTTATCATGCCTGTTATTGCTCAGGAGAGCGATGTGGCCCATTAGCCTCTTTTTCTATAAACCAACTCAACATATTGTTAATATATATATATAAGGGATGACGATAATAAGAAACCATCATTTATCTATTTTTAGGCCCTCCATCTATAAAGATCATCCCCGAAACAAACATCAAAAACAGATCAGTAAAGTTGACAGGTAATCTGATTTTCTATGTTGATTCGCCTGGAATTCAAGATTTCTTTTGGACAAGAAATGACGAACCGATTAAGCTTGAAGAATTTGATGGAAAGCTGTCAGAAACGAGGACTGACAATCCATCACTTAATATCACAAACGTGAGCCCAGATGATGCTGGTGAATACCAATTAACTGCCATCAACGCTGTTGGATCATGTACAAGTGAAGCCATCGTTTTAGGTATTTAAGTTAATTTCAAAATATCATTTCACTTTTAAAATATGCCCATTGTCCATAGCAATATGTGCAACATAATTAATTTTCATGTGTATTAAACGTACATGAAGCGTATTTACCACTGCGTATGTTTCACATACCTTTTAAAACGCATGTGTCACATGCTAAAATATGTTAAACATATACTACACATACTTTACATTTTTTTTCATGTGTTTTCAAAGATTAATTCTTATATTTATAGAAAAGTTCTAGAACCCATGCATTTAATTTGTTTGATTACATAAATGATTTAAAATTAAATACGATACAAAGACCTAAAAATTTGTATAACAATATTAGGTTTAATTCAATGTGAATAAGTACAAGTTTTCTGCCAGCTGCGTTTCCTTAGTTTTCAGTCACTTCTGAATATATTGACTTGAAATGTCCGAAAGAAAACATTGCATGTAAATTCAATTTAATTCCCCATACTTTCCACACTATAATAGCCATATTTTAAAAATATTCATTTCCACCTAAATTAAGCAGATTGAAATGACGAGAGAGAGAGAGAGAGAGAGAGAGAGAGAGAGAGAGAGAGAGAGAGAGAGTCTCAGAGGAATTTGCAATCACTCATTACTAGCGTATTATCTCTCTCTCTCTCTCTCAATTTCCCACTGCATATCAATTGTTTTGAAACAACTTATCTATACTCTTTAAAAATGTATCTACATATCTTTAAAATTGGATGAAGCATATAAAAATCTTTAAGGTTGAAGGACCTAATACATTTCTAGGGATTTCATGAAACTTTTACAGGAGGTAGAGTTATCAAAGATTTATAGAAATATATCAAAATCAATCAAAAAATAATATGAAAACCGAATTGGAATTTTTGTAGGGATCATTTCAAAAATGTGTTTGTATTACTTCTCTGTTTTAATGGGATACAGGGAATCTCAATTAGTGAATTTCGAAATTTACAGTGAAACGAGTTTACAGTTTCACGCTAACGTATAATATTTACAGTAACTTCATGTATGGAAATGCTTTAATACTAATAGAGTTTACACTAATTGTCGTCCTTAAATTGAAAATTTCCTGCAAAAATATTAAAGAAACATATAAAGAACACTTTGTTTTTGTAAATACTTTACTCGAACGAATCTATCTGCAGAGATGTTGTTCATCGGGAAAAGTGTTAAACGACAGGACAGGTACACTTTGAATTTCACGCTAACGTATAGTCTTTACATTAACTTCATATACGGAAATTATTTAATACTAATTGAGTTTACACTAATTGTTTTTAACTTTTTTTTAAAGGAGAGCTCTATATAAGAATATGGGAAAATGCCCATATTAAAACGGTTAAATATATAGACCTCCTTTACTAAAAAAAAGTTTAAAGCTAAAGACCTTATATCTGAAAAAAATATAGGAAGATTCTGATGTCTCATTTATTGACCACCCAGTCTCCTAAAATATATATTTTTATGATTTATCTGCAATGATAAATGCAATGTACAAAACGTATAAAATATCCTTTCAAAACATCAGCAAAATATGCAGATTTTTCTTGCGGGATTTTGACAAAACCATTTGTGCTGTGTCACTCAGTTCGTTGATATATTTTATTTTAGCTCAAGTGTTCTTATTTTGGAAATTATTTTTACATCCTAAACTACATGTACCATATCGACACTGTAAATTGTCAGAGTGGCTTCATTGCAAAAGAAAAATATATGAGTTTCATTTTAAACGATTATCAACGACAATAAACAATTGCTTTGTATAAAATTTATAGAAATAATAACGTCATTTTACATTTTTTGCGTCATTTTTTTTAGAAAGAGGTATAGAGACTTAAAAAGACAGTACAGCTAAAAATACATGTGTTTTAAGTTCAGATTTATTGTATCGGTAAGAAATAAAACATTACATTGATTTTGGCAGTTTAAGTAAATAAAAATCCTTTCCACATAACTAATTAATCTAATTATGAGCTTCCGGGAATGTAAGGGTCGTACAAACCAAAATATTCATATATCTTTTATTTGTACCACGTGGATTTTTATTGACCGCAATTGACACGTGCTGAAAACTACACGATAGTCGCCCGACTTCGGTCATCATGGTAAACGAGGTAAAAGGGACTTTCTAAACGGAACACACCATCACTTTCTCGATACTTTATCGATGGTTTACCAATGTTCAGTTCGTTTTAAAATGAACAGACATAAATATGTCAAATAACCCCTTAAGGGGCCCAACTTACAAAATAAATTTAGATTGTAGCAACACCTGCGATAAACACGCAATATACATGCTTACAAAATAAAAATTCTGATTATTTCAAAAACTTTGAAAAATTACTACCTGTGAGAAGTAGAAACGACATATTTCTATCAACAAAACCTGTCCAAAAGAATCTTTGCCAGCCCTGCATGTGTTTTGTTCATTGAAAATACATTTATGCATGCGTAATAGCACAGAAGGCTGATCCCTGTAACACGTTGCGATGTATATATTTATAGGTTATACGTGATTATTAATTTTAATGAAAAAATCAGATTTATTTCGTGAAGAAATTTGTAATTTTCTGATAGTTAAAACATTTATGGGTAATACAAAGATACCGAACCCGATTGGATTTTTTTTTCAAGTCGGTTTTTTAATAAAATGCGCTGTACTGTCTCTTTAATACACGATTTTGCCTTAAATATAGCACTTCTGCAAATATTAGATATTTCCAATATTAGACACCATTAGTTGAAATATATTTAAAGAAACGCAAATTACACAATTACCATGCTCTGAGAGTCTTAGTTATCTTGAACGACATCTTTGAAATAGTCAGGTTTTGTCAGGTATACATAGGAAAATAGCAAATATGCGGGGACAAAATCGTATATTTGACTATTTCAACAATTTTTAACCAAAAATATTTATTAAAATTTTCGTTCTACAGGTATTGTAGTACACGTTTACATTGAATTGATTTTGGTTAAACGTTGTCTTTGTACTGGAATTAAAGAACATTTCAATTAGTCATGTGTATAGCCATATGAACTTAAAAGACATTCAATGAAAGTGTTTCATGTGTGACCTAGTGGTAACGTGATCTTTTTGGTTTTGTGGTCGCTAGATCGATTCCACCAAATAGTGACTATTTTTTACACTTAATTGAAGCATGGCACGAATAGATTAAATGACATGTATCTAATCTGCTGTATTTTTTATCTTCAGAATTATCTTGTTTAATTCAGCCTGAATATGAGCACACCCGATCTAATTAAACATATCTCTTTAATAAAACATACATGTATTCTATATACAAATTATCACGGCTCAGAATACTAACTAACATTATACAGAGTTATATATATTTATTTCGCGGTACAGGTTTCCCAAATTCATGACAAATTTATTGTTACAGACGCCATTACAGAAGCAGTATTTATGTTTCATATTGCGACAGGTACCTTAAGCTATATAAGTACACAGTTTTTAGATAGAAGAAGACTGCATGTAACGCATACAGTACCATATTTTCATACAATTTATACTATTACTTTTAACATATCATTATTTGTTTTATAGGTGCCCCTTGCGTGTCTGAAGAAAAAAATGAAAATGAGCAAAATGGAGGTCAGTTGATAACCGTAACGATAAATTCAATTCCAGCACCTTGTCATGTACAGTGGAGTGCAAAGGGAAAAGAAGAAGATACCTTCAAACCGATAGATATCAATGCTGAAGAGTATAAAGGAACAACGGTTACTTTGCCTTATCCAGTGTTGTTTGTGAGACAAAAAAATCAACTAGAAAACATTTGTTTCCGAATAGAAGTTACAAACTTCATTGGAAAAACTGGGCAAGATATTTTCGGTTAGGAACTCGTATTTTTCTTTAAAAAAAACGACTACAAAAAACAAAACATATGCACATGAAATTTCAAAATGTTGTGTAATATTATCACGCTATGTAGTTACTTAGCAACTTCTAAGTTTTTTATAATAAGTTGATATATATTTCAATATTATTTTGGCATATACAAACACTTACATTTGATCTATGGTTTCTTATACCAATTTGGATAATATATATGTTATTCCTGTTTACAGCTAATGCCACTACTGGACAGAGGAAAATAGGTAAGGGTAGAACAAGCAAAAATAATGAGTTACTTTGAAAATTATGTACCTGAGCATATTAATTACAGATCATTTTCATTAGCTAACTCCTTATACACAATATTCGGATTTTTGAAAAAAAGTAATCTTTCAAACTTTGTTAACCTTTAATGGATATGTATGTCATATTTATAAGGTGTTTAAGACATAACATTTGGCTAACAAATGTGGTCTTAAAGTACCAAAAATGTCTTTGAATTATGATAATATTTTTCCTTACAAACGTACAAAGCGTATATATTCCTTGTTTTACTTTTTTTTTTAATATTAACCTGTGTTTATTTCGACTTTATACAATACCAAAAACATAACAACATTATTGCTAACATCAAACAATGAACACAAAAACCTTATTTGTTGCATATTTATTTACATTTTTGTTTCCTTCTACTTAGATACTGTAGAAAATACAATTTACAACGATGACGGAGAAATCTTCAAATTTACAATGCTCAGTAGCACCCTTGTCAAACATTTTCCATCAGAAAAATTGGACAAGCTAAAGTTTCTGATAAAAAGTAAGTTTAGTCATCTCGATAACCTAAAACTTTTCATAAAAAAGAAATGGTATTTTTCTTTACTTCAATTACTGCTACGACTTTAAAATAGGTGAAATTATATTGGTTTCGAAATGTGGATTATGTGGTAAAACAAAATATATTAAAAGTACTAAAGACGAGCTCGTTGCAAAGCAACGAATAGGTCTTCCGTTGCAGCTTCCTCTCGGAAAAGGATTGTCAATCAGTTTCATTAAAAGCACCCTCTTCTCCTTACAGGGTCTGACAGGTATTGATAGGGGGTCATCTTCACCCGACCTAAAATTCTAACCAATCAGGGCTTTAGAAAATGTATCGGAATTTTTTAAATGGAGACAGGCAAATTATTTTAACCCTGCTTTCTATGTAACCCCAGACTGAGTATTGAAGAGTTGCACCTCTCATTAACAGATAAAATCATGCATGGCCATGCAAGCACTCAGCATCGTTTTTGCTTCGGGGAACAAATTTATCCGAAATGTATTAACCAGCCAATAAAAGAAAAAAATAATCTTCAAAATCTAATCCGTGGTAGTGGTAGGGGAGGGGGGGGGGGGTTGTGAGGCAGCTATAACTTATTTTGTTTAATATAATTTGTTTTCAATTTGCCATAAAAATTTGCCCCAAAATTCAATCTCCTTTATTAAGTTAATTTAAGGTGAATTTTGGTTGCCAGAAAGGGGGAGAGTGCTCTCAGTGGACTAACTGGCGGTTCTGTGAGCAACCTCACAAATAATTCCTCCCCTCCCCACTAAGAAAACCAAAAAAAAAAAAAAAGTATTTATCTATTAGAAAGTAATGGATGCTTCTTTTTTATAGTGACACTGAACTTGCACAGATGATCAAAGTTCAAGTCGGGACATATTTAAGTACATGTCAGAAGCAATCTTTGTGTCAAATTTTAGCTTCTAATCATTTCCATGTATATTACATGTAGATATGACAGACAAGAAAGAAGCATTTATTTTTCAAACGACCTTGAAATTGCACAACTGACCCTGGGTCAAGTTCATGACACATCCTCAAGTCATCAGCAATCTTTAAATGAAAAAGCAATATCCAATGTTTCTCCTTATAAACAGAAAAAAGCAGACACAACTTATGAAATTTCTTCCAATGTCCTTGAACTTCACAAAATTGCCTTGAAACAAAATCATAACACACACTTAGGTCATAGGCAATCTTTGTGTAAAGTAAGATCTTTCAATGTTTGGAGGGCGCCTTGTTTAGAACGCTACATTACAGAAATAATTTGTTCACTTAAGGTCTACTCCGCGCCCTGCCGCCGGAAATCGGTGTCACTAGTGCTTAATTTGGCGCAGGAATCCTCAAGGGATTACCCGTCCCCCGAGGAATCCGGGCTCACCTAATGAGCACAAGTCAACACTTAGGTCATAAGCAATCTTTGTGTGAAGTACGAACTTTCAATGTTTGGAGGGCGCCTTGTTTAGAACGCTACATTACAGAAATAATTTGTTCACTTAAGGTCTACTCCGCGCCCTGCCGCCGGAAATCGGTGTCACACGTGCCTAATTTGGTGCAGGAATCCTCAAGGGATTACCCGTCCCACAAGGAATCCGGGTTCATCTAATGAGCACAAGTCCTAGTTTGGGCGCAGGGCACATTGGATAGAGCGATACATTACAGAAATAATTTGTTCACTTAAGGTCTACTACGCGCCCTGGCGCCGGAAATCGTTGTCACACGTGCCTAATTTGGCGCAGGAATCCTCAAGGGATTACCCGTCCCCCGAGAAATCCGGGCTCACCTAATGAGCACAAGTCCTAGTTTGGGCGCAGGGCGCCTTGTTTAGAACGCTACATTACAGAAATAATTGTTCACGTAAGGTCTACTCCGCGCCCTGGCGCCGGAAATCGTTGTCACTAGTGCCTAATTTGGCGCCGGAATCTTCGAGGGTACACCGGTCCCCGAGGAATCCGGGTTCATCTAATGAGCACAAGTCCTAGTTCGGGTGCAAGGCGGTCTAATAATTTTAGTTGTGTAACATCGGGATCGGAAAACGCATGAAAAATAGTCGATAATATTAACTAATTTTTGTTAGTGCGTTGGAGTTAGTGCTGGCTAGCTTGACTCTTGTAGTGATCTATCATGGTACATGTATTTCAAAGAAACAAGAAATCTGTTGACACTTGCAGTGCTTTGATGATTTCTATGGCGACCGACTGCGTTGCATAATGTAGTCGTATTGTAAGATTTAACTTCTTAATCCGAGAACAATTTTCCTTTGACTTAAAATTTTTAAGTATAATATATTATTCCGTTCATATCTGTAGAAGTTTAGCGTGTTCAACAGGTTGATTTATTAGCATCATAATCCGATTACGATTTCGAACCTTCATGTATAATGTGAAGATGATTGATTTCGAATAATAGCCTTATTGTTTAACAATTGACCACTGTAGTGAAAGCACACTTGGATACTCAATAATATTTGATAACCTTCGATACATTGTTACTCAATTACATAACAATTGGTGATCTGCAGCCATAAACAGAACCCGGCTGGGGCTATAGATGTTCTCAGCTGTGTGCGCTGAAGCGACACAAGATTTTCAGTCGCACGCTGCGATTGAATTAGCACAGACTGACCGAATAAACAAACGGGTGGGAAAGTGAAAATGTTACACATAAGAAGAAGTCGCCATAAAATGATTTTCGTCAAATCTGATTATCTTTTTGCCAATTAAAAAATCCGAATGCCTCAATTCAGGACGTCCTTTTATCGTGCCAGCGCCTACCGCAAACATGAAACATGGAACACTACCTCGTGCGCAATCGTATTAATCATTGCTAAATCAACTGTACATGTAAAATAAATTTATCTTTTCATCTTAAACCAATATCATAGTTGAAATCATAATAAAAGAAAATAGTGTTCGTACAAAAGTCTGAAACATGCACGCGTGATAAGGTACATGTAGAAGAACACAAACCTGTCCACTCGCGCGGGATCTCCTCGGCCATGTGCGAGGGATGATCATCATTTAAAAGTTTTAATATTTGTAGGTTGTTTGTTGATTTAAAACAATATTTGTACAGATTTAAAACATTTTAGACCTGCAAACCAACCATTAATTTAAGTCTGACGAAGTTTCCGATTTGTAGTAATATCGCCTTTATAAATTTTCAGAACTTCTTCTTAATTTACACTCAGATGTTTAATTAAATAAAAACAAGATAGACAAACTCTTATGACATGAAGAAATTAAACCAAATCTTGTATTTTATTCACGGGTATATAAACTAAAACAATTCTAGAGTTCGCGGCTAAATAAACTCATATATGAGAGACGCAACTCTCGTGTATTAGATAACCGCTGACCGCTAGTTAGCCCCGTCTTGACCATGGTGACCGATTTTGTAGGCCGCGGGTGAGGGATAGCTTAAGTAACGGTACACACACGGCTCTGATCAAGGTAGATTTTATGAAAACTCAAATGTAATACATAGATTTATTTTAAATCCGTACTTTGTGTTTTACTACAAAGGAAGAACTTTTTTTTTCCGATTCTCGTTTTAGGGATTGTGCACTATAAGAACTTAACAAAACTGACATCTCCTAAAATAAAAAATCTATTCTAAAAAACATTCCTGTATAAACCAGCATACTTTCTGTGGTAACTTTATGCCAGTTGCACGCACATAGACTTTCGTTAACTTGCCAAATTAAACGAGGTACATGTTAACATGTAAAGCTTTTTACACTCATACAACACAATTCATCAACAAAATAACATTGTAAGGACCTTTATGAGATCCCAACAAACAACTTTTCAAACAACAAACAACAGCCATATCGAAATCCTTACCGTTTTTGAGTTATTAAGCAAAAACTTTCAAGCGCTATTGGCCCTTAATTTTAGGGGCCAGCCCTTTTTTTAATGGTGTCAAATGAAAGCCCTTAGCATTCTGCACAACTTTCATGTCTTAACAAAATATTTTTTGTTTAAAAGATACAAAGAAAAATATGTCTAAATTTTTGCACTTTTTGGAATCCTAGTTTTTGACCCCCTACCTTTTTCTAAATAAAAAACGTAATTCAAAAACAAAAATCGATGTGCACAACTTCAATGTCTCTGTTATTCAAATTCGCTGGATTCCCATTCCCTGCTATCATAGTATCGGAGCCTTAGTCTGGAAACCAAAGGCCCTAACAAAATTTAAAAGGGGAATAACTCGTTAACGGAAGAGGAATTTTGAAGTTTATGAAATGTTATAGGTAGTGTTTTGTAAAGTCTATAAGCCCTGACAATTTGAGCAAAAAACCGTTCAGAAATGAGCAAGATATGAAGCCTCAAAGTTCGCGTCTAGGAAGAAAAAAAATAAGAATAATCTTACAAGCACAATAATAGTAAGGTCTTCCGTAGGAAATGGAAGACCTTAATAAGTATATAACATAAATCAACGGGGATCAGGGGGGTCCAGCATAAAATTATTTGTCGATAATTTTTTTATTCTTTTAATACAACAGCAGGATGTCATATACAATATATATGTTTTTTACATCGGCAATTTACTTGACTTGCAAGGAAGTTATTTTGATATATTTACATTATCCAGTGTCTTTGCCTGTGATAACATTTCGTATCGATTTTGTACTATATAACCCATAATACAAATGACGCCAAATTGAGGCGCCAGCGGGGTTTGTTTATTTATATCTAAATATTTAATTGAACGATGGCCTAAAATTATATAAATATAAGTAATAAGGAATCATTTTTTGAATATCATGAGGTGAAAATTTCGGTCAGGGCGTGATCAAATCTATCATAAAGCCCTTTGGGCTTTATTGGATTTGATCACGCCCCGATCAAAAGTATCACCTCATAATACTCAATGAATGATTCCTTATTCCTTATATGAATTCATTTTTTGGCATGTCACGTGATCAGTGTCCTGTCTATTCTTAAGATTGTTCAGTTTTCCGTGATATATTATTTCACTCCATTTGTTTATGTTGTAGATTCTAGAAAAGTAAGAAACCTTACATCTGTAAAAGAAGCAAATTCAGTTTTAGAATGTATAGAGATTCTCCAGGATGAACAACTTTTCACACAGAAGGATGTCATCTACATGCAGTTCCTTTGCCAGGAAGTAGAATGCTTCGACTTATTCACAAAATGCATAGAATATGCAGAAACACAAAAAGCGTTGTGTTATTTTAAAAAACCATTAGGTAAATTATATGCTAGTCGATGATTAAGTAAAATTAATAATATTATACATGTATATATATCATGAAATATCAAAATTATAGGAACTGCAACATGTCTTTTTATTATAGTGTTAAACCGAGCAAGATCTTAGCCAAAATCTGAACAGACCAGGAACTTTTTATCGGTTTATACCTATTCAAAAGTGCTGTGCCCTAAATGTTTGTCAAGAAAGAGGGGTTCAGAGAAAGACAGGACAAAATAGACTTATGGTGGCCGACTTTAGTTTTCAGTGCGCATACTTTTGCGTATTTATTTAGCTGTAGATCTGTAGCTCACTGATCTAAAGAAAGAAATCTTGGATGAACGACCGAAGTTCTAGTGCCATTAATTGAAAAAAGTGTATATATATTGCGCACAAAATGATGCGTTTCTCAATTTTTTTAGATATTGTTTAAATTCCAGAACATTTTTGACAAGCTATTGCAAGCTTATTATTGCAGTAAAACATACTCAAACGTTAAGTTCTTGCACACAAATTCTTTTCTTCTATTGAAATGTATTTAAGAAAGAAATTGCTAAGATGAGAATAATGAGCTGTAGTGTCTCCTTAAGTAGAAAATAAAAATGCAAATCAGATATTACAATCTGAGGAAAATGTCTTCTGTAGTATCTTTATTATCTGTTTCGAATTGCGAAAAATTGTTTTTTCTATATATTCATTTTGTACCTGTATTTATATATGGCCCCGAAAAAGAACCTGATGATAGAAGTTTAGAAAACTTTGTTGGTACATCAGTGTTGGTTTATGTTACAAATACTAAACATAAAAAAATTATCATAGTTTTTACGCATAAAAAACCCAAGTCGGCTTACTTAAGTCACTTTTGTTATGAGAAGTATTTCTCTTGGATAACTGTTTTATTAATCAAATATATTTCGATAAGATTCGAACAACAGGGCATTTTTACCTTTTAAAGTTTTTTAAAAACAACTTCTTTTTCTTTCACTTTATACGCAGTCAATGGATTCCAGAATGTAGACTTC
This sequence comes from Magallana gigas, assembly GCF_963853765.1. Classification (NCBI taxonomy): domain Eukaryota; kingdom Metazoa; phylum Mollusca; class Bivalvia; order Ostreida; family Ostreidae; genus Magallana; species Magallana gigas. The sequence goes on along the minus strand of NC_088861.1, from coordinate 36,856,076 downwards.
CATGTACAAGGAGACGTATCTGGATACACTAGAGCTTATATTAATCACGTCATAAAGACAGTTGTTGTTATGCTTGGTTGTAAAGATGAAGACATCCTGTTAAATGGTGTTCGACATTCCAAAAGTTTTTTACTTTCTTTATCAGTAAAGGAGATTTACATTTGGAAATTGTTAGCTTTGAACGAGAAAGATCGCATCAAGCTAATACGTCATAACATAGACTATTTGATTATTGACGGAGAAATTATTCGCTTAGAAAGACCAACAGGTAAATAATACAATACGTTTTGTTCAGATTTTTAGTCACATGAGTCACTCATGTGACCTTTTGCAATTGGTTTTCGTTCGTTGTCGTGCGCCGTCCGTCGTGCGTTAATGATTGTACATTTTCAACTTCTCAAACCCTACATTGCCAATTGTTGCCATTTTTAGTATGATCCATCTCTATAGAAGAGGAATCTTGAAAGTTATGGCATTACCACTCCCTGGGCCTCATAGGCGGGGCCAAATATGCAAAAATGCATAAAACTCTCTACTCCCACACATGTGGGGAAAAACTAAATGCATTGTTATGATAACCAAAATTGTGAAATTTCATGACCCCTGGAAAAGGGGTGTTGCTAAAACGCAGAACGGAAAACGGAACGGAAAGGAAAACGGAAAATCTTATCTAATGTTATTTACCTCATAGATTTGTTAATCATGCTAAAACGATATACTTTATGTACCTTTTTAATTTTTTTGAAAGATTAGCAATATTAGATTATTTATTCAAGAATATTTATTTCCTCAAAATTAACAGTACATGCATTGACCACTATATTCTGTCCCAAAATATCCTCGATTCACTTTTTGCTGTATATTTATATATACCTCAGGGTTCAAACGATTCTCTTTTAGAAGCATTAAAAATTCTCATTATTCTTTCTTTAAAACGTCCTCTCTAGCTTATCAGCTGGTGTAAATACACGGCTAAAAATAAAGAAGTCTACGGGGTTTTGCATTTCAACAGACCCGGATGATAGTGTTGAAAAATTGTGCAAGGTCTTCTGAGTGACTTCCAAATGGAGAAAAGATGTCAACATTTTCCATTATAAATCGTCCAAATGTGCTGCATGAATAGCAGACTATAGTCCCAATAAATAATCGGAAAATCAAACCAGGCAATGTCTAGAGCTCTCTATTCGGATCATATGTATATAGCTGCTGGAATAAACAACTGCTTAGTAATGCAAACGTAAACAAAATTGCATTGCTAAAAATACTAGTTTCACAAATTACCGGCTATTTAAATGTTTACTGTATTTTAATTTTCAACGATTTTTTCTTCCATCTCAATGATACCGTATCGTCTGTATGATAAAAGATCGTCTAGAACACCGAAAATTCTATTTTGATGTAAGTATATACATGTACATCATATTTGAAATATAAAAATACTCAAAACACGCATAAAACACTTTCACTAACTGCGTACGTTACGCTGATATGCCAGCAAAACCATATAAGAAAAATAAGTAAAAAGTTATAGCTAATTTGCTCGTTTAATCATGTTAATGTTTCACAATTCGTATACATTTGATTTTTCCGTTTTGTACTCAACAAAAGCCGAATGAATACAATGCAATAATTGATAATAAAATTTATTAAGATAACATCATGATGATAATCATTCATTAGATATAAATAAAAATAACAAAGTAAATCGTTTCTGTCCAGTCTATACCCTTTTTAAGCGATAAACGTGATGATATTTTCCATTCCGTTCCGCTTTCCGTTCCGTTTTCTATTCCGCGTTTTAGCAACACCCCTGGAAAAGATGTTCAGGCCTCAGCTGGGGCCAATATAGCAATGCAATGAAAAAATACGCAGCAATGTTAAGGTGTCCCGGAGCTAAAATACAGCTGCAAAACGTTATTATTGGAATCAACAAAGATTTATTTTGACCGGGAGTATTCCTTAGAATCTGAATACCATATATTGACAACATTAAGGTAGCATGGGACATCTGTCGATATTAATGTGGATTAAGTTACATTATAATTAGAATACTGTCACCGGTTAGAATTTTCAAATTTTACGATATTTAACCAAAAACAGCTTTTGAAAAAATTTGCAGAGATAAAAATGTAAAACCCCCAGTGGGATTCGATCTTACAAATTGGTAGTAAACCCACAAACCCACTTCGCTACGCTGTAAGGCGACACTATTAAGAAAAAAAAACTACATATATAATTACAATTTATTTTATTGTTTATTTCGATAAACAATACGTCACAACATGGAGGTGTCCCATACCACCTTAATAACACATCGTCACAAAATGGCTGACCTCTGATCGAAACGACCTTTCGTTATAGTAAAATGATTTTTTCGACGGCAATATGTACCTTACTTCATAGCCGGGTGGTTAAAGTGTTGATCTTGTGATCCGTACATTCCGAGTCGAATCCATAGAGGGCTTTTGCTGTTACTGACTGAATTGAATATTTTAGATATTCATTTTTTATCCCAAAACTGCAAATTTTCGCTTATTTGACATATGTACAGTTTATTTATCATAATATCTTTCATAATCAAATAATATCCTGTTTATTCGACTGACTTTTTCCAGGTGTGTTATTCCACCTTAAACATTATATTTGATACATTTTTGCGACGTCATATGTACTTCGTTGTATTCTAAAATTGTAACCTATCTAATTAAATCGCATCGGCGCAGGTGATTAATGACATTAAATCATAAATATTTTAAATAAAAGTTCTTTGTTATGTCAAATATTTTGAGTTTCTTGCTTGGCTGAAACAGAAATTTATTCTATTAAAGATATGGTTAAAACATCTCCTCACATCATCTAAAGAAGGCACATTTTAACTAATCAAAAACGATTTACATAGAATTGGGGTAAATCCGTAGGTTTCCCAAGCATCATTCACATTGGTACTTATAACAATTTTACGTTAAACAGTTTAGAATTGTATTGACCAAGCTGTTTTACATGCATTAAAATTATTTATTCAGTTGTTTACATAAAGCAGGGAGAGTCTCCAAACCACTAATTTATAAATAGTCATTTCACCTAAAGCGAAGCTTTGAATTAGCCAAATTGTTTATACCATTTATTAATATGAATGAATTTTATACGCCTAACATTAACGTCAGCATCTAATTTATAAATGAAATAAGCGTTTTTATTACTGTTTCAATATAATTCACTTTTAACGTTGCGATGCGTTTACTGAGAACTATCAAATGGAATGCATAGTATCGCTGTGGGAAGCCTTAACACACCCGGAATTCAGACCCAATGGTGAGGCAAATATGGCCATATATTAAAAATGCATTAAATATCTCCTTCTCTACTCCCTGATAGACATAACATCACAATACATTTGGACGTCAAAATACGCAGTTTGGGAATATTGATAAAATGCTTGGTAATTTTGGTCCCTGAAGCTAAGGTGTAGATAATGCGAGATTCCTCCGACTCTTGAATCCCACCCAACCCTACCTCCTAATATTCCATCCCCATATTTTTATGTTTCTAAAACATCTTATAATTAAAATGGGGTAACAGTCCAAAGAATTTTGGATAAGGTTTTAGACTTCAAAATGAAGCTTAAACAAGAGGCCCATGGGCCACATCGCTCACCTGAGGAACAAGAGGTATGATAAAATCAGCTCAATGGAGTCATAATACAAACTATCTGGACAATGTACAATAATTCATGTAAATCCTGTATAAATAAAATCCATTTTCCCCTGGATATTCTTATGTTTATAATAATTAGTCCCTTTTCTAACAGGATGATTTTATAGTCAAATCATATGTTGAGTATTGCAGATCTAAAAAAGATCCCTAACAATAGTTTATATATGGGATATAAACGTACATCAAACTCTGAACCTTCTCGTGAGGCCAAAGAATTGTTCTGGGGCCAAAGTCTTAACAATTATAAAGAATCATCTGGCTGATTAGTTTCTGAGAAGATTTTTAAAGATTTACCCTATATATTCCTTTGTTAAACTTTGACCCCCCCCCCCCATTGTGGCCCCACCCTACCCCTGGGGATCATTATTTTCACAACTTTGAATCTACACTACCTGAGGATGCTTTCACACAAGTTTCAGCTTTCCTGGCCGATTAGTTTCTGAGAAGAAGATTTTTAAAGAATAACTCTGTTTATTCCTATGTAAAACATCGACCTCCCATTATGGCCCAAACATACCCCCAGGGGTAATGATTTTCACAAATTTGAATCTACACTACCTGAGTATGCTTCCACACAAGTTTTAGCTTTCCTGGCTAATTAGTTTTTGAGAAGAAGATTTTTAAAGATTTACTGTATATAATCATATGTTAAACTTCGATCCCCCATTGTGGCCCCAACCTACCCCCAGGGGTCATGAGTTTAACATCTTTGAATCTGCACTACCTGAGGATGCTTTCACACAAGTTCCAGCTTTGCCGGCGAATTAGTTTCTGAGAAGAAAATTTTTAAAGATTTACTCTATATATTCCTATGTTAAACTTCGATCCCCCATTGTGGCCCCACCCTACCCCCGGGGGTCATGATTTTCACAACTTTAAAATTTACACTACCTGAGGATGCATTCACACAAGTGTCAGCTTTCCTGTCTGATTAGTTTCTGAGTAGAAGATTTTTAAAGATTTACTGTATATATTCCTATGTAAAACGTCGATCCCCTATTGTGGCCCCACCCTACCCTCGGGGGTCATGATTTTCACAAATTTGAATCTTCACTACCTAAGGATGCATCCACACAAGTGTCAGCTTTCCTGGCCGATTAGTTTCTGAGAAGAAGATTTTTAAAGAATAACTCTGTTTATTCCTATGTAAAACATCGACCTCCCATTATGGCCCAAACATACCCCCAGGGGTAATGATTTTCACAAATTTGAATCTACACTACCTGAGTATGCTTCCACACAAGTTTTAGCTTTCCTGGCTAATTAGTTTTTGAGAAGAAGATTTTTAAAGATTTACTGTATATAATCATATGTTAAACTTCGATCCCCCATTGTGGCCCCAACCTACCCCCAGGGGTCATGAATTTAACATCTTTGAATCTACACTACCTGAGGATGCTTCCACACAAGTTCCAGCTTTGCCGGCGAATTAGTTTCTGAGAAGAAGATTTTTAAAGATTTACTCTATATATTCCTATGTTAAACTTCGATCCCCCATTGTGGCCCCACCCTACCCCCGGGGGTCATGATTTTCACAACTTTAAAATTTACACTACCTGAGGATGCATTCACACAAGTGTCAGCTTTCCTGTCTGATTAGTTTCTGAGTAGAAGATTTTTAAAGATTTACTGTATATATTCCTATGTAAAACGTCGATCCCCTATTGTGGCCCCACCCTACCCTCGGGGGTCATGATTTTCACAAATTTGAATCTTCACTACCTAAGGATGCATCCACACAAGTGTCAGCTTTCCTGGCCGATTAGTTTCTGAGAAGAAGATTTTTAAAGATTTACTTTTTATATTCATATGTTAAACTTCGACCCTCCATTGTGGCCCCACCCTACCCCCAGGGGTCATGATTTTCACATCTTTGAATCTACACTACCTGAAGATGCTTCCACACAAGTTTCAGCTTTCCTGGCCGAATAGTTTCTGAGAAGAAGATTTCTTATGAGTTACTGTATATAATCATATGTTAAACTTCGACAACCCCCCCCCCCATTGTTGCCCCATCATCAGGTGAGCTAAAAAGGTTAAGTTTACAATTCAATAAGTGGGTTTCTGGAAGAACAGATTTTGAAAACTTTCGTAATAAATATTGAAATTTTTTTATACTTTTTTAATCAGCTTTTAAGATCTGTGTACAAACATAGAATTGTAAGCAAATCTCTGTATCTTGCTTATAATTCGAAGCTTAACACTCAAATATGGTTAGTAAATAGAAATTGTAAACAACATGCACTACATGTATAACAAATAAAGAACACAATTTATTTTTTCGAAATGAATCATATATATATACATGGATATACCTACATATTTCCGTAAGCGATATCAAACTCTATTTAAACTGAATAAACTAGAGAAAATGCCGAGCATCTCAACAAAACCTATTGCATTAATATACCATTACGCAAAAGATAATGCCGAATTACCGATAGAATGAATTGTATTTCAGTACCCCTACATCAGATTTTGCTTAATTTGCGCAGGTAAACAGTTAACGTAACTGTTTGATTTACCGAAGTCTCTGATTGATTTGATACGAAAAGCACGAAATACAGACGATAGTTTCCAGGTTACAAAGCATAAATAATGAAAACGAAACGAAAATCAGAACAAGCTAACACCAACGTCATGTGTGAAAACTGTCAACGCATTGAAATATTTAGCCTCAATTTACTTCACAAAATCGGCACCAATATATTTTTCATGTTTCAAAACTTCCCTTCATACGCAAACTGTTGCACAACAAGCAAATTCATCATAGTCAGATCGACCCTTTTTCGTATAATGTCATGGCTGCTTTAAACAAAGAACCTCGTTTTAGAAGTATGGAATACGAGTCTTGGTAAAATGGGTATGCAAACCCGGGCCGTGGCAAAATAAATGCCGGGGCAGATCGGCAATCGTCAATTCCAAATACGCATTATTTTGTAGCAATATCTACAGCGAATACAAATATACTAGTCCATCAAATATCCTGAAATTTTAATGAGATTGGCAGATTAATAACTGCCAATCTTTTGTTTTGCCCAGGCCAAGTCTTGCCTACCCATTTTACCGGATGCCGAGCCCGATTGAAACACGCCTTTCCTTTATTATTATTTTCGTAATAACTTCGATTTGAAACAAAATTACCCCTTAATTTTTGCAATTTATATTTTCCTTCCCATAAGGATAATTTATGCTAAAGTACGTTGAATTTGCCTCGGTAGTTCTTGAGAAGATTTTTAAAAATGCACCCCCCTTTTTCTACACTTTCAAGGTTTTCTCCGCTTTGAATACAGATCGGACTTTAATTTTTGCAATTTATATTCGCCCTCCCATAAGGATGCTTTGTGCCAAATTTGGTTGAAATTGGATAAGCAGTTTTAGAGAAGAAGTTCAAAATGTAAAAAGTTTACAGACGGACAGACGGACGACGGACAAAATGTGATCAGAATAGCTCACTTGAGCTTTCAGCTCAGGTGAGCTAAAAACAAATATCAGACTCTCTTACTTGTCAGTCAGGCTATGGTACTCAGGTGACCGTAAAGGCCTGTACGCCTTTTGTCCATAAATTTATTTTTAGATTTTTAGAACAAATTAATTTTTTCATCAAGTTCCATCCAATTTGACAGACAAGCAATCCAAAGTCGTTGTTTTAAAATCGTTATGATGTCGAGTAATTTGAATTTATGAGATTCTTGAACTATTTCTTCTATAATTTTCAACTGACAGTTTAATATAGAAATAATTCGATATCAAATATTAAAGATTATAAACAATTTTATAAAAGCCGTTTAAGCGAGTCCAAATTATTTATTTAATTTTTTCAGGAAAAATATGCAACGAAAAAGGTAGATTTATAATTAAACAGAGAAAATTCGAACTATAAAAATTTTGTAGCATTATTATAGCAGAAAAGTTAAGCTTCTGTGTATTTAGAATCATTTTGCATATATGTATTGGTATTATCACGTCTTTATATTTTAACATCTGATGCATACGAAAGCCCATTGAACAGATTTCCATAGATTTAAAAAAATATAAATATTGCAAAACTTTTGAGATTAAACATGTAACCTTCGCGATACAGTGAATAACTGTAGCGAATAAATGCGTAATTTTCGCTTTTTTTTATCAGAGAATTATAGCTTATGTTTAAAATTTGGGTACCATAATTTTATCCTCTTTATATCTATCACGTATAAGCCTTTTATATATTACATAAAATTTACATAAAATCAATTCCGGATGAAATATCTCGAAATTTTGATTATTGACCTTATATAATGTTAATGTAGACAGAATACATACAGAATACATACAATAAAAACAGTTTGAAATGGTTTAGCGCTTCTATTAGTCAGTTTTTTGTAAAACTCGATCAAAAATGGGTATAATTTTGTCTTTGAATTATGAATTTAGTCAATATGTTTGTATTTTATAATTTTCCAAGCAACAAATTGTTTTATGATTTCTTATTTTTACAAAATTAAAAACCTGTACATGTGAAAGGGTGTACAATTTTGTCAATAAACATCCAGAAGGCACTACCATAAAAAGTAGGTCATTGACCTAGTTATTTGAAAGTGAAAAATAGCATCACAGTAGTTTGGCTACAGTTACATGTAATTAATGATTTTTATTTTGGCCCCAAGTAAACGTAATCCTTAAGAATTTTTATGTTAAAGAAAAATTCCCTATATTCGAGATTTCGCTATATCTGTGTTCGTACTAAACGAGTTTTACCGTAATCCCACCAAGGTTTTCTTCACACATGATTAATAATATTTTTGTCTAAACTGAACATGAATGAGTAGATCTGATATCAGTAAAAAAAAAAACTCCTTTGAGTTTTGGATGGAAGTTTATAAAATATAGCTCTCTTCCAATACTGCATGCAAGTCATTTCTCGACATAGACGGTGTATATTTTATGAATTGTGTAAATAGTAAAACATAAAGCAGTTGCTATTAACACATTGCTTGCCCCTTGACACTGAAGGAAAATAAGATGCACAATGAGAATTATCTGCACTTAAAACTATTATCGGGAAAGCAATATTTTCGTGATGTTCCTTATTACCTACAAAATACTTAATGTCTACCGTAATTCAAATCGTCCTAGAGTTGAATATCGTATAACAGACCTAGTTTACTAGAGTTTATTAGGAAGATAAATGCATGGCAATACCTAAAAATACCAAATACACACAGGATTAGGTATTTGTCTTTTTCAAACATATGAAAGTATAACACGTCATACTTTTCACTTAAACATTTCAATTTTATTTCACTTTGGATAATCACACAATTCTGTCAACGGTAACTTATCTTGCTAAATCAAATTCAGCTACAAACTAAATGCAGTTATAATTGATTTTTTTTTTAATTTTAGAGTCTTCTTGTTTGCTTGTTTTCATTCTTGATTGGTTTATATTATTTTTATCTTGTAAAAATGTTCCATTAATCACATTATCTCTAGAGTGTTAATTGCATGATTATTGCTATGATTATATTATCCTGAACTAAGTCATAGTTGCTTCCACCTGCAAACTGCAACTGGCTGTTTATTTTGTTAAAGTAACTCAAGCTGAATAAGTTAGAGTGCTCATCTTGTTTATATCATCTAGGCCATAATGGTCTCTATAAGAAATGAAGGTTATTAAAAAATATATATTCACATATAGTTAATCTAAAGTTCTTTAATTTTTTTGTTTCAATGTGCGTCTCAGTCAGAGTAAGTTAATTAAATCATGAGGAGTTACAATCAAACAAATCTATAGAGTAGTTTCCCATCACGATATTTTCTAAAGCATAAATGTTTAGAATGTTATTATTCATTGTACAGTCTACATTCAGTGAATGATCTAACTCCTTTACTCAAACTTGTTTTTTTTTTCTAAATAAGTTATAATTTTATAATTTAACATTATATACTCGTATGTATCAGACTTTCCGCATATTGAACAGACGAATGCATTTTTAACTACTTCTTTAAACTGACCACAATTGCATGTTGAGTCCCAAACATCATCAATATTCATTAAACTCAATGTCATGCATATCCATACTTATTGTGAACTTGGCGAATAAATTAAATTTTACAAGAAAAATAAAGTTCATTAATTATCATATGTATCGTTCAATTAATTATATAGCAAATAATATAATAATTAATTATATACTTTAATTAATTGATTATTATTTTGTAAATATAAATAAGTTACTTATTTTGATGATAATATTGAAATATGAATCCTAAACAAATATCGCATATTTTGCCACTATGTGAATGTCCGTCAAATCTATTCAAGTTCATTATTGACGTTACATGCAAGCTAACCAGTAACAGTAGAGGCGGCTCACAGAGCCTGCGTCTTAAAATGAATATAATTTGTAAATTTAGTGGGAAATTCAAAACAGGGAAATCGTTTGATTTTTGATGCTTTAATCATTATATTATTGTAAGCTTTGAATGAGCAAAATCGCATGAAGCTAAAAAAAACTATACGTAGACAATTAGCCATCAAATTGACAATTACGAAATTGATAACATGATAAGCAACCAATAAATCATATATACTCATTTCTTTATAAAATGTCAAGTCAATGTATTCCATTGACTCAATCAATGGTTAAATAATAAGTAAATACATATTGTATTATTATAAGTTTGCGTTTTAAATCTTACTGTGAAATCATCTTTGGTTGTTGAAGCCAAGTGTCCCTTGCCCACGAATTTACACTCCCAATAACGAATATTTAAGCAATTGTTAAATATGTGTTAATATTATCCGGAAGTTGCTTCCACCGAAATTACGTCCACGCGAACTAGGAAAATGTTGGCTACCTATGAACATTGACCCCCACTAATAATAATGATTTTACAGAATTTAAATTCAAAGTAAGTAGTTTGACTTTAAATGTTTAAGTGTTATCATCATTCAATATTTTGCTAAATTGAATAAAAAAAATGGGTAAATATTTGAAAACTGATAGAAAAAAGTTGGACTGGAATATTTTTAAAAGGTGTTACTAAAACGGTATGAGTTGTATCTATTTAGCGAAACTGCCATTTATAATCTAAATTTACACAATTAAGAAAATCATTATTTAACATTCTGAAGGACTTTTCTTAATTTTCAAAAACATTTAACTTCCGCTATCTCAAAAAGTTGGTCATTGACTTAAAATGTTTTCTTGTTTAAAAAAAAGGACTGTCGAAAATAATTTACTCCAGCCTTACATCCGATTACATTTATTAAAAGTGGCGTTAGTGCCTCCCCTTCCCCCATAAGTAAGCCTTTTCCTGAAGTTTTATAACATGCTTCTGTGTAGATTTTCCCTGTTTTACTGTTGATAACAAATCTTAAAAACAATTCCATTTTTAGAGTATGGTTTTACCATGGACTCGGAGTGCAGTTTTCAGAATATGATACTGTGTCATTACTGTGATGCCGTGTCACCTCCTGTTCGTTGTACCATTTGCAAAATACGTCTGTGTACAACCTGTATCGGAAAACATCTCTCAAATAAATTTAAAAACCACATAGTGGTGCCAGTTAGTTTGGGGAGAGGCGCAAGATGTTCCTCCAAATGTCTGAAGCACACTTCAGCATACTGTGAATTTTACTGTATGGAATGTGACATTCCTGTATGTGTGCACTGTGTATCAGCTATAGGACACCGGGGTCATAAATTTATTGAAATGGCGGAAAAAATTGAAATCCAAAAAGATATTTTACAAAGAGATTTGCAAGAATTAGAGAAATCGATTTATCCTAAATACCAAGAGATTGCATCGAAAATTCCTATTCAAAAATCTGACCTGAATGAAAACTCCAAGAAATTAACAGCAAATATTGATAAACATGGAGAAGACCTGCATAGAGTAGTAGACAAAATAATAAGCAAACTAAAATCAGATGCTTATGAACAAGACTCCAGATGCCTTTCTGCCATAAATAAACAGGAAGATGAAATCACACGGACCATTTCTGAAATTACAGAAAGCATTGCTTATATGAAGAAGTTATTGTACTCCAATGACGTTAGCCTTGTCTCTGGCTACAAATCTAGAAATGCTGAATTCAGAATGTTTCCTCCTAAACTCACAATTTCCTTACCCATGTTCACCCCTCAGGAGATAAACGAAAAACAGATTTATCAACAGTTTGGTTCTCTGTCAGAGTCTTTAATCAAAACAGAAAAACATGGAAGCAAAAAAAATTCCCCCAGGGCTGAGTACTCTACAGCGGAGAGAGCACTCATTGATGAACCACAGATCATCACAGAAATAAACGCTGGAAATGTCTGTGGATTACACAGTATATCCGTTGCGAATGATGAACATATTTGGACGTGTGGTTATAAAGAAAACATCGTGACGTTGTACAATCTGCAAGGGAACTTAGTAGAATCGATCGAAACCAAGTCCGGGAACTCGCCAAGTGACATAGCAGTGAGGTTTGGAAACCTAGTTTATACTGATTACAATGATAAAACTGTGAACATAGTAGAGCATACACAGATAAAGACAGTGATCACACTACAAGAATGGAGTCCTCTCGGTGTTTGCTGTACATCCACTGCTGACCTCATGGTTGTACTGGTCAATAGCGATTTTAAACAAACAAAAATTGTGCGTTACTCTGGCTCCAGTGAAAAACAAACAATTAAATACACTGACAAAGGAAGGCCTCTCTTTTCATCTGGTAGTTTAATTGAATATATTAGTGAGAACAGCAACCTTGATATCTGTGTAGCTGACAATGGAGCTGGTGCAGTTGTGGTGGTCAATAAATTCGGTAAACTTCGGTTTAACTACACTGGTCCAAGGCCTCTTTTTACTACCGAGAAATCATTTGATCCAGTCGGCATCACCACCGACAGCAAGAGTCGAATCCTGATTGCAGACCAAAACAACCAGCGTATCCATATCCTAGACAAGAATGGACAGTTCCTCCGCTACATTGACAATTGCCATTTACAGCGTCCACGTAGTTTATCTGTGGACACCAGAGACAACCTCTTTGTTGCTGAGTTCAGCACAAATAAAGTGAAGAAAATCCAGTATTGCATATAAACAAAACAGTGTGAAGTCTAAAAGAACGATGGACTAGATTATTCGGGCTTTAATGCCGGTAAATTAGTATTGAGTAACTTGGAGTCCAAGGGGGTTCAAAGTTTAACATAGAAATATGTAGGGGAATGTTTAATTTGTATCTTATTCAAAACACTAAAATGCTACAATTTGAGAAATTTTTATGCAAGAATCTTCAAATAGTGAAAATTCTAAATTGATAAAACTGTGACCCCGGACCAATACTGGGGCCCCAGGAGGGTTCAACAGTTTAAAATTTTTAAAAACTGTTGAAACTGTGGAAGGAGTTGTCTTCCCTAGCTTGTCCTTGTATAATTAGTAATTATTGTAAATAGTGTAAATCAGATATCAAATTGTGATAGGGGTCATAACCATATTAATTTTATATTTTTTGTCACAAATACCTAAAATCGTAAATACTTTCATAGAAATTTGTACTGTTTTCCAAAAGATTTATCTCTCTATGATTACTGATAACCAGTATCAATATCTACAAAAATGTAAGGAGTTTTCCAATCACAATTTAAAAATTAGTACAGTAATACGTATTTACCCAGAAATTACGCCTGGTCAAACCTATTCATGGCTTTTATTTTGCGCCATTCATGGTATAGTGTTCACTGCAGCGAGTGTCCTTAATTTTGTAAGCATTTATATAAACAGACGTTGTATGTAAGTTATAAGTAACAAGTAACAGTGATATTTAAGTATTTTTATCTGTAATACAGAATATCAAAGTAATTCAGTAATATTTAATCATAGGTTACATACATCTTTAAATTACTTGATATACATTTATTTATAATTATTGTCACTGCATTTCTGCGGGATTATAGGTTTTTTTAAATAGAATTAATAATATGCTTTTTTATGAATTAAAAGTTGCATGTAGAAATATGTTTTATGCATTTTAAAGAATAATACACATTTTTTTTTACTCGTAAATGTAAAGTAGGTCATAGATTGCCATGTTAGGCACGTTTGTTTTTTTTTCGAGACTTAAATAATCTATTCGGAAAATTTCGGAGTCTTCATTCGTTTCAAAACAATGTATCGGTATAAGGGACATACTAAAGACCTGAAATACTAAAGACCTGAATGACATAAACTTTTATATAGATGATATATTTGAATTTCTATGTGCTGCGTCGAATAAAATAGGAAAAAAATATCCGACATATTTTTTTTATTCTAAAATTGTGCAGGTTCTACCGGATGAGACGATCTTACATGTACCTTTAAAAAAATCCATTTCTATTATATATTCTGTGGTCCCTTGAAATCATATAAACTAATGCATTAAGTTTTAATTCAATACAATTCAACCAAAAAATCAAAATGGTTTGAAATACATTATATTCAAAAGAATAATGATGAGTTGAAACTTGTATTAGAATAATGTACAAATCAATGGGTTCTCCATTGTGTTCTCCATTACTTTATACTATGGCAATTACCAGTATCATACAATTATCGTTACAAATGGTTACAATAACTCGATTCTTAATGATAATAGTAAAATGTTTAACTTTACAACGTGTTGCTGAAAATGTATTTAAAATTTACCATTAAAATAAGTACAGCCAACTCGTTATTGTTTGTGGTGTGTTTTTTATGTCATCAACCATTGATGATGCTTACAACTATAATATTTTTGCGGCCCATTTGACGCTTGTGGCAATATGATTTCTTGTTCATTTTGATTCTGATCACCGGCTGCGGGTTTTTATTTCATACTAAATGGAAATTTATGTTTCCATCATTATTTATATATAGATTAGTTGTGATCGAAGTTTAAATTTATAATGAAAGTAATTTAGTGATTACAGTATATTGATCTAAATGTCCAATGGATTTATTCATGAACTGAATTTGATGTATAAAATAATTACATACATAATGAATAATAAAAAAAAAGGGAAAAAAATCATGCCTTTCGTGTTTCATGCATCTGCTAACGACTTCTGAAGACATAAATTGTGACAAAAAATGGTGATTGGAACTTTTGTGATAAAAAAGACCAGATACGACCTCTTTATTAGAATTAGAACGAATGGATCATTTACCTTTTCATTGATTTTATATTTCAACCCTAAAACAAAACAAGAGGCGCACATGCTTACACGGTAATTTGAGTACATAGCCCACACACTGACCTGTCGAGGAATCTCATATAAAAAATAAGTTTCACTTTGGAGTAAAAAAAATGGTATATTGTAATGATCTTCCTTTGTCTGAAATTTTGCAGCAAGGACCATGAAATTCGTGATTTTGTTGGTGAACAACTTTAAGATAAAACAAAAACCAGGTATTGAAATGTGCAAGGCTCTATATAATGATAGGAAATAATCAATTTTCCCATGATTTTCACTTTCAAAAATATTTTTTACGTGTATATGTTTTCATTTGTAAACCAAAGATGGTTAATATACTTGTTTTAATTACCCCCCCCCCCCCCGACAAAATAAATCCTCAGGATCTAGGAAATTTTAAGTTGATAAAGGCAGACTGCCTCATCTTCTCACTTACAAAACAAAACAAAACATCGAAATCCCTGACATCAAATTGGCTTTCGGCAAAATCCACTACATGATTGTTGATGTGCATTAAGAAAGTCTTTTTCAATATATAATAATAAAAAATTGATTTTGGAATCTTCCGATTAAAAAACTGTCAAAACAGACAGTAAATCAGAATTGCATACATGGTAATGTGGATGAAGATATTCAATCCATATAAAATCAGAAAAAAGCTGAAATGCAGCAAGCAAAAAAGCTAATAGTATATGATATGGAAAGCAAATAATTAAATTTCTTGGTCTGTCATAAATCTGTATTTACATTTTCAACTGTCTTTCTCTGTGATGACATAACGAATCAATTTTGAACCCTAAACCCCAATAACTTCGTAAAACACTAGTGACACAAAATGGGCGTGTCTTATAGCAAAACCAATAAACGATATTGGCTGCGCCGCGTAGTAATACATAGCATGTGCTACATAAAAAAAAATAGTGGTCTTAAAGCAATGTTGTTTTAAAGTGTACAAATTGGAAATAATATAAATATAAGTAATAAGGAACCATTCTTTGAATATTATGAGGTGATAATTTCGGTCGGAGCGTGTTCAAATTTATCATAAGGCCCTCGGGCTTTATTGGATTTGACCACGCCCCGACCGAAATTATCACCTCATAATACTCGAAGAATGATTCCTTGTTCCTTAAATAGTATGATAATGTCGATTCCGAAAAATATCATTCATGAAATTCACGATGTATATATTTTTTTCGTGTAGTAAAGAGTACCAGTACTTGAATTAACGGTAATCAACATGTTTTTTATTACTTGAATATCTGCTTCAAAGAGTTGATCTTATTAACACAAATTCATGTTTACAAACCCAGAGATTTGCAATTCTTCAGTTTAATAATTTTGAATTAGTTTTACTTGTTTATACTCTTTTAAAAATCAAATTTGATACAATGTATCAATATCATATTAAAATTGTACATAATTATATATTTATATTCAGTGTATATTTCCCCGTTTGTTTGTATTTGAAATCTGCGACGTTCAATTTCCTATGGATAAACTTAGCCAATTCATGCGTTATGAGCGCAAATGTTCACGTTACCTCGTGTTTTGAGCATATTTATTTTTGTAAGATTAAATAAAACATTCAAACTTACATAATCTATTTGATATGAACTAATGGAAAATAATTGTTAAATCAAATCTATTCAACAACGAAGACCTAAGATTACTTATTATGAAAGGACCAAAATTTAGTGAGCCAAGATCCTTCATGGCGTCGTAATTTTATACATTCATACATGTATCATGAAATCTGTTGAAGATTACTCCAAGCGATGTGCAAAATCTGAAGAAGAAGCCCTTGACACATTGTCAGAGTTGGTTAAAAGCATCAGATGCATAATAAAATCTTGTTTTAAACGACTGAGAAGTCAAATGAAAACCATCTATTCTTCTGTTTTCAATAAAGCAGAAGTGAGAAAAGAACTATATACACTGCACGATTAGTATGTACTGGTCCCGATAAGGCAAGTAACAAAATTGTCTTTGTTTGTAAGGCACATTATACATGTATTAATTGCATTTTCAAAGAACTGGGTTTCAATTCTACACATTGTAATCCTATTTACACCCATAACAGCCTTCCCAAGCTAGAAATACTTGAAAATCATAAATCGGTTATGGACATCCTCAATATTCCCAATAAACAAAATGAATTTGATTTACCTTATTTGTACTTGATCCAAAGCTTCACAAAAGTCCTTACGAACAGAGATATATAGCAGGTTCCAGTAAATTTTGTACCAAACCTCTCTCTTTATTCCTTACTAAAATTCTTACAGTAGTGAAGGAGCAACTTCAAGAGTAATGTGCATCAATATACACCAGAAGTGGTGTGAATCAGATTTGGATACTAAAAAACTCTAAAGAATTATTAGAAACTTTGAGGTCACAAAATCTTACCAAAATCAATAGCGTCAAAACGTATGATTTTTCAACGCTTGATACAACCATTCCCCTTGACAAATTAAAATCTAGGCTTTTTGATATAATCGACATTTGTTTCTTCAATAAAAATAGAAGTCTTAAAAATGCTTACCTTGTCATTGGAAATCTAAAAAAATAAAAAATTATTTTGTTAAAAACCATTCTGACAAGTACTCTGAAGTTGACAGTTTTTGGAAATCAAGTCTTCCAACAATCTGTTGGAATTCCAGTTGTGCCCCATTATTAGCAGACCTATTTTTGTATTCTTATGATCTTTTAATTGAAAGAAACAGTTATATATTGTAAAAATGATTACTTGCTGACCTGACCTGGACATTGACATCATTTTGAGTACCAGTAAGAGGCTTAGCCTGGCGAAAATAGACTTTTCGTACAATACAGTTATAACGGGATTTCTTTTAAGGGGCTGGCTAACACCCTGTATCCCATATTTGGTGTGGATGGGGCCCTGGGACAGCCCAGTCGACCCTTAAAAGGAATTGGGTTTACACGAGCAGTAACAGGCTTAGGTAGCCTGACGAAAATAGGATATTTCGTATAATACAGTCATAACGGGGTTTCTTAAAAGGGGCTGGATGCCCACATCCTGAATATCAAAAGAAAGTTGATGACTAGATTTAGTCTTCTAAATTATATTGTATGCTCTCTATGATACACAGCAAGCTTATCTATTGACAAGATTGGTAAGCTAGCGCTGTAGCCTGGCCATCATGAAATATAAAAATTGATGTTTAAACTATTGGTTTAATTTTTTGAATCGATTATAATTATTAAAAGAAAGGCACAATGGTACACTGGAATTGTGTTGGTGGGTTTGGAGGGTCTCAATTCAAAATGGTGAGTCTAGAGTGGGCTTCTCATTGGCAAAGGAATAACTCATTAACTGTGCTTTAATCATTCTGTATTTACTGTAAATACTTTCAATTTTGAGATAAAACAGATAAAAGAAGAACCATTGGTACTGTTTTTTGTGCAATCGTATTTTCTTGGGCCTTTCCGGCAAGCTAGGAAAACATACAGAGGTGTAGCTTGAAAGTAGGCCTAGTTAAGAAAATCTAGCTTTTATTATCATTTGAGAAATAACTTGGCAATATAATACCTAGGATACTGTCACTTTTTGGCATTTACAACAAAATTTCAACCCATATGTAGATGATAAAACGAAATTAACATGGTACAGTGTTATTCAGTATCTACTGTAGTATTCCAAGAATGCCCTACCTTGAAGTCGAGCATGTGTATTCCAGTCAAAAAGACTAACGTCGCTGCTAGCGCTCGAGAGTGCTAGCAATAAATTTTGATGACATTCATTATTTTTTTCGGTTATGAATGACCTGTCTTATAAAATTCCAGGTAAACCATTTACATAATTAACATTAACAACAAACCATAAGATTTTAATTTTCTTTTATTAATTATTATACTATTTTAACACTAGCTATGTTTCTCTTTTTTTCTAATAATTTTGTGATTTAAAGACAAAACTGGCATACACACTTTTAAGTTCATATATCTTTATTTATTCCCTTTTCTCATACAGTTACATGAACATATATTAAGCTTTATCATGAAAAAAAAATCAAAAAGAAAAAAATCTGACATGCAAGTGGGAAAAAGAATTCTACTGACTTTCACAATGGCATATTCAGCTTAAATAGACATCACAACTTAAGATGATAATATTAGCACACAAATAAATTCCTGAAAAGTAAAATGACCCAGCAATATAGATGATACTGAACATGAATTGACTACGTCAGTGATAAATCTGGGGGAGGAAATTAAATGTACATCTACATGTAATATCAATACATTTGTATTTCATATTTCACGGTGAAAATGTAAAGACAAAATGAACAGGGTCACTGATAAATTGACTGTTGTTGGAGAAGGACTATATTTCCAGGAACACAAGTATCTGAAGATGGCGCAAGATTCCGAGCCCGATTCCACCATTGGAAGCGACCCGAGCAACAACTTCCTGCGTGTATAAGTCTGCCTCCATCACCAATTTATTGTCCAGTTTGTAAATAGATAAATATTGAAATAAGGATAAAGCTTTTGTCAACCACTGTACTTGTCCTGCAAAAGAAAGAGAAATAAAAATTTAATTGACATTGAGAAATAACATTTTTGTTAAATAAAATTATACAGTGTATCTAACACATCTTTTTGAATATGTAAAATGTTCATGCATAAACTCGTGGCTTCTGTCAAACACAAAATAGACCACATTCAAAAACTAACCATAAATTGATATCATGATTGATTCATCTGTAAAAAAGACAATTTACAACTTCCTGATATCTTAATCATTTTCAGAAACTTTACAATATCAAGGTAACATTTTCATTGTATAAGTAACCTTGACAATAAAAAACAATAACAATTACAATGTGAAGTTAGAAACAGTCCAAACATTATAAATAAATTCATTTACAAACAGTTATAAGAATTCAAAATTTCAATCAAAATTCAGTACAGCTGGCAGAAGATTCAATATTTCGTCTACTGGTCACTATCATAAATACCCTTATCATTACCCCCAAATCATCATCTGCACCATTCCACACAGCAACCACACTTCAATAGACTTAATAAGAGGCATTGTCAATTTGTCCAACTTAATTAATTTTCTTCAGAAGTATTTGAATACATAAATAGTTCTTCTCATGCAAATGGCAAAAGGAAATCAATTCTGGAAAATTTTGGTCATAAACCATGGACTTCTACTTCTAAAGCTCTAGAACTACCAGTCTTGCAAAGGGTTGTGATTAAGAGTTATGAAGAGAGTCATAGCAGGTCATATTATAGAATTAGTTAGGCTTTCACTATTGTATGAACTACATTGTGACTTTTGAGAGGCAGCACACATATATACAGAGCATGTCGCTGAAGAATTGATGGTAAAACTGACAATAAAAGGTACCTGTAGCATTAGAAAGTTAGACAAGATTTGGGGTTAGTAAAAATTTTCAAATTTTTGGTAATGCCACACAATATGAAACCAGACTCTTTCTCTGAGATAACACAAGCAATTCTGCTCATTTAACTATCAATTCTAAAGGCAAACAACTTCATCACTACTGGATAAATAATTTTAATAAAATCTGACAACATTTTCATTTAATTATAATAATCATTAACAACTATAATGTTATAATTTTACCTTACATACAATTAAGAAGTTTTCTGTCTAATTTCTCTATTGATGACACCATCCAGTGAGAAAAACATTTATTTAATTAATTCTTTCATATCAACTAGGATAAAAATATTTTTTTATGAATTTTAAACAAAGATTCAAATCAGGTGCATTTACAGGCATACAGAATAACTAAGAGCAGAGCTAGGAATCTGAAAGACAAAGAGGGTGGTCTCTGTTATTTGTGATCTTCTGCTGGAAAAACTTGCAAACCTCAGAATATATGGCAGCCATTGTCAATCCTAAAATCAAAACATTTAAAATAGTTTTTTTTTTCTCTAGTATTTAACCTCCAAATTGAGGACAACAAAAAATAAGTGAATCAAAATTACATTGACATGTTACAAATCCAACAATAAAATTGAAAGCCTCTTGTCATTAGCTCTTGAAAATGATTGATTCATGTAATTTGGAAGGTTTTCTTTATATACATGTATCACAAAAGAATGCTAAGTACAAAAATCATGGAATTTTAAATCATCTGAATGAATTTTGATCTTTAAGGGATGACATGTTCAATGAAATAAAATTCAACAAAGTCTTAATCAAAAATGTCTTCCTTTTTTTACAATTTCGATAAACTATAGTACTCTTGCAAAAAAAAATCTGTTCATTTTTATTGTTGAACTTATTACTGAATGTTTAAAATCAATAATAAAATCATGATAATACATGTAGCATGTATATATGGTAATACCACATATCGTGTCGACAAATGCAATCAACTGAACAACCCAATCACCCCTCGTCTTCCCAGCATGCAACAGAAGCAGAACATGCTTGCCGATTACCCAAAGGTCTCAAAATACTCCAGGGAGACAGTAGGAATATTTAAGGAATGCATGTCAAATATCAATAAGAAGAAAAAAATATCCCTTTTTATAAATCATTATCTGCTTGCTTTTTTTTAAAAGAAATTGCAAAAAGCCATACACAGAATAATGAAATGACACCAAAAAATATCCCAGAAATTGGTCTTTAATGCATGGTACTGATATATAGCATAACTTAATAAAAGCCCCTAAAATTACCTGGCTATTTATTTCTCTGTAAAGAATAGCAGTTATATCACCTTATTGCAAATATTGCTAGTAACTGTTTTCTACATTGTTTTTTTTTTACATCTTGCAGCAATAGATTTTTATCCAAAAAATAATGACAATAAATACGAAAAGAAATGAGAAAAGATTATAGATGATGGCCCAAACTTATAATTTATCCTAGTATATTGAGACTCTTTCTTTTTTTAAAAAAAAATGACCATGTTGACTCCTTGTGTTATAATTCCTATAAAATATTTTGGTTCAATTTTGTGAAGTTAATTTGAACAAAATTATCAAACAGAATAACATGCAAACATCAAAATGTTGATATCAACTTAGCATACCTTTTGAAATCCTACTCATAGAGAAATTCTCTCTTCATCAAACAAAATAACACAGCTATTTAAATATTTCCATTTTTTGTTTTTAATTTAAATGAAATGGGATCCCCATAATGCCCCCCCCCCCTTCCCAATCATCATAACAAGAGATTAAATGACAATATCTTTATAAGCATGCTGTTACTGGTTTGAGATACATGTAAATGGAAATTTTGTTAATGTGTGCTGGGTAAATTAAAAGTTGGTTATATCTTGCATGCCAACTCTGCATATATTTTAGTCAAGATTTAAATGGGCTTGTAGCTGTCAGTACTACAAATCTTATTTCTGTGTAACATTACTCTCAGTGAGTTCACGGTAAATATGCAAAACCATGAAATACTAAATATTTTTTTCACATCTCAGTATTGCTACCCAGATCTATCCAAAATACATTAATCCTAAGCAAATTATTTAATTTTCCCTAGTATTCTTTAGTTTAAGTCAGAAACTTTTCTGCCTCAATTTTTTTGGTCTATATATACACTAAAATTTTTCAGCTCCTTACCTGTAATGAACTCATGACCCCGCTGGCCAGATTGGAGAGCTTGCCCGCGACCTTTGTGACCCCTTGGCGGACCCCGTCCTTTATATCCTGTAGATCAGGCGCATTGTTGGAGTAGTTCTTGCGCCCAGCGGGCTCGTTACCGAAAAACTGCGAACTGGAAATACTGTTGCTGCCCTCGAAACGTGACAGGTTCTGGCGGGTCTCAAACTAAAATAAATTATTGCAAAGTTTGTACAGCTATAAATACTGGTACATTTATTTAAAATCATGACTCATATTTAAAAAAAATTGATTTCTGAACTTAACCTTCATAAACTTTCGATCTAACACATTAAATTAATTTCTTAAATTCTCACTTATATAAAATGAAATTTTTATGGCATTATTATAGTAATTTTATCTTTTACATGTATATCTTATTAAATCTGATTCTTTTTTTCAAAAACAAATGCAATCTATCCTTATTATCTCCCTGATGGGAGTTTCTATCTTCAACAGTGCAATTCATTTCAAATCTAATAAATTTTCAGGGAGGAATTCCTACATCTGCATCATTTTTTCCAAAGAACTGGTCTGAAGAAATGGCCTTAGCATTGCCGAATTTTTTCTGGGCTTCGTCTGACGTCGACTGCGAGCTGTAATCATAAGCCTTCCTGCTTCGTCCTTGTCTAAAAAATTCAATTCAATTTAATTTAATGGAAATAAAATTTTACACATCTATATTTCAGTGTTTTCCTATTTTCATAAATGAAAAGTATAATATGGACTGTCAATAAAAAATAGCCACCAATCTATCATTTGTTCCCCTCACTTCCCCTCAATTGCAATTGATTATTAAATGATCTTTAAAACCAACAGTAATTCACACGATTTCTTCATGGAGTTTTTTTGTTAATCAAATATTTTTTGAGTATTTTAACTCTTAATTATGTTGATCATGATAAATATATAGAAGAACGGGTAGAAAGGACAGATAAAAAAATCAATACATTTACACAGGTATATACAAGTCTTGTGTCTGATGCATGTATCTCTTTAGTGGTGATAAAAGCTGTAAATCATAACAAAATGCTGTTACAGTAACCAACACCACCTGCATAAGAACAGTTACTAACGTAAAATAACCCATCCTCTATTTAAATTACAATCAAGTAATTCCAGTTTTAATTAAACAACTGATCACTCTTGAGAGAATATCTGTGAAACCTCCATAAATCCAAAACTTATTCTCACTGATTGATTGATATTTGTTCTGGTATCTTCTACTATATTGTTATCTTAGAGAAGATGGGATTTAAACATTATAGCAGTTTAGAATTTTCTGAACTTAACTGATTTCTCAAGAATGGAAAACTTAGGAAAATTTTGATAAAAGCTCAAATAATATGACTCTGTGTTTATTTCAACCTACATGCAGCATGAACAAAAAATTATAAAAGAGATGTCCTATAGGCAAAATTTGTTACATGTTCAGAAATTACATAAAATTTGGCTAGAGTTCATAACATGTATTTTTCAACAAAATCATCTAAGTGTTGGTTGGAAAACTCAAAGCAAAATCAACAAAATGAAAGTTCAAACTACAACTAAGGTCATTGCTATTTTGTTCTACATCTCCCAGTGACACTGCTCTCCTCATTGTAAGCTTTATCTGTCATAAACTTAATATTACTTTTCGAAATATTGTTGTATTTTGAAGGGAAGCAACGAATGCTGATGTACATATTACCTAGAGTAACACGTTATTAGTTTTCAATAAGATTCATTAATTTTCAAATTAAATCCCCATCCTTCCAATGTACATTCTATTTACAAATGGAGAACTGTGTGCAAAAAATTTAATGGTTGATCGGAGACACATCCATTTACCCTGTATCCTCATCGTCACATGAACAAATGTCATATGACTCTTCCAAGCTGCCCAGTGGGAGAAATACATGTGTAAGTGATATTCAAGTAGTGTTCAAGTTATTTAAATTAAGATCAGTTTTCACTTTTATCAAAACCAAGATTTTTAAATGTGTTTTCTACAATACACTAATTCAACAAATTAAATACATCTAAAAGTTTGCTTTTAAAAAAAAAAAAATTTAAATCTACTTTCTGTTTCATATCCAACCTACTGTATACTTTCAGTTTAGTTTGACCTACTTGTCATCATCCTTTGACTTGCTGGATAGGGTGTCGGAGAAGCTTTGTTTGGAGTCGAAGCGGTCAATGTCCCAACTTCCAGATTTGTTGTTGTTTCCCCAGGAACTGAACGAGTCCTTTTTATCAAAGTCAAAGTCTCTGTCGTATCTAACAAATGATACATCATCAAAAGAATAATTAATATGTGTATGACGGACTCAACCTTTGTACGTCAAAATTTTTCATTCATCTTTTTAAATTCTTTTTATTATATGGTATTGCCAAAGGATACAATTTTCAAACCGTCTTTTCTCCTTCACTCTAAATAAAATATTCCCAAATTATTTTAACTTATTAAAAATATAATTTCTTATTTCGATTTCTAACAAATGATTATGAACCCCACCCCACCCCCAACATAAAACATTAAATACAATAATATTTTCAGATATAACAAATGTATTATCATGTAATTTAAGGCAACCTAAGTTTGTCACATCATAACTTTAGCAAACATTTTCATAATAATTATAAAAATGCCCAATGTTGTCTACTTGATCATAAACAAGATCTCACTATAAAAAATTACTTCATATTCTGTATCTAAAATATCAATGCAATTTAACATTATTTTTTCAAACTCTCTGACCAAATAATCAGCATGACAAGATTTCAGAGATTAACTCGTACCTGGAAGATGAAGAGGAGAATTCATCCAGCTCGTCGTCAAAAAAGCTCCGCCCCTTAGAGGATTTCTTCTCGTAGGAGTCGAACTTTGAGGAGCGGGAGGAGCTGGGCTGTTCCTGCTCTATGACCTGCATGTCTGTCATGGCCGAGTGACTCATTCCTCTGAAACACAGCACACAGGAAGTATATAAGTATACGGAGCAATACAAAAATAAAGAAATCTTAGGTATAAAGTCGCCCAATCCCCTGAAGCAAGGTGCAGAGTTGATAGGAAAATAATGTTACTGGTAATACAGTGACTCATAGTTCCTTTGATAAAGAACACATGTACGTGTAAATACGACAAAACTGGTACTATAATACACTGATTTATTAACACTAAAACTATAGAAGCAGTTATTACTCTGAAACAAGGCACAGAATGATTACTTATAAGATTACAGAAAATTGGTGCGTTGTTTTAAAGTCTATAGAAGGCAAGCTATGCTTCTCCTCTCCAATTTTGGACCTGAACATTCAAGACTTTACCATCAAATGCTAAACTTAGCTAAATCTGCAGTGGATTATAGAACAGCTTGCATTATCGCATCTGCCAACCAAGTTCTTACTTTGCCGATGAGAACCCCATGCCGAGCCTCTCTAGTTGCTCCGCCTTTTTAGGATCGGACATCTTCAACTTTTCTTCCTGCTTCTTTCTCTCTATACTCATGTCCTGGTACGCTAATCTCATGGAGGCCCTGTCAAGTACCAAACAAATGGCATTACATAATTGTTTGAAAAGTTAATTTTCACATTAAATCTCATGATTGTCAAAAAAAATACTTTATATTTATTTAGTAATTCAAAACATCTAGTAATAAGCTTTTTCATATGAATATCAGTCAGATCTCTACTACACTGAGTTTTACATTATCCTATACATGTAATAACTTTACAGTGATGCTTAAAAATGATCTTTGGTCTGAAAATGTTTTGTAATTTCCACATAAAAATGAGATACACCCCTTACAAACTAAGATCCATCATTCCAGAAAATGGAATCCACACATTAAATTTTAAGTTCCACCCCTTAGAATCTTAGATCCACCCTTAACATACTGAAATCAATCAGTTACAAGTAGAATCTACCCTTTTACATTACATAATCCAACCTTTACATTCTTAGATCCACCCAATACATTTTGAGATCCACCTCTAACATTGTGAGATCCACCCCTCTTATCAAGAGATCCCTCCTTACATTTGTTTAGCCTGCTCTTCCTCTGACTTGGCCTCCTGCACGGCCCGCGAGGCAGCCAGCTCCTCCCGCTCCTTGTCCAGCTGCTGGGCTTTATTCTCAATCTCCGAGAAGTTGGCCTTCACCCTCTGGGCTCCGAGTCCACCCTTCTGTAATGTACAAAGGAAGATTACAGGCTAAGTTTGTAACATATCTTTTATTTACTACATTTAGATTTAAATATTTTTGGGGGACCATAATTATTAATGAGATTCACATACTCAATAAATTTTCTACAACCATAATCATTTTAAAATTCAAAGTTGCAAAATTCTAAGAAATACACATTGAAAAACACTTAATGCCTCCTAAGATTTACATTACACCTTATGATTCAAAATCAGCGTTGAAATTGACTCACAAAATTTCGGGATTTATTTTTGTTTAAAATGTAAAAGTAAAGTAAAATATATTTGTAACTTATGCCTAAGACTAAATACATGTACATATACATTTAAATATTTCTATACAATGCCAGAAACCTCAGATAGTTTTTTTATATGACCAATGATGTAAACCCTCCGCGAAACTAATTTTGGGTTCATTTGCTAGCTAGTATATCTTCTGAGATGTGTCCGCCTTCGCTGAATGGTTGAGGACTATTCCCTGAGGTCAAAAGACATTGTTGAAAAAAAAAAGTCAAGTGTAACATGAAGGATCTTTTGTTCTCCAACAAAATCTTGAGACCAAAGAGTTGAATAAGATCTATCCTGGCCAGAATTTCACAGCTTGACACACCTTGCAATCTGTCTTATCTTACTGTACACAAATGGCAAGTTTGATACATCTAGGCGTTAGTCCACATGTATGCTCAAGTGAATAAGGGCTTTCATTGATAAACTTTGAAACCTGAAGACAGTGAATTGCTCATTTGAAAAGGTGTTTTTTTTAGATATATTTTTCATGGCTTATTCTGAAAATAATGAGTTTTGAGGCAGCTAATTCTAGATCATTGAAAGAGTGAAAAATAACACCACCTCCCCCTTTTGATCGTCCTGGAACTTTAAACAAGAACAACTGATACCACTATTAAAAGCGACCAAAAATGTTCCTTGCACTAGTCTCTTGCCCCTTGAAATTTGCCGCCAGTCTCCTCTATCATAAGCTCTGAAAGTTTAAATGATTACAACAAATGCCTTTACTAAAGGCGAGCAAAAGATATTTCCTTTTTAACAAATTGCTCGCCCCTTACCCCTTTCCTGCCGGCGGGTTTCTTGGTGCCGATGATGGCTTTGCGAGGTTCCGCCTGGGCTGCCGCAGTAGTAGGTGACATACTGAGTGCTGCCTCCACACTGGGGCCCTCATTGGGGTCTGTACAAAAATTGGGAAAATCCATGAATAATTTACAAGAACAATTTTGGTTGTTATGCAGTATTTGATTGGCTAAAAAAATTTGATTAGATAATGTATAGACATGAAACATTAGATTACATCTAATACAAAAGAATAAGCTTCAAATATTGTAGCAATAGACTAAGTAAATAAGTTTAATAAAACATGGGTAAAAAAATTAATAAGGTTGTTTTGATAAACACCTTTATTTTCAGATTAAATTCTTATGACCAAACCCACACATACACAATGCTCTCAAGTCTTAACCTCCTTATTGAGAGCGGAAGTTTAACTGCTTTGACATATTTTTGATTATTCAATACAGGAAATGGTTTCTAATTTTTCAATTATTATTAATAAATAGTCCATAATGGAAGACCTTGCAGGACGTCAAATACAAAATTTAAAGGGTCTTATTAATCTATTTAAAATCCTGTTGAATTTAATCATGTCATACCAAACTCCTCCTTCTTGATGTTGCCGTTTTTGATTGGCTGTGGTTCTGAAGAACTGAAGAGTTTCTGGTTGTCAGAAAGTGGATTAGAATCTATGATGTCCACGTGTTCCTTGAAGAAATCCACTTCCTCTTTTGTTGTGGGTGAAGTGGGGTCATGGTGACTATCAATATGTAACTGTGAAGTAAAGAACAAAATAAATAAATAAATAAAATAAAGAAGACTAGAGAATATCAGTCATCAGAGAAACACATCACATCCATATCAACTATTTTCCACTAAATATCTGCATTCATTTCTACATATAATTATGAAAGAAAGACAAAATAAAATCATACTTTTAATTTAGTAATAATTATCATACTCTAATGCTGCTTCTATTTCACTATTGTGACTTGTCTGAGAAATTGTCAATAGCAAGTATAAGTTACAGAAATACATGTAGAGGCAGAGCTCCCAGTCCTTTGATTAATCATGAAGCTAATCAGTCAAAGATATGAAGATTGTGTTTAATATTTACCATATAGCCTACTGTAAACCAACTTTTATTCATAATAAACAACTTTATTTCGCAATTTACCACTAATTTTTTGCGATCAAGCTATACCTACATTTGAGCTTTTCTTAAGGCTAAATGGCAAGAACTAGAAATATTTGCGATGACAAGACTCTGGTAAATGTTATAAAAAATTTTGGCACATGAATAGAAGTTGAAATACAGTATTTATTAATGATTTTTGCTTCTATTGAAACCTTTGTTCCATGGAGCCTCATTGCGTTTGTGGCCAGGGAATGTAGTTTCTCCTTGTAAAGCTTGGCAGCTCGACTGTGATATTTCTGTTGAGCGTCTGTTGTAGTACAACCATGCTGGCGGAAAAATGCCGTCTGCAAGTAGATCATTGTTTGGTTAGAAATCTTGTATTATTTGATTTAATTCAGACCTGGTCAGTACACAAAGGGTCCTTGAAAAATTGTAAAGCTAATGCCATGTATACCTTTTTTAACAAAATTGACCAATTTTCAAAACAAAGCAATCCCATAATATAATTTTCAATGACCACACTCAAAATTCAAAGCTAGAAAGATTATTGGTAGATTTTTATCATTATTATCTCTTGAGTGTAGTTGGAAACCAAATTTTCACCAGCGCAATTCTTTAATTTCTCTTCACTCATCATTAAAAAATTACTTTACACAGTATTTGGGAACTTACAGCATTGGCATTTCCTCCGACCTGCATTGCTCGGAGTTGGAGCCATGTCCAGCTAGTATCCAGCTGTGTGGAGCGAATAAAGGTGACATGGACGCCCAGAGATCTATGCACAGCAGAACAGTCTATACACAGGAATACTCCATATGTCACGCTGGCCCAAGTCGGGTTGTTGCTATTGCAGTCAAAGCATGTCTATAAAAAAATCATGATCAGCTATATATCTGATTTTTTACTTGACAAGGAAATTATTGAAATCATGATTCATAATATTTAGGAAAAACTTTGAACTGACTGCATGATTCTCAAAAGATTTAGCATAACAGGCATGGAAAGTTCTGTGATGATTTTTTTCTTTGGGACTAAGGAGAATGTTGATTAATGAACTACCTAGTCATTTTCTTTGGAATCTGATTTATGATCTAAAGATGTGTTTCACGATGCCAATGTGAATTTCATTTGGGACAGCTAATTTCATACCCTCATTTTAAAATACTTCTTTTGCAAATAAAAATGACATAAATATAAATGATGGAAACTATTCTGTTTATATGGCCCGTACACGATTATTATATCTTGCCTAACCTGTTAGGTTGAACTTTGCATTGATTATCTGATCTAGACTCCATATTTGTTTACATACAACAAGACTAATTGTAACTATCAGAGGCAAGTACATCTGCATGAATAGTTAAAACAGAAATAGATACATATATATAAAACGTAAAAAGCGATTTTAAATGTGGTTCATCATTTACATCGAGAAAATTCGAATGTGTGCCACATATGCGTTTCTACACGTCATATCAACCGGCAAAAATAAACGTTTTCATGACAAATGAATGAAATCAAGCTTTTGTTTAATAATTTTCATATTCATTCTGTTCTTTTAAAACATACCTTGTTTGTTGGAATTGACCGTAGCCGTTTAAAAATAGCATTGATATCGGTTTTTGATGGTCCATCTGCCATTTTGCCGATGTGTGACGTTGTTTTTGACAAGTCAGCTGACACCACTTTGCATTCCTTCATAGACAAAAGAGTTCCAACAACCTGATTGGCCGGAACTCGACAGGTTGTCAGTTCAAACAATATGGACTCTCTCGCCACAGTTCATGTTCTCGGATACGGGAAAGTAGCGCCACTATTGGACGTGTAAGCATTGACAACCCATTTCGTGTAGACAACATATTTCCTTTAATTAGAGACTGTTAAACAGAATTTTCAAATCATACAGACAATAATCTACAGCCATGTTTTATGTGGCATTTTGCACAATCATTCAACATGAAGCATACGTCAGTTAGACATAAAACTGATGAAACCTAAATAACTTAGTGGGTTTTTATCAGTAAAATATTTTCCCGTAGATAGTGTCATATTCAATATTATATAAACGGTGTGACCGTTGGACCGAGCGCAGATTTCACACTGTGCGGTTTGATTTTTGTAGAACAAATTAAATTTTTTTGAAACGCACACAGTAGGTTCCGCCTGGTGCAGCCTACTCAAATCATTAGCCAAAGTTTACTAAACGTCACGTGCCCTGTCTACATTATGACGTCATTTTACAGACGTAAATTAAACGTACACGTTTTGTCTTCAGAAATAGCCGAAGAGAGTTACGTTTATTATTCCGAACTTTTTTAAATTTCTTCTTTCATTGTTTATCGATTTAATTCATATAAATGCCGCGGTAATAAAATTGAATAATTTATTCAGTATCTAAAAGATCAGTTCCTTGATTTTAATGTTTTTATTTTCCATCTGATAATTTGATAAGACATACATAGAACTAGTCGTGTTTCTTGATTAAAGCACTATTACTAGAACTTATATGGTGTCCTCTTTAATTTCTGTTCATTCAAATTACCTTCTATTGAAACACTGGAACTTATTTAATCGAGTTTAGTGGCAATAAACAACGATAAGTACCAGTCAATCAATGATCGAACTAACTTTTTAAAAACAAAATGGCTGCCAATATGGCGGCGCCCAGGGCTGGAAGAATTTTTTTTGGGCCTTAGTACCCCTGATTCAACTTTTATTTTTCACTGATTTTCTTATATTATATACGTGTTACCATTAATCCTCGCTTCGCGAGGGGGGCTTCGCCCGCCTCTCGCTGCGCTCGGTATTATTGCGCATTTATTAAACTTTAAAGAAACTACATGTATCTAAATTGAATTAAATTTGATCATTTTATTATACACATCAATATGTAAAATTTTCTCCCATTCTAGCTGTTTCTCTTCCCTGTTATATGGTATCGGGTTCGTTCGCCCTATCCACCTGTTCGCCTTAGTCCGTTCGCTCTAAGTCCGTTCGCTCTAATTATCGTTCGCCCAAATTATCGTTCGCCCTAAACCTCGTTCGCTCCTTAATAACTGAAAACTTATTAACTTTTATTATTATTAGTATATTCTATGTTTTTCCTTCATCATAAAAGACGTACCTGGTATAATTGTAAGATTATATTGCCGTTAATTGTCGATAGCCGTCGTCTTGTTTTTATAATGATCCGCTTGGTGTTTTTTTAAACAATTAAAGAAATTGAGGCCTAAATTGGCTCATTGAGAAGCTTAGTTGATGATAATCACCTATTCTACAATGTATCTTTGAAGAATTTACGTATCGCAATCCTTTGATCTCTAAATAAGATACATAACGCCATAAGATATAGACAGATATCTCATGATTCATAGTGAAAATAATTTATTAACATAAGAAATTCTGTGTGTATAATTACCAATCACTATCCTTATGTACGTGATCTTTTAAATGCATTATGAACTCATGTTAGTAGCATATAGATCTCCCGCTCTAAATATGTTCAATTTATTGATCAATGAAACATAACTTTTCATAGTTGAACATTTAAACGTGTATATTAGAGGGGACTATTTGATGAGGATTATCATGATATATGAATTAATTCCCTGAAGCATGCATGCATGTCATTAAGAACAAAATAACATAAAACTGGTCCATTATTGATTTATATCATTAAATTTGTTAACTATGTCATGTAGATGTACTCTGTGCTACATTGCTGCATTCAAAGTACAGAAGTTATGACTGTTTATTATTTGAATGGTACATCTTAAGATGAACAGATTAATGCAAAAATCGTGTGATTGATTTAATAATTATTATTTGAATATTGTATTGAACAGGACAGTGCAGTGTGTGGTGGCCAACCTGTCCTCTCTGTACATAGAAAGCATCAACTTGTTGCCAGGCAACCTGAAAGACAAATGTCTGTATCTGATGTCAAAGAGAGGCTGCATTACGGACGCAAATCTTCCAAAAGTAAGAAATGATCTGAAAACATGAAATTTTACATAAAATTATTTAATTATCACAAATGTGTAATTTTGATGATGTAAATATAGAGTCGAATCACAACCAATATTTACCGCTACATTGTCTTCATATACAATATATTATCATGATACACCGTAAAACATGTTTAATAAAATGATTTTGATTCTGCATACATGTATGTAGGTACATTTTCTTGTCTTTGTTAAGATTACTCTAGTTAAATAATACATTCAAAGATTTAAGGAGGAATACAATTTTATGATTTAACAATTCATTATCATATGTTCGCTGAAACCATGTTTACTGTACAGCAGTATTGGTCTTACTGAGTTCTGCTGGTACGATTTTAGGTGTTGCACGAGAATCTTAGAGTGTTGGACTTAAGTGAGTCTGATGTTTCTGACGAAGGATTGGGACATCTCTGTAAATGTCCGCAGCTACAGAAAATTGACCTCAACTCTGCCAAACAATCCCGGGTCAACATCTCATCTCAAGGTACTCTCAACTCAGTCAAACAGTCTTGAGTCAATTTAATAATCTTATCACAATGGATAATCTCATTTCATCTAAACATGAAAAGTCAGCATCTCATCTCAGTATAATCACAACTCAGCCCTGATTTAGTCAAATGATCCTGATCGATTCAACAACTCATCTCAAGGTACTTTCCACTCCCTCAATTGATCGGGATATAACATATCATCTCAAAGTTATTTCAATAAGACTGAGACACATATTAATCTCATCCTTAGGTTTGATATTTTACCACCAATGATGTATATTTATGTTAAGTAATCAATCATAGTACCATTATATGCATGCCTGGTTCAGAGCAGTAATATTGTGAAGTGTTGCTAGCATTACATTTACATCAATTTTCATTGCAGGCATTATTCAGCTCGCACAAAATTGTCGCAATTTACAGACAGTGTACCTCCGACGGTGTCTGAACCTGACAGACGAAGCTGTGATAGCTCTGTCTACGAACTGTCCACAGCTCCGCTTCCTCAATGTGGGCGGGTGTACCATGTTGACTGACA
Source organism: Magallana gigas (assembly GCF_963853765.1). Classification (NCBI taxonomy): domain Eukaryota; kingdom Metazoa; phylum Mollusca; class Bivalvia; order Ostreida; family Ostreidae; genus Magallana; species Magallana gigas. The sequence goes on along the minus strand of NC_088861.1, from coordinate 36,822,129 downwards.
GGTGTCTGGAGGCCCTGGGGAGGAACTCACGATTTCTGAAATGTCTAAATATGGCCAACACCAAGGTATATTTTTAATATGAACAGTAGAATAGTGTTCTGTATAAGAGCAATTTCTAATAAAATCAATTATTGCTTACTTTGTATATAAATGATGGACACTGACTTATATTAAATAAATTAGAGAATTGCACATTTTGACAATCCTACTATAAACATTATCGGTAAATTATACCACCAACTGAGATTGTTGTTGCATGATACATGCAAGCCATCCTTTTAGATTTCATAGAATATTATCTCCAGGGTATGTATTTGGTTGGAATTATATACATCTTTTTTCTTTGGATTCATATTGAATATATAAATGTAGTTCCAATAAACTATTAATGTACTATATATTCTAACAATTTTTGAAAATGTAGCTGCTGCAGTTACTTGTTACTCAACAGTACTGTAATTATTTTTCATAATAAGAACAATCAACTAGTTCTGTAGTTTACATGTCTTTCAATCTTTGTACTGTTTTATGTTAAAAATGTATATATGTAATTATTTGTATTTATTAAATAGATTACAGACGCAGGCATAATGCAGATAGCAACTGGTGACTGCAAACAATGCTTGAAGGTAAGAATGTACATGTAATAGACAATGAAACTGTAATAGACAATGTATAAGTGAAAAAAAACAATGTAACTGAAATAAACAATAGCATTGAAATAGGCAATGTAACTTTAATAGCAAATATAACTGTGTTCGACAACATAGCGGTAACAATTTAACTGTAATATAAAATGTATCTGTATCAGACAATGTTACTGTAATAGACAATGTCACTGTAACAGATAATGTAACTATAATAGACAATGTAACTGTAACAGACAATGTAACTGTAATAGACAATGTAACTGTAATAGACAATGTCACTGTAATAGACATTGTTATACTTTCATGTTAAATACTGAAATCTGATTGGTTAAGACGCAGTTAATAATATTTACTATTACCCTCAGCGTTAGCAACGCACTTGGCAACGGGTAACATTAAAAAATGTTACATGGGCGAAAATTATGCGCGTACGGTTCGCTGTAGAATTCACGTTATTCCTATATAAAAGCAGTAAAATTTTCTTAAAAATTTTAAAAAAGACATTCAGTATAACAAAATAAATAGTGCCTGTTTGGGAGGATAACAGTTGAAATTGACACCCCTCGAAAACCATTGTCAACCTCCGCTTCGCGTCGGTTGACAATGGTTTTCTCGGGGTGTCAATTTCAACTGTTACCCTCCCAAACAGGCACTATTTATATAATGTCGCTGTAATAGACAATGTCACTGTATCAGACAATGTCACTGTATCAGACAATGTATTAATATATCTGTAATAGACAATGTGAATTAACAGACTTGAATTCACAGACCTGAACAAGTCAGATTACACATCTAAATAATTCAGCTATATACATAATGTGTAGAATTGCATATCACCAGGAAATTCTGGCATGAGAATTTTGGCCCGTTTTAAATTTAGAATTTTATGGTTGGCAAAGGAATTGATATGCATGTTTGCAGGAAGTTTTTTTCTAAAGAAATTTTGCAAGTTAAGCACTTTATATCAAATTATTTTGAGCTGCAGCATTTAATGCATACCCTGCCATTCATAATGTGTAGCATGTCAAGTAATGGGGGAGTGTGGGGTATTTCTTTTTCTTTCTTATTTGTGACTTTAACATTGAATTCGTAATATTAACCACTGCAGTGAACCTCAGTTATAGCAAAGTCCTAAGAACTAGATGATTTACTTTCATTGCTATGACTTATGAATTCAGTCTATATGATTTACGAAGAGACTTCAGTTTTACCTGAATTTGACTTTTAATGAAAACAGAATAAGGGTCCAATACGGTATTTACACAGCCTTTCTCTCAGCAACATTGTAGACCATAGTACATATATAGTTGGTACATGTACGTCAGTTTGACTAGATTTACTCTGTTATTGAAGTAGTTGTAGAGGCAAATTCCAGGAATTGGACTTTAAAGGGGAAACTTCAGTGACAAGGTTTTTGAATGAAATCTTTTACCACCCTAAATTTTCTGTGTAAAATATTAATTTCTCATTGAAATCCCTAATCCGTGCACCTTTATTCTTTTCAAAAACTGAAAATAAAGCTAAAAGAAAAACACCAAATATTGAATAGAGAGAGAGACCAGTTTATTTTGAGATATCACAGTTTGAATTACAAGTTTAAGAGAGAGAATTATTGCAGCATATCAAACAGCTCCAGTAAGTGGGCCAGCTTCTTGTTGGTCTGTCGTTTCAGTGAGCGACGGTGTAGTTTGTCCATTAATTCTTTCTCTCTATCCGCCCGTCTTAGTGCGGCCTCCTCTTGCTTAGTACTCTGAATACTGCGTTCCACGGCAGCTAAAGGAAAATTGAATTCAATTTAATATGATGCGTTATCAAATTTGTAATATGTTATATGTATGCAGCTTATATACTTGTATGGATGAAAACAGCTCTATGGATTAAATTATTAATGATTATATTCTTAATGTATGCACTTATCTGAAAGGCACACACATACATGTACATGTTTAATGTTATACATAAAATATATTCCATAAACCTACCTTTTCTAAGCTGCTCTGCATGTTCACGCCGTGACCTGGCGGATCTCACTCTCTCCAACTGCAAAGCTGCTTTTTCTCCTACAACAAATGAATAAAAAAACATATATGAATAGCTCCTAAATAAAAAATGAAAATACGAAAATGTATAGTTTGCATCACAGAATGAAAATTTTAAGCTTACAAAACATATGATAAACTTAAGGAATTTACGTTTGATTTCTGTGTCAATAACATCAGTAGCGGAGTTGTGTGTATGCTCCCTTTTCCCCATTGATTTGCCAATTGGAGGCAGTTTGGCTCTTCGAAAGTCGCCGGAAATTGGGATCTCAAAAGCAATCCCGCTTTTCGTCACTTTAGCAGTGATGCCCTGCTTCTTCAAAGCTTTCTTCAACATTTGTCTTTCTTTCTTTGTGCGAATCCTGATGTTTTCAGGGATTGGCGCCACTTTTGTGTTAATGCAGCCCATGGTTATAATGCCAACAATGTCGTTGTTATAACACAGAGTGACGTTGAGTTTGTTTATGACGTTGTTGTAATTATGACGCTATGCGTACATGCAACGTCACCCAAGGGTTGAAGTGTGCTATTGTCCAAAAAAAGTTACGCATCGAATACTTTCTTCTCGCGTTTTTAGCGTTAAAATTCATCAACACCCATACAAATAAAATCAAGTTTGCAATTGCATTTTTTCATTTAATGTAAACGTATATAAATTAAGTGCAATATTCCTCTTTAATTGATAACAGTTTATTGATTTGTTTGTGCATAAAGGTTGAAGCTTAAATATACTAGTTTTGGCTAGTGCTGAATTGAAAAAAAAGAGGACTCGAAAAGCTGCACGAAAATAAATAAATCACCGTCAATCCTATACTTTCTAAGATATCACACTTAAACTTTTTCATTTCCTTACAAATTAGATAATAAAATGCTTTCTTTGGTGATTCATGCGAGATATGAAGGTGGCGACATTGCAGGAAAAATATATAACCCACGTTTGTAGGTTAGGTAATTTATCATATTATTTATTATATATATAACGTAGATATATACGACTGACATCAAGCAATTAAAATTATTCATTTTTCCAAAAACACTTCATTATTGACGGTAATTTTAAAGTTAAAGTTTCTTTTAAACTTTTGAACAAATTGATTGAACATTTTTCAAAGAAATTCTACATGAGAATCACAAAAACGCTTTTTTAAATGACGCTTGATAAAGAATGTACAAGAAAAAAATTCAATGGGATTTCGTCTGCTTAACATTTCGAGTTTTTTCGGTAAGGCCAAACGTCTGTCATTTCTTGAAAAGAACACAAACCTCTGTTGACTTTTCATTGTACAACAACTTGTTGATTAAATAAACAATCAAATCAATTGATTAATTTGAAGAAAAAAAACAACAACAAACGCTTGCTTTTCCGGTGAATATTTTTACGGGACTTGTCAACCCTCGAACGTCACAGCTACTCATAGCAAAGCACGTCAGTATATTCAACAGTCGGCATAATAATAACAATAGTGGTGTGTTGTGCATGTACTATGCCTAAATAGTAGTCAGGGTTTGATACATAGTGCACTCGCCTCCGGCTCGTGCACTATGTATCAAACCCTGACTACTATTTAGGCATAGTACATGCACAACACAACACTATTATATAAGTAAAGCATTTCATTGTTTATTTCAACAATAAGATGCTTTCTTTGGTTATTCATTCGGGATATGAAGGTAGCGACATTGCAGGAATGCGGGTTATGTAAATTTTTCCTGCAATGATCGCTACCTTCATAACCCACATGAATCATCAAAGAAAGCATTTTATTGTTTATATTAACATCTTTCTTTAACTAATTAATAAACTGATTATGAAAAGTTAGTAAAATTCACTTAATTACTGTTAATGTACAAAAGTACGGTAGCTAAAATAAACAGCCAAATCGTCTCCTGTGAGACTTTGAGTCTGGCATCGTCATGATTATTTCGTGCAGTCCGGGATTTTTCTAAGGTTGCTGTAGGTTCAGACCAATCGGTATACAGGGCGTGTCAATTTCAGTCCTGTCACTTTCAGCCGCTGTAGATTTCGACCAATCGATAAATAGGGCATGTAGATTTCAGTCTGGCTGTTTCTTTAGAGCTATGAATTAACTATAAGTTTCCGTAAAAAATAGAGGACATTATGCTTGGTAGATGTAGATATAGTACATTGAACTTCTATGTACATAACGCTGTGACTGACTTAATGTTTGGTACACGTAAGTTCATGTATAAATTGTGGCATATGCATAGTTCTGGTAAATTACCTGTCCTATGAATGCTATCTTGCTAAATTGGGCTGAAGACCTCGATACTCTAAAATGACTTTCTCGTATGTAATAACTTGGAAAAGTTTTATAATTGTTTTGATGATAACCATTGGATTATCATTGTTTAATTATTTTGATGTAGCGAAAGATAATATTTTTTTGGTCAAAAATGCCCTCTAGATCTTAAAAATATTGAATGTAATACAGAAAACAAAACACATATTAAGAATAAGAATCGAATGAAGATTTTATTTGGGCGATATCTTTTTAGAAGTACTATAGTATACTGGTATGCAGTCATTCTAATTTGAAAAAGAAAGTTTAAGATCGAAGGTGAATTATTGCAGCATATCAAACAGCTCCATTAAGTGGGCCAGCTTCTTGTTGGTCTTTCGTTTCAGTGAGCGACGGTGTAGTTTGTCCATTAATTCTTTCTCTCTATCCGCCCGTCTCAGTGCGGCCTCCTCTTGCCTACTCTGAATACTGCGTTCAACGGCAGCTGAAGAAAAAATATTCAATTCATTAAAAATATGCATGTATTCTGATTGTTAAGTATTCGCTATTAACGTGTTTTATATTTTCATTACTTTAGTATAAATAATTTATTTTCCATCTGTGATTAATTAGTCCTTCTTAAAGAAATAGATATATCATAAACTTACCTTTCCTTAGCTGCTCTGCATTCTCGCGCCGTGATCTGGCGGATCTCACTCTCTCCAACTGCTGAGCTGCTTTTTCTCCTACAAGAAATGAATGAAAATTGATATGATATTTAATGGAAAGAAACGTCTTAGAAATCGACTAATTTATATCGACTGAAATGGGAACATATTGAAGATGAGAGGTTAAGGAAAAACGAAAGTAAATCGTACGTTTGATTTCAGTATCAAGTAGTACAACATCAGAAGCAGAACAATGAATATATTCTTTGTTCCCAAGTAGTTTGCCAGAATGGACACCAATTGGCGGTAGTTTGGCTCCACGGAAGTCGCCGGAGATCGGTATTTCGAAAGAGACCCCGCTCTTTGTCACTTTGGCACGGATGCCTTGATTTTTCAATGCTTTCTTCAACATCTTCCTTTCTTTTTTAGTCCGAATCCTGATATTTTCAGGTATTGGCGCCACTTTTGTGTTTATGCAACCCATATTGTACTGTCAACAATGCCGTTGTTATATCACAGAGTGACGCTTAGTTTGTCTGTGACGTTGTAGTCATTGTGACGTTATCATGTGTGAAACGTCACTCAGAGAGAGAGAGAGAGAGAGAGAGAGAGAGAGAGAGAGAGAGAGAGAGAGAGAGAGAATTATTAATGTGCTGAATTTTATATCGGAATTATCAGTAACAACATTGAGGGAATAATCTTTTTGCTTTATTACAATAAAGGTATCTGCAAGTATAAAAAATTATACATATTTCGTTGTTCCTGATATTTGTCTTTTAAAAAACTAAACTAACTAAAGATGGTATTTCATTAGTGACATTTGAAAATAATTCCGAATTTCTTAGACTTCTTAGTACTGTGTTTTAAAGGTCAGGCACGTGACGTATAATGAAACAATTTTGTACTTTGTACAAATTACACTGAAGTGACCATGCTATTTTATATTATATTTAATGATGTACTTTCAAAAAAGATGAACAGAAAGAAAAAGTATTTTTATTTATCATGCTTGAGCTATGAATCAAAGAACATGACTGTACGTTTTTGTTGTAATGTTCAAACTGTCCCTTTTCTGCTTGCAGTCTGCAACAATTTTTATCTACTAACCTCCACACCACCCCATTTCCGGTCTGCTCTCTCCCGGACTATCTTAAACAGTTTCAAAAAAAAACTTTCATTTATTATTCATTGTCGCACTAATATGTAACAACGCTGTAGCCCTTTTTTTTTTAGATATGCCATTTTCTTTGCTTTACTTTTATTTTTGATATTTTTAACCTTTAACCGCCATTAACAGGAAGTTCACATCAATGGATGCCGGGAGTTGACGGATGAGTCGGTGGAGGCCATACTACAGTTCTGTCCCCAGATCAACATATTCCTCTTCCACGGGTGTCCAAAAATCACAGGTTAAAACTTGGGGAGGAATAAAGTATCATTATTTGAATATTACATGTATGGGGTTATCAAATACGGTCGAGGTGATATATGATATAGATTTGATCACACTCGACCGTCTTTGATCACAACATAGAACTATTTTAACAAGACCATGGACTTTCGGTAGGATGTAGCTATCTTTTTCTTGCATGAAAACAATTTTAAAATGACGCTGGTTTTAAATAAATTTTACATTCAAAGAACCATTACTGAGTGGCCAGCAATGAAATAGGCAGGATTACGTCACTTAAACTACCTAATGTCTAAGCTTGTGTTAAAATGGTTCTAATATTCGAAGAATGAAATTAATAATTCCAATTTTTTTATATTGATCTGCTTTTCAAATATTGTTCATTTTATAGAATATTTCTATTTTTGCCATTTTTTACCGTGTTTTTCACATTGTAAAATTATGTAAACATGAAACAAACGTAATGTCAAAAAAAAGCCAAACTTGACTTTTTATTAAAATATAATTAGGTAACAAAACTAGAACGTAAAATAAATTTAAAACAGTCTATGACAATAACTAGAATTTCAAATAAGCTGCCTATTTTCCACCTACAGAAATGGCCAGGGAGGCTTTGGAGAATGTGACAATAGAACGGAATTCACCGATGAAACAAGTCACATGGACTATTTACTGAATCGTCTGCACATGCGCAGACTTAGCCAAGGTTATAACTCGATAGACTCAGTTCCTTGTTTGCGACCGCAACCAGTTACCTAAATTGTCTCCTTTTTAGTTATGCAACAGAGGAACGTTTATGCAGTCTTCTTTTTTTTCTAATTTTTGCCAACTGTAAGGAAAAAAATGCAAAATAAGAGCTTTTTAATTTAATATTTATATATATTGTAACATAGAACTCAAAGTGTATAAATCAATGGGCTTTGTCATATGTTTGTGGGAGAGATTGTCTGGCTAGATGAGTGTACTCGCTGGTTGTAGCGAATCTTTGTACGGGAGTACTCCCCCCCCCCCCCCCTCACTTGGCGGAATAATATCACTATAGACTTTGTTTATATATAGTGGTTGAAGTTGCATTGCATTTGAAGTATATATTTATCCGACAAAATAACAGAGTAGATTATTTATTTATACCTTGTTGATTTTTTATGAAGATTATGTTTATTGTATATATTTTAAAAACTCATTTTGCATGATTTTGTTCAAGTTGGGAGAACTTAGGACATTGTCAACCTCTTCCTATTCATCATATTTCGAGAAATGTGCCCACGAAGTGGCATCTGTACATATTGTAATTTATTAATTAGTTTACAGAACTAATTAAGATACAAGTGCACACATTAGACTGTGTTGGTATTCAGAAACTACGCCTTCAAATTGTTATCTCCAAATTCCATCTATGTCTTTTTGCAAAAATCATAACTACTGTATGGCATAATATTCATGGCTGAAAAGTTACATTAAAATTGAAATGATCAAAATTCTTTTCTTTTTCAATCTGTAATCTCTCAGGTATGCTATATGTTTGGTATGGTATGATATATACTATAGCGTGTAGACAAGATAGAGACTACTTAAAGTACTACCAGTAAGTATATATAACGTATCAGATTCTAGAATGAACAAACTTGTTTCCTAAGAAATCAATTCGCTGCATTGATTTTTAAAAATTTCAGAATTAGATACTGTATTCAGAGTTATTTTCGCCCCGTTTTCTACACTTAAAAAACAGTTGCCCCCATCTTGAATTTGCCCTGACACAGTTGTGTTTAAAGAGATAATTTTATACCTTGGAAATCTCGCAGTCCTAATATTCACCCTTTGACGAGGGAAAAAGGGGAGAAAATAAAATGGGGGCGAATATTTCCCTGTATACAGTACTACTACTGGTTTTAAAACCGTGTTGGCAAAATAGAGAAGATATGGACACCTTGTAGTTTGACAATAGATATTAATTAAGTTCATTGTCTGTGTCAATTTGATTTAAATCTCAATAAATGAAATATTTAAGGAAGCTATGGTGTCGGAAGGAACAAAAAAACCACTCCCGAAAAGTTGCACACTGAAACTTTCTAATCCTGAAGAAACCACACTTGTTCATTAAAATAGATCAATCATATTTATAAGCATCATAAAACAGGGATCCAAAATAAAAATTATAAATGATGGTTTTACTAGATAATCTTAGTAAATATAGTGTTATGCATTGCACTGATTTTATAAATAAAAACACAACAAACGCAAGAATATTAAGTTTATTGCATTCGTGTACACATATAAACGCAGACAAGAGTCCGTTTAGTTTCCTATAATGATGAGATGGCTTCTTCGCTGGTTGATTGTATTTACTGTATATGCAAGTTAACATTATTACAGTGAACAATTAACTCTTAAGCTTATAATCAAAATACACACATTCTTCACGACCATAAAAAACCACACATGAACAATTTATCTGACATGTCTCAATGGAATATACTGGGAAAAATCATGAATTACACCTTCAAAAATGTAGTACACATAAATGTACATTGCGTAAAAATACAACAATCAGTAGGAACGTCGCTTTAACTATGAAATTATTAAGCAATGAACTTTTCATAATCATTTATATTTATGTACATGCACTTAATCTCTCTCTCTCTCTCTCTCTCTCTCTCTCTCTCTCTCTCTCTCTCTTTTACAAATTATCACAAGCAAATGAAAACTAAAGCAAAGAAAAACATTTGAAAAACCGGAAATTCACTTGATCTACTTCCGGTACTTGTAGTTAAACACTCCGTGCTGTCCACCATTTCTATTCTTCCATCCACACCAGTGATGAGGGGAGATGTCGCTTTTATGTATTCGGCGAATATGTCCGTATCCAGAATACCTTTAAAAAAGTAATATAATTGGTTACAATGCGTTCTGAAAATTGATGTCAATTGTAAAAATATTTTTATCTTAATAAATTCATCGAGGTGGGTTAATTTTCAGAGTTGACTATTTACACATATACAGAAATGGACAAATGTTACGAATTATTATAACATTTTGAAAAAATAACCATACCTCTATATTGTATATATACATGTAGATGGGATATGATTTATTTTCAAAATGTGTGTTTTAAGTAATTGTGTGCATTGAATGTACATACATTAGATTATAAAATATGTCATAACAGGATAATTAAATGAAAAAAATGGGGTCTAGATACTTAGGGGTGGGGGATAGAAAAGGGGAGAGGTCGGTCCTGTCCTCAAGCACCTGTGAATATCGCTACCTTCATGTCCTGCCTAAATCACCAAATGTTTAATATACTCACCAACAACATGCTTCTGTACAGCGTTATCTCGAATCATTGTATAGCCATCCCCGCCATTCAGTAGGTAATTTGACAATACAATGTCGTAGAATTTGTCATTGTCTAATGGTAAATATTCCGGGACTTCACATTCAGAGCAAACGACTTTCACATCTACAATTCGTTGTCCCTCTGGATTGTTTAGATTATATTTCACTCTTATTCCTGTTAAATGAAAAATGGAGAAGTTGAAACATATTAATTAATCATATTTTTTAAATAAAAAGTCTTGATTCTTAATAGGCAACAAAAATCACCGTCAAACACTTTTTTGAAAATATTTCGACCATATTATCCGTTTTCATCAGTCGTGTTTTCTAAATTAATACAGTTATTAAGATTTTTTTTCTTTTTGCGTTTCAAAAGCAAATTAAAACGTAACTTTTCGGACCTTTCCGAAAAACGAAGAGCGTAATTTCACGTTCTGCCGGAGAGGTCGGAGAAGTTGCGATTGATCTTACCAGACACCTGTAAAAACGCGCCATCTGGGTCTGTTGTGTCGTATGACGTCACACTTAGTTCCAGAGCTTGGCGTAAGTACTTTCCCTTCAGTTGAATCGTGTCCATGATGTTCCTGTACGGCTGAACAGTGATAGCGTCCCCCAGGGTGATGGTTCCTGTCAAAACGTGAGGGAGGGAATGTTAAAAACCCATTTAGATTTTTAATTTAATAATATTTTATTCAATATAATATATGGAATGGGTATGGACAGCAGGCACAGCCTATTTTATCCCTCTCCCTACATCAAGGTCAAAATGAACAAATTGAAATATGTTCAATATTGATAACATAAGAGACACTATAGAAAGATACAAATTAAAAAGAAGAGGGAAAAAACCTAACAATATGGTACCGGTTTGAAAAGAAAAGATAAGACTAAATGCTGCTAAGATGCAACTTACTACGTACAATAGAGATGCGTATTTGTTCTTATTAGCAAGGCCAGTAGAAAACTTTTTTTAATTCAATAAAAACAGGAAATATTAATATCTTCTAAAGAACTTGCTTCACCAAAAAGTAACAATCATAATTTCATGCCAAAGTTGGGTGTGGTACAACATTGCATGAGACATTTAAGGTTGATCATTAGATATAATTATACATGTACATACAGCGTGTAATATACTAATAATTTAATAGTAATGAATTATGGTGATCCTTGATAAAGTCTTGCCTCTTTCAAACGATGCCCGGATGGAGCCTGAGTTGACGATGGCGATGAACACGCGAGTGGCGTTAATGGTGTCGGCATTCTTCAAGTTGATGTACACATAAGAATCCGCCACCAGATTCCCTGAAATCATCAGATAATTGATGGATGAGAACATGTAACTTTTTAAATGTTTCTTCCAGCCCAAAGCACAAACACTTAAAAAATTGTAGACAGTCAAGTGTGCTCTAGTACCGTAACTCGTTGTCCGTTAACCAAAGCATAATTTATATAGGGCTAGTACTTCATTGTTTAATTAAAAGGACGGTTTAACAAGTTTTGTTTTGTTCAGTTATATATTTTCAAATGTAGATAATAGACATTACCATCTAGTTGTTTTGATCAATTAAAATCGATTGCATGCTTTAACCGAGGACAAGAATTCTTTAAAAATATTTTGTGAAAATATAGGCATAAAATGTGTTTGCCTTATTTTCCTTTTCAAACAATGATAATTATGCAGAGCGTTGTATAGTTATACCCATGTTACATTCCCTCAGCCTACACACTGATCTGGATCCCTCCATCTTGACTAACGTTCTACCAATAACTTCTTTGGTGGAATTTTCTATCTCCAAAAACATTGTATCTACCACTTGTTTAACGGTTGGATCTGTAAAAATAACCATTGTTAGAATACGGCTCTAATCAGATTTTTTACACACATTTACCTGCATGAAAGTATTACCAATGAGGTTTACAAAGTAACATTCATTTATTAAATAATAAGGACTTAATCAGTATCGGATTCCATTTGTATTTTGTCTGAAAAATTGACCAAAAACTTATTTTATCTAGCTTTGTTTTAGCTTTGCATGTTATGCTTATTTCATACCGTAGTCATTTGTTAGACTTATTTATATATTCTAAATCATAAGAAGATAATTGACTTTTTTAATGTGGTTAACATTTGGTGAGATTTTGTACCTTCTGCAGTACTGTTGTTAAGTATGATCGGATTTCCACCGTAGGAAACAACTTTCCCCGTGTTGTCAAACTGAACCTGTAGAAACCCCAGATACTTTCCGAATGTGTAGTCCTGCACGACCAGCGTTCTTTCACCATTGGCTTTGTTGACCACGTGAGGATAATCACCAATCGGCTTCTCTACAGAGGGCGCTGTGCCTGCAAACATGGACAACAAACAGTTAAAGAACGTCGTTAAGGAGAGTGGACTGTGAACAAATTACCCGTCAGATCTGCCTAAAACTTTAAAAATTATATTTCGGGCCTTATATTACTATTTAGTAAAAAAAAAATCCTAATAGTTAAGATTTCCAATTCGATCATTTTCCTAAATTTTATATGCAGAGCTCTTTGTTTACTGGAGGTAGATATGGCCTATAAATGGTTACGACTATTAAGCCCCTTTAACCATTTGGTGATAATCGATAGTAAGACTAGTATAGTTAAATAAAAACAACGTATGAAAATGAATTCATGTAATGGTATTGCGGGCTGAAAAATATCAAGCCACGGATCATACTAGTTGGGTGTACATATATTGTATATTTGCCTGCCCTTACTATATATTGAATATCGTCACTCTTTTGAAAATCACGTCTGTCTTCGTGCATGGCCATAATTGCATAACATTCCGTTTGTTCGAACATCGAACAATGTCCTATAATGCACAAGTTGATTCATATTTATAGTACAGTACCGCTCAAAAGTAGGTCAAATTTAATTTTATTGTGTCAAAATCATTGTCCGAGTAATATTTTAATGCTCGCATGCAATAAGTCGTGTCATCTTCAGAAGTACTGTTCAACTGTGTCGAGTACCTGTGTAGGAAGAGTCTTACTTTGATTATGAAATCAAGTTCAAAACTCCTCTTTCGTTGAGTCATGTGTAGACATTGACAGGTTTGCTGTGTTGAAACAGGTGTTTGCTGATTTCAAGTGTTTAGCTCATAGTTGTTCGACACGTCCGTTTGTATGCCATTGCGCCGCTTTATAGACATAGGTCACAGATAAAATACATGCCTATTATATACTGTGTTTGGGGGGGGTGGGGGGCATTGCAAGCAACAATGTTCAAACCACTGTAATTGATTATGTTTATACTCTGGACAACGTTGTGCTTTTGGGGGATAAAATCATTGAATAATCAAGGTATTGTTTAGACGAGATCCTTTTTTATATATCCATATACTAGTATTCTATATTGTGTGTGTGGTTTTTTTGTTGTTTTTGTTTTTTTTGTTGTTGTTTTTTTTTTTTTTTTTTTTCGGGGGGAGGGAGGGGGCATGGCAAGCAACGTCATTTGTACACTGTAATTGAATATGTTTTCAATCTGGGCAATCCGTGTATCCTTGATTCATTAGAAAATAATGTTAAGTTTTTTGGGGTTAAATTTTAAATTATCAAGGTATTCTTAAACGAGTCCCCTTTTTATACATTCATATATTGTACCTTGAATATATACATGACAGTTTAAAACAGACTAAAAGTATTGATACCCCCCCTCCCAACACACGCAAACACCTGGGATTTTTACCTGTGTACAGGAAGGTATTGGTGTGACCCCCGATCACAACATCCACCCCTTCCACCTCCTTTGCTATTTTGGTGTCCACGGCAAATCCTGCGTGACCCAGAGCAATGATCTTGTTGACCCCTTGACCTTGTAAATTCGTGACCTCAGAGCGTATTGACGTCACTTCGTCCTCAAATTTCAGGCTTCCTGTCAGAAGAAAAATACAATTAATCAATTAATTCAAATTTATTGTGTATAATAATATAAATATAATATTTAATTGTGTATTGATTTCCGGTATCAATTGATTTCATCCTGTGGTTTTGAAACTAAAAACAATGGGTCTATTTTCGAAAACGCTCATGACATATTCTCTCAAATTAAGCATTTCAATGATCTATTTCAAACTGTTGTATGATCTTGATTGTAAGTTCATAAATTAGATTTCATTGGTCTAACATGTCGGGAAGTATGAATGTTCTCCTTTTCTTGTTCTTAAAATATTAATAGTTGAACAGGAACATCAACGTATAATTATGTTATGCAGAAAGATTTTACAGGATCGAACCAATGATTTTAATCCTAGAACTGTTTGGCTATTCATACTTTGAATATTAAAAATTGTCTTTTTCTGTTTTTATTTTATCTTAATCGAAACCACTTATTATACATTAATAAGAAAATAGACCTGATAACAATTTCTTAAATGGTGGTAAGACTGATAAAAAAATGCCGGGCACTTTGCACTTTTTCTTCAATCGGTCGTGACATGGGCAAATAAACTATTTTTAAAGGTGCTGATATGGCTTTTAAATATGTTTTGTGTGCGTTTGTTTGCTTAGATCATCCATAAAGATCACACACTCCTGTTAATAGGGGTTTTTCCTGTTTGGTTCACTGGTAAATGGGTGTTATAAAGTACAATCGTGTCAACGACTTCTTATTTCTACAGATAGAAGTCGTGACGAGTGTGTCATAATCTATGGTGTTCCGATGGGGCCACTTCGACCTTCGCACTTTCGCCTTTAGGTCGAAGATGCGAGAGTGCGAAGTTGCGACGGCGAAGGTGCGACGGCGAAGGAGCGAAGATGCGACGGCGAAGCGCGAAGATGCGACGGCGAAAGTGCGAAGGTGCGAAGGCGAAGGAGCGATACTACTTCGCACTCTCGCCTTCGCACCTTCGCACTTTCGCCTTCGCCTTTTTTGATAGCATTCAGAAAGTCTCGGTCGATTACATAGAATTTGATGCAGGCACCGTACTCGCCAAGGTTTTCCGATTAATCCATGATATCATTGGTACGCATGCGCTAGGCCATTGTGCTTACTATGAATGTTTATAACTGTTTTAATGTGTATATGTGACATATATATATGTTTACCAGTGCTGGCTATGCCTAATCATTATATACTCCATATGAAATGTAATGTCCGCCATAATGCATACATATGCACTTCCAGACTCCTGTCACTTACCAGCTGTCTGTTTACCGTGGATCAAACACAGTAACAGTCTAATTTCATTATGCGACACTGCTTGCTGATGTATGGATCTAGAGGGGGAGAGGGGGTCCGCCCCCCCCCCCCCCCGGAGAATTTAATATAAATAACTTCACACATGCAGTAAAGGGGAGAGAGGGTCCGGATCTCATCCCCCCGGAAAATTTAATTTTATTAATTATATATAATAAAATCTCCAATATATGTCTCGGAACATAAGTATCCATCCCCCCCCCCCTAGAAAAAGTTATGGATCTGCGCAGGCTGTTGAAAATAAATTCTAAAAAGTTCATCGTCTGCCTCAGATGTCCTTTTATCACTGTTTATACAGCTAAATTTGTCTTTAAACGATAGAGAGCTCCACAATTATAAAAAGGCGAAGGCGAAAGTGCGAAGATGCGAAGGCGAGAGTGCGAAGTTGCGATGGCGAAGGTGCGATAGTAGTATCGTTCTTCGCCTTCGCAACTTCGCACTTTCGCCGTCGCATCTTCGCACTTTCGCTCCTTCGCCGTCGCACCTTCGCACTTTCGCCGTCGCAACTTCGCACTCTCGCACCTCGACCTAAAGGCGAAAGTGCGAAGGTCGAAGTGGCCCCATCGGAACACCATAATAATCACATTTGCTGTGAATATAGAACCATTTTAACAAGGCTTTGGACTTTCAGTAGGATGTAACCACTAGTATCTGGGTTTTTTTTCGTCAAAACAAGTTAAAATGACGCTGGTTTCAAGCGAAATATACACCGATTGCGTAGTCTTAGCCCGAAAGCCAGACAAATCTTGTTGATTTCAAACAGCCGTGGCCGAGTGGCCAACGATGAAATAGACAGGCTTATGTCACATTGTTGTTTGACACAACTACTCCAAGCTCTTGTTAAAATGGTTTTATGAACCTGTCCATCAATATCTTGGGGGTTTTTTTTACTAGCATCATTGCTACATGTCAAGGCATAGAGCTGAGGCATCGATACGAAGCTAAAAAATTTTTTACACTGTTCTAAAGCATGGGATATAATTTTTTTTTGTTCTTTTAACTTTGAAATCCTGTAAATTCAATTCAGTTTGTCGTCCGACAGTTTCACGCTTAAAAAATGTGTAATGCAGCAAGTGTTGAATAAATTTCGCATTATTTTGAGGTAAATGTATGAAAAGTTTCAACATTTTCTGTTTATAACATGTACATAAGAAAGATAATTTTAAGGCGACGCATTTATAATTATACATTTTTTCTGTGAAAATGTTCAAGCCAGATATTGAGCTTTTCTTTATTTCAAACATGCCAAATTAAAACAAACCTTAGGAACAAAACCTAATATTCATTCAGAAAATGGTTATCTTAATTTTTTGATTTGGTGAAAATATAATCATTTATTTTGTTCCTCCTAATGCACGTTAGCTTGTTTGTAAAATGTGGTTATGTACATGTATTTATAAATGTTTAGGCCATACATTACTTACTATTGGCAGTTTACAGGTGTTTTAAACAATACGTTAAAGTAATATGAACAGCCATTTTAATTTCTAAATGACAGATTGCTTATCAAACTGACTCAGAGGAAATGTTGCTTACTTAACAGAAAAGCAATGTCTATTTCAGTTTCCTTTCAAATCACAGGTTGTTAATTTCAAGTTGTTTTTTGCCGTCCATTAGCAGTATTATTTGTAGTAATTAAGTAAAAACAAGACAGGCGGAGAATGGGAAAACGACATTGAAAATTTCTATACTAATTATTGAAAGCAAACCTAATGGAAAATTTATTATTGTCATTTAATGGTCGTTCATAATGGAAGAAAAAGGCAGAATAGTCTAACTAATGAATTGCTAATGAATTTTAGACAAATGGGTCTTTTATTTTACAAAATATCAAATACCTGTATACTATTTCAATTCAAACTGTTTAAATTGAAAAATAATATATAACAAATTATTCCCAATAACTATTATTATAACTCTATTTACCTTTTCTAATGTTTTTGCCAGTGATAACACTACGTATCGACTTTGTACTATAAAAACCATAACTTCAAATGACGCCAATTGAGGAGCCAGCGGGATTTGCTAATTAATATTTATTAAATATTTAATCGTACGATGGCTTTGAATTATATAGCATAAATATATGTAATAAGGAATCATTCTTTGAATATTATGAGGTGATAATTTCGGTAAGGGCGTGACGAAATCTATCATAGAGCCCTTCGGGCTTAATTGGATTTGATCACACCCCGACCAAAATTATCACCTCATAATACTCATAGAATGATTCCTTATTCCTTATTTTAGTATGATATATCCGATGTGTTTTGAAAAACAGTTTGCGTGTAAATACTCGCAATACAAAAGTTTGGAAATTCTAAAAAAAAAAATTATTATATTAGTTTGTATATACACGTACATGTATATACATTGTTAATGAATCTGGTGATGGGTCTTTGAGCTGTTCATTTTATCTTTTAATTTTTAGACCTTTGTATATGACATCTTGTATAGTTGTTGAATTGTTACATGCAGTAATACTTTTAATAATGCGTTCGATGCTTCGAAGTATTTCTCATATTTTCACGGTCGGGAGTCGAGTCCGTTCATGCATACTCCAGCTGCCTGATAAAAACCCACTGGACATGTGAACCCGTGGGCGGCGAAAGACAATATAAATATGTTTTTTAAAATAAATAGAAAAAAACACCACCCCATCCCTTTTTAGTGCTACTCACCTGGCTGAGATATCATGGGCGTGTCCTTTGTAGTGTAACCTATGACCCCGATCTTTTCCCCGCCCACTTCTGTGACGTAACTCTTCTTGACATACGGTTTGATTCTGGGGTCCGAATCCAGATTTATGTTTGAACTGAGAATGGTGAAGTTCACGTTCTGAAGGAATGGCAGGAGTCCCTCAATGTTGTTGTCAAACTCGTGGTTTCCTAAGGCCTATATAGAAGTGGGGAAAACAATTATAAAATGTTGTATACGTAGATGAATATGTACACATATAATCATAAAAATTGGTGGTTAATTACTTATTGGGTTGTGACTGGCTGTCTATGGAATTATGTCGGATTGGTTATGTTCAGAAAACGTGAGGCAAAGAACAGTTTTGTTGGACCTTTAGACAGAAATGTTGCCCTCGTCCCTCAGCTTTGAGCAAAATTTGTATTTTTCATGTTATTTTTCCCCTCGTATCTAATATATAACTGTATATTATGAACATATAACTGTATATTATGAACATATAACTGTATATTATGAACATATAACTGTATATTATGAACGGGATTACAGGGGACTATTCTACTTATTGCTTATACATTTATTTAAGCATTGAATCATTATTTTTTGAAAGATGTGGTCTCGTAACTGCAACGGTGCGTGCATACAAATTGAATAACGCGCGCTAGCGCGTTATGAAAATTTGTTTGCACACACCGTTGCAGTTATGAGACCACATCTTTCAAAAAAATAATGATCCAATGCTTATATTTACATTTTTTTAACATTTGTTCTCTTTCCACAAATATGATTTATTTTAAAAAACCTCGGGCTTATTCAACGTGTAATGCGCAATTAACGGAAGAGCCTTTGGAACAGCCGAGTTATGGTGTCAAAAATAGTGCACAGCGTTTTAAAATGGGTTAAAATCGCCTTGATGCGGCGTACTGTTATAAAAAGTAGAAAACACGGGTTGACGAAGATATCCTTTAAAAGTTTGAATGTTCTAAGGGGATAGGTTTAGGGGGGAGACAACCCCGACCGTTGGTAATTTTGACCTATGTTACAACTGCATGTAATGATTTTGTGCATTATGTTATTGTCGGGTCTAGATACTGAGTATACATGTTATATCGTTGTCATAACATCAATTTAATACGGTTGTCGTAATTAACATCGATGTAATACGATTGTCGTAGCCTTAATGTAAGAAGTTAAAGGAGAGGGCTCAAATAGGCAGATTGCCTGCTGCCCAATCCTATTACATGTATGTAATATTTTTTACATAATAAAATATTGTTTAAATTAAAAAAAAAAATGTAAGAAGTAGGATGTCAATCGTCTTTACATGTACCTTTATACATGTATATACTTTTGTCTATCCTGTCAATTGCAGAAGACTGGATGGGAAAATACAGAGACAGAGGAGTGTAGGTTTGTATTGCTTAAGATATCAATGCACTAAAATTGATTAAAAGTTGCTTTTGAGGATATTTTAGTGTCGTATTTCAAGACATGAATGATTTTGACCATACAATGCAAACATATCACATCGATCGCGATGTTACATAATAAAAAATGTCATTACTTTAAATACCCGTGGTACAGCATTCAATTTGTAAAATACAGTCGAGTGTTTTGAGTTGTTCGAGAGCCGATTCTTTGTCCTGGCTTTCTGTTCATATTTAAGTGAATTGCTATTTCAAAACGCTTTTCAAATTCCCGTGCTTTTTTTTTTTTTTTGGAATTATTGACCAAAGCTTATTCAATATGATCAATGCCTGTAAAATGTGTTATTTCATATTTAACAAAAGCCAGATGCTCTAATTTGTGCAACAATAAACATTTTGCATAAATTTATGTTCGGTGGTAAAATGTATGGGATTTTTTTTTTACGTCAAGTGATCATAAAAAAAGCAATGAACGCAAAACAATAATTCGATCAGAAAAAATAAAACATGTTTATGTATGACAGTTACCGGTAATCCAATATGCAATGCATGTAAGGCAGCACCTAAGTTTTCAGAACTTGTGTCCAATCATTTTCACTCGTTTCAATAAAATATGTTCAGTACAAATTTTGAGAATAGAACCCATAACCCAAAGTACTCTAAAGAACAAAAAATGGAGATGAAATGTATATATACAAATATTACCATGACATCGTATCCCAATAAATTCATCATCGTGTACGTGACCCTGCCCCCGTAGTGAGTGAACCAAAGGGTCCCTTGGAATTGGTCCCCTGCGTCCAGTAGCAGCGTGTTTGGATGTTCCCCTCGGAGGGCCTCAATCTTTGTCCTCATCCTAGCCGCTCCCCCAAAACAGTCCCCACCGGGGGAGCATTGCCCCCCAAACGCGTTCATCTCCTGAACTCTCGCGTGGACATCGTTGGTGTGGAGAATGGTCAGTTCGAACCCATGGCACGTCAAGGAAATGGTTAGGATTGTGATATAGCCTAAAGTCGCCGCTGATAGATGCTTGCAGCTCCACATCATGGATAATATTCTCCACTGGGTCAGATAAAGGTTCCTCAGTCCCACTAAAACAATGCTAACTGTACTTTGTTATATTTAACACAGTAAGACTTTCACTGTTGTCTCTTGTCGAGTAAGAGTCACTCACCCAGGACACAGTTTAAACATCACACGTACGTTCCCATAAACTACCGCTGTTTATTGTTTAATTTAAAATCCTATTCTACGTTCGTAAAATCGGTCGAAAACTAGAGTTTTGTTTATTCA
Organism: Magallana gigas; assembly: GCF_963853765.1. Classification (NCBI taxonomy): domain Eukaryota; kingdom Metazoa; phylum Mollusca; class Bivalvia; order Ostreida; family Ostreidae; genus Magallana; species Magallana gigas. Next base: position 36,801,136 of record NC_088861.1, on the reverse strand, counting down.
CCATTGAAGATGGATCACTGAAATTATTAATACGATAAGTTTTGAAAATACCTTGATTGACTTCCGTATTGTAGGTCAACCGTATCCTATGTAAATTTTTGATGAATAAAAATAACAAATACTTACTAATATATCGTGCAAACACGACCCTTCGCATTCAACAAACACTTTCAAAGTCAAAGACTCATTAAACCTGTGATCATTATCAGCTCCAGCCAATCGAAGTGAAGAGCCGATAAGCAGTATTTATATACAGACCTGTAATCTACCCAGAGGGGACACGCCGACACCATTTATTGTTAATTACAAAATACAGTCACGGCGGGCGATTTCAACATAAAGCTTTGGATGGCGACTTTAGCGTGCTTTTGCTGTTATTGTGTGTTTACACAAATATTCTTATCACACTTTGTTCTTCGAAATCTAGACTGTTTGCATTGGCGGATCCAGAGGGGGGGGGGGTTCCGGGGATCGGAACCCCCCCCCCCCCTTTCTCTGGGACATATGATTGTTTTTGAAAATGTTTAAATGCCTATTTAAATGCAGTTTTCCTCAATTATAATAGAAATACTGTAATTTTCTCAAATAAATGCTTTAAAAGTGTTTATTTAAAGAATTTCGTACTACGTCCCATAATTTTGTTCTTATATGAAAAAACCCTATCGATTTTTTATCAAAATAAAGTACATTGTACTCCCCTTCAGCATCTGGTGTTTACTACACTGAGTAAACATGTGGACAATTAAAGAAAAAATACATAAAATTAAGCAGTATCACAGATTTATAATAACATCTACAATGTATTTTCTACTCTATTTCTTTTTTTTTTTAAAATCGATTATAGTTCATACAGTTTTGAACTGACAAGCTATCGAGTAAAACGACGTTTTACTTTAAAAAGCCGCTTTCAAATGTACTGTTTAGTTAATTAAGTTAAATAATTATAACAGATGATTTTTACTTCGTCATACGAAAAATACAAAGAAAACTCATGACCCGCCTACGCGAGTTATGCTATTTTTCTGGAATGCTAGCTACCTTCATACCCAAATGAAACTACCCAAATGAAACACAAAAGGAAGCCTTTTTTGTTTTGTTTCCAAGAATCGGATATTCAAAAATACCGTGTAAAGGGTTTTTTATGTAAACCATTATGAAAATGCACAACTTTTAAAAACATTTTTTAAATCGCATTTGATCGCATCTGTACTAGTCCGGATGATGTAGCGCACCCATTACAGAGGGCACATCAAGTTCCCTGGGACGACAATTGCTTTTACCATTGTATTACACACGTACCATCTTTTTAACAGATAAATTATCCCTATTCTTTTGTCATATCCTATCATTTAGACCTTTATTTAAGAAGGCAAGATCGATATAAAGAAATCAAAATCGATAAATAGTCCAGAATTTAGAACATCAAAGACATAAAAAAAATTACCAAAATATCTATTTTTTTAAATAGTTTGTCGTAATTAGTCTGAGTTATTTTTTGTTTCTAAGTGTCTCTTTTCTATCAAGCATAGACGCACTTTCTCATTGCTGGAAACTTGGGTTTCTTAAAGCTAGATATTATGCAAATCTTCCTGACCTAAACCAAAACGGCAAAACGCTCAAAAATGCAGTGCCCTCTGATGTTGAAATAGATGTGAAATAGATAGTGATGAGATAAATGTTTATTAAATACAGTTTTATACGCACGGAAAACGTTCAAAAAGTCCTTGTTTATTGACAAATGATGAATTTTGCACATATTGATTTTCATCAGATGGAACCCCCCCCCTTTTCCAAATTGCTGGATCCGCCTCTGGTTTGTATATATAAACATGTGGCTCTTGAATTATCGTCTTTTTCTGAATTAATGAATCGAATTGAGTGGGACAAAGTTAACAAGTATCTGAGAGCTTACACATATAATGTATTACGATACTTAATTAAAATGCTGAAAATAGAACAGTTTAAAGTGCGTTAATTATGAATAGACATATCCCTATGATGTTATATTTTAAATCTATCTTTTTATTTGACATTACGGTAATTAGGTCTGGACATTGGAACGACTTTCTTAAATACATTAACTAATCAAGACAAACCATAGTGGATGAAATCATGTACTCTGCATGTCATTGCAATTGCAATGTTTTTGTGTTTTGATTTTTTTGTTTTGGAATAATCACTAATTTTAGCATGCAGCTTGTCCTGTTCTTGCTGATTGCGATTTGAGAAATTAATAAAAAATTACTTTATAAACACAACTTATCACAATGACTAATGATGAAACTGCATGCAGACAAACGATGTTAGGCCACCATTTCGTGTAATGTCACAAGAAATGTCAAATTAGTCGTCGTTAAAGACAGGACGCACTCTAGAAGTTAGAAATAGATAACAAAACGAAATCGTTCAAAAACGAGAACTACAATATGTATCAACATATATATGCTACCTCATGTGTGAGGTGACCCTCTGCATGAATGAACGGATAAACACGGGAGTCGTTCTTTGCTGTCGACCCCCCCCCCCCCCTCCTTCCTCCCTCCCTACTCATATCACTGACGTTATGTTTAAACAATGAAATGTTTTCTTTGGTGATTCATGCGGGAAATCAAGGTAGCTTGGTCATTGCAGAAAAAAAATACGTAACGCGCGTTAGAGGTTATATAGTTATTTATGCAATGACGCTTCCTCCATAACAGCCATGAATTACCAAAGTCAAGCACATAATATCGTTTTTGAAAGTGTGTGTGTGGGGGGGGGGGGGGGGCAGATTCTTCCAAAAACCCTGACAGGCCTAAAAGATAGGCATAGGCACCCCCCCCCCCCCCCCCCAATGCTACGTGCCAGAAGGAAAACATATCTATTCATATTTACATTTTTCCTATAACATATCCATACATCAATCTTTAAAAATAAGTAAAATTAACGAAATAATTGGTAATGTCTATCAGTACGTTAGAAAGATGAAATGACAATATCATCTTCTTTGGGAATTAGAGTCTGACATCATCGTGATTATTTCGTGCAGTCCGTGATTTCTCTTGGGGTTCAACCATTCGATAAACTGGTTATATCTAGCGCGTGTCATAAAACAGTCTTGTTAGTTTCTATAGTTGCTGTCAATTACAATTAGTTTCCGTAAAAAATAGAATCATAATTAACGGATGTAAAAACATGTATAACATTGTATCAAAATTGAACATGTCATATCCACGGATGTCAACAAGTACCCAGTACTCGACTATCACTCGGTCACACCGATCATCGAGTAACATTTTCTTGGTCGATTTCTCGTAATAAAGTTAATAGAATTTAAAGATATTATTTATTCTTTTCCTAACGCGGCAGTTTTGGGGCTACGATTGTGAATACTAGAGTAACAGTTTTCTTTTCTTGACATTTTGATCCATACGTAACACTCTCCTTGGTGTACATTTAAAGCGGCTAATTATTGATCTACTTTGATTTACTTAGGCAGAAATGTGCTTACGAAGAATTTGTGTTTTCTTTTACCCAGTTATTTATTGAATTAGATGTTTGTACATGTATATTAATCAAAAATTTAATCGAGAAATTAATTATCTCAAGGAATTTAATCTTTGATTGTTGATAAGACATGGACAATAACTTACATTGGAACAGTACATGTGGGCCACATTTGATTTGCCTAAGATGATAGGGAAATCAATTATGTGTATGCGTAACAAGAAAAAAAGGAAAAGTCAGGATATTTTTACCGGATATTTACATAAAGTACATTAATTTTCTAATAAATATTTTTTCTAAACCGAATACAGTAAAAATATATCATCACAAGTTTTTAAATGAGATAAGATGTATGTGGCAGTAGCATTATTTGATTTTAATTGAAAACGACACACATTTTCAATTAAAGCATCGAGTACTCGACTAGCCTCCGATTAATTGACTAAGCCAACCCAGTAAAAATGACATCTCTAGTCAACTAGAACATGACTATGTGTGGAGGTAAACGATAATGGGCTTTATTTAGCTTTAAACTATTATAAAACATGGATTTTACACAGTGACTATACCATATAATGATGACTATAAGGAATAGTACATGTAACAACATAAAACTGTACATAACTTTATTAATTTTACAGCGATTAATAAACAAGTTCTACAACTTATATTAGTATCTTAATTTCGTTGGCACGGATGTTAGCGCGAGGGGGTCATTGGTGTGTGGGAGGAAGCCGAAGTGTAAGGAGAAAACCCACGTGTCCAAGCGGGCAACCACCATACCCTTTCACATACAGCCACTGGCGATCACGGGGATCGAACTTTGGCCGCAACGGTGACAAGCGCGTGCTCTGTCCACTGCGCTAATAGTATATGGACACCTAAGATGTAACTACATATGACGGCACTATACTGGTATTTTGGGCGTGCATTAAGTTTTCACGAAGCAAATCCCGTCATGTACACCAAACGATGAAACTCTACAAAGGTATTTATAACAGACATGTACAAAGGAACCAAGGACGACTAAATGAGATGGTAACTTGATATTGAACATGTTTTCTATGTGAATTAGAGAGAAAGAATAGAAAAAAAATAGCTGCCCGAACATTAAAGAATGGGTAACCAAATTTTTCAAAAGTAGATAAAAAAACCTGTCATCCATGTAACAAAAGGATTTCGCTAATAGAGGTAAACCTTTAAAAAAATGAATAGGTTGACATTGGATTTCAAATCTCAGTGTATTTAATACACCGCTATATGACCAAAATCACGCAATAAGCTAATCAGATTTTGCACGAAAAAGCTCTTCCACGTAAAGCTAAAATACGTAGAAGACTTTTATATTAAATTCTGTCAGACCTATTCTTGAGCCATTTTAATACCCAAATTTGTATATCCAAATGAGTGCAATTTACAACTGTTTCCTGTATCTGAAGAAATGTCCTTATTCTTCAGCTGTTCTTTAGCTTAGCCTTTGCAAGATTTTGAGAGGATTTTGGTCATTTCAGCAGATTTACAATAACTTCAATTAGAGTAATTTCCCCTTATCAGTGCTTATTGTGACGTCAAAGCTGACGTTGGTTAAGTGTCGCCTGACTCCTTTCCCCTGAGAAATAAAAGTACGCGAAGTATACTGTTTTATTTACTTAAAAAGCATGATGTTCTTAAAATTACACATCTTATATATGCTTCTCAAAAGTTGTACTTTGATTCTCGCGAGAACGTGAGGTTGGAAACCATCGGTACTATGAATTGTGGGTCAAAATTTACTGACGCCGAAATAGTCTCGTTCAACCAGACGCTCGGCTGTCTCCGTATATCTCCGACGAGCAGAGACTAACGCCGAAAAAATCTATAGGATCAATGTGTAAACCTTTGTGACGTCATTCTAATATATAAACGGTGTGACCGTTGGACCGAGCGCAGATTTCACACTGTGCAGTTTAATTTTTGTAGAACAAATCAAATTTATTTGAAACGCCTGGTTGCCTACTCAAATCATTAGCCAAAGTTTACTAAACGTCGCGTGCTCTGTCTACATTATGACGTCATTTTTCAGACGTAAAACGTACACGTTTTGTCTTCGGAAATAGCCGAAGAGAGTTACGTTTTATTATTCCGAACCTTTTTTAATTTCTTCTTTCATTGTTTATTGATTTAATTCATATAAATGCCGCGGTAATAAAATTGAATACTTTATTCAGTATCTAAAAGATAAGTTCCTTGATGTTAATGTTTTTATTTTCCATCTGATAATTTGATAAGACATACATAGAACTAGTCATGTTTCTTGATTAAAGCACTATTGGAACTTATCTGGTGTCCTCTTTTATTTCTTTTAATTACAATTACCTTCTATTGAAACACTGGAACATTTTAATCGAGTTTAGGGGCAATAAACATCGATAAGTACCAGTCAATCAATGATCGAACTAACTTTTTAAAAAAAAAATGGCTGCCAATATGGCGGCGCCCAGGGCTGGAAGAATTTTTGGGGGGCCTTAGTACCCCTGATTCAACTTTCATTTTTCACTGATTTTCTTATATATACGTGTTACCATTAATCCTCGCTTATTTTTGATTGAGAGTGTACTGACGTGAACTTTAGAGGTAGCACTGACTGTATGTCGTTTAGTAGGCTCATACATCGTTATTGCGTGGACCCTGAGGTCCACGCAGAAAATATATAAGCGAGGTTAAACCGGATGCTATGGGGACCCTGAGGTCAACGCAGAAATTATATAAGCGAGGTTAAACCGGATGCTATGGGGAAAATGCAACCTGCGCATGAGCTAGCCTGGTTCCTGCATGTGCGTAATTGGTAGCTCAAAGAACCAGGCTAGCACACGTATATCTTAATCGGGATCGGGATTCCGTGCCATATGCATACTTATATAAGTTCAAAGGCGCTGTAATTGTAAATTTGTCGGTAAACAGTACAGAAACAAAGTATTCCTTTTAAAGAAATGATCGGCATATGATATGAACTGTCAGTATTATGAAATAAGTTAATGTTATGCCGAAACTACAACATGCATCAAATAGCATAATTTGCAATGTATATTGTTGTTTTCCGACTACACATGTATCTTAACTTTACCTTTATTGTAGGCGAGGCTAGAGTACTTCCCGATTAAAATTTTTTAAGCTTTTAAGTGTGATTGAATAATTATGTCACTGTTTAAAAGTTTTAATCTCAAGAAAAATGCATTAAAATATGAAATTTTTAATTTACACAAAGCTGTTTCTGCAAAGTGGAACGAATCGTAATGTGTGAGCAAATAGTAGAATTCACCGAATGCCTGATACTATACATGCAAACTTCATTAACAGATAGATCATGATTATTTAGGAAGTATGAAGCCTTTTAATTCTGAGATAAAAAGTCAGGGCTATACATACATATATACGTAAACAACGCACAAATTTAGTGGTTAAAAGCAGGAGGCTTGAGTGGGTGGAATCTCTAATAATCTTACGGCTTTCACGTTTTTGTTGGAAACACATGCAAATGGTCCACGTATTGTAGTCCTTTTTAAAGGACAGCAACATGTTGTTTTTATTGTCTTGCTGATTCTCGTGAGAGTGTGAAGTGAAAAAAATTGCCATGATTACAGGGAACTACTGGGACGATTAAAACAATGCATTACTGGTCCGATTTACTGACGCCAAAAAAATCCGTTGAATGAATGTGCAACTAGTCCGAATTTTCTATTCACACATGCCTTGCCGGTAGAGTTCGCTTCGCTCCGGCGCTGCGCGCCGGCGAGCTGCGCTCGCTTTTAATTTATGTATGAATTAATGAAATTATTGTAAAATTTATTGTCGGTATGGTTTCATGAAAACTAAAGATGGTATTTCATTTCAAAATTAATTCTGATTTTTCTTGGACCTCTTAGTAGTGTGTTCTGAAAATCAGACACATGACGTATAATAAAACAATTTTGTACTATGTACAATTTTTACTTAAGTAACCATGCTATTTTCAGTTATATTTAATGATGTACTGTCAAAAAGGATGAATAGAAACCGGTGTATTTTTATACCCGCACTTTCTAAAGAAAGTTCGGGTATATTGTTGTTACCCTGTTCCGTCCGTCCGTCCGTCTGTCACGTTTTACTTTCTCAAACTGCTCTTACATCTTATAAACCAGCAAACTGAACTCTTGGAGTTTGATTTGGGGTATCATGTTGTTTCGTAAAAAGGTTTCAAAAATTCTCTGTTAGTCCTGGGGGTCAAATAATTGGTAAAAAATGACGTTTTTTCACAAAAAACCTTCTTCCTCGAACTCCTCCTACATTTTCAACAGTAGACAAATCATCTTTTGGAATATGTTTTAGGGTATCCTATAGATGTGCAATAAGGTTTCGGAATTTTCAATTTGTCCTGGGGGTCATTTAATGGCTAAAAAATGACGTGTTTTTTTTTTTTTTTTTACAAAAAAACTGGTTTCAAAAACGTCATTTTTTTTGGCAGTAGCCAAATGATCTTCTAGAATATGATTGGGGGTGTCATACTGAGGCGTGATCAGGTTCCAGAATTTTTTTTTATAAAGGTGATCAGTGGGCAACAAAAAGTGACGTTTTTTGCCAAAAAAAAAATGGTTCCCAGAACCCTTCCTCTTACAACTTTTGGAGTAGCTACGTCATCTCTTATATATATATAATTGGGGCTGTCCTATAGATGTGCAATAAGGTTTTAAAAATTTAAATTTCATCCAGGGAGTCAAAAAGTAGCAGAAAATTGACGTTTATCACTAAAAAAAACAAACATTGATCCAAAAGCTCCTCTTATGATTTAATGGATAGACAATCATATCTTGGGATATGATAGGGACTGTTCTATAGATGTGCAGTAAGGTTTTCAAAATTTAAATTTCATCCAGGGAGTCAAAAAATAGCAAAAAATTGAGGTTTATCACTTCAAAAAAACATAGATCCTAGAACTCCTTTTATGATTTAATGGATATGCACATCATATCTTGGGATATGATAGGAACTGTTCCATAGATGTGCATTACGGTTTTGAAAAATTAAATTTAACCCTGAGGCCCATTACCTACCGGTACATACCTTTTATGCCCTTTAAGGATCAAGAATATATATGGTTAAGGGGTGGGGATCTCAACCGTTTTTGAGATATTTGTGCACTTCCTGTTCACGGGGGGTCAGAACCACCCCCGGGGCCCATGACCTACATACCGTTTGATGCCCCTTGACACAAGGAACACGAATATATATGGTTTAAGGGTGGGGATCTCAACTGTTTTGAAGATATTAAGGGACTTGCTGTTTGAGGGGGTCAGGACCACCCACAGGGCCCATGACCTACATAACATTTGATGCCCCTTGACATCAGAAACATGAATATATATGGTTTAGGGGTCATGATTATAACAGTTTCTGAGATATATGGTAATTTCAAATTCCTGGGGGGTGGGGATGACCCCAGGGGTCAGATCTAATAAACCCTATATATTGCCAGTAACAGCCAATATATGATTATGGAAACCCTATATTATTATCTTTGTCCGTTTTCAAGTTACCATTTACAATAGAGTCTACGATTCTTCCTACAAGGTTCAATGTTAGACTCCACACCCTTTTGACACCCCCCTCCCCCCCTCCCCCGAAAAGTGGTTGTCTAACCCAAAATGAGAAAAATCAAACCAGGGTGCACAACTAGATATGCAGGCCTATCATATCCTAGAGTTTTGTACAATTCTGTTCAGCCATTTCTGAGAAACAAGTTCAGAGCAGGAAAGAAGAAAAAGAAGATGAAGAATAATAATGCATGTATTAAGAACCGTACAAAAACAAGAAGTCTCCAAATTTCATTCGGGAGACTTAATAATAAAGATTAAATAGAGATAGGATCATCAAACATCAATAATTTAAAGATAATTGAAAATTTCTGATTCTAAGGGGGTCAGGATGACCCCTTAGGGTCATGACTAACATGCCATAATGATCTGATGCGCCTGCATGACCTAAGGAGGAATAATATCTTTGGATTAAGGTGGGGATCTCAATGGTTTTTATGATATTTAATAATTTCAGGAAGAGCACTTGGGATCATGACCTACATACCATCTTAAATGCCTTGAACAAAGAAACAATAATATAATATGTACATGATATATGATTCAATTTAAGAACCCAGATATAGATCAGTCATCTGTTTTGTAATACTTCCTTTGTATATATACATGTACATGTATTAGTTTGTGTTTTGTTCTATACTATTCATGTTCATGACTGTAGTATGGCTTAGTCTTATTTTAAATTACATTAAAAAATTGTCAAATATATGACTTGGAACCCCCACTCCCAAACAAACTCAAATATAAACTGTTCTCCCCCCCCCCCCCCCCCTTGTCGAATGATCTATTAAAACAAAATATAATTGGGGTGTCTAAAAATTTTTATAAACTGGTAAAAAATGTTATTCTTAAAAAAAATTATATTACACTTTGCATAATTGACAAATGATTTATTGAGATAGGATCAGAGGTCATATTTCTACCTTGGGATCAATAAGTCGTATTCATTGACAAGTTAAAATTAATAACAATAAATGATTCAAATTATAAATGTTTATACTCCACATCCACCCCCCCCCCCAATCTAACCTGGTTATAAAGATTCAGGCTTCTTAATACATTCTTACATGTGTTCAGTAGCAAATTTTAAATCATTTCTTGATTGCTTTTTCTCTCATGATTCACATTAACATTTTGGAAATTGCTTAATTCAATTTTTAATAGATTTATAAACAAAATGTTATATGCATCACTTCCATGTGTATTCGCCTATTTGGGGCAATTGTAAAGTCTCCTAAACAAAGCAGTGACATCATTAGGCTAGGAATTACGCACATGGATCAAACACTACTGTATAACATATGAATAAGATAAAATACATTAATATGTTTTACGGTGCGACCGTTGGGGCGAGCACAGCATGTGATCAAACAATGAATTATAATAAATTAATAAAATCAAATTAACAACGTGAAATTTGAATGCCAAAAAATAAAACATACCTATTTTTCAGTAAATTTTCATTATTCATAGTTTATAAGATTTGTTATAATTTATTTATTTATATGTAGAACAATAGTTTAATCTTAGATACAATGTTGTAAATAATAAAGATTTTAATATATAAATATTCATTGCACTGCATCTCCTCTTTTAAAGTGATTGTGATTATGATTGATTGATTGATTTCCCCCCTTTTTTTGCAGTAGACATTTTTTCTTAAACTTACATATAAAACTTGACTCATCATAGAGCTCCCCCATGCTAAACATTTTTTCATTTTTGTCAATTTATACATAGAAAATCGACTTACCATGGATTTGCCCCTCCACTTAAAAAAAAAAAATTAATGTTTAATTTTTTTTTTAATTTACGCTTAAAAATATTTGCTTATCATGTTAAAAGAACTTGTTGTTGCCCCCCCCCCCCCCCCCGCATGTAATAAATGGAAGTGAAAATAAAGAAACCATTGAACTGCTAAAGAGCTGAAGGATTAGAATTTTCATGATTTATTTTTCTTTTTGCTTGCAAAGATTTTTTGGATGAGGCTGCCATCCACCCACCCACCCCCTTTAAAAAAAGGCGCTGCTACGTATAACGTTACGTTTCAGGAAATTACCGTAATTATAGTGAATAAAATATTTGTGAGCATTCATCCAAATTAGTGCAATTTACAACTGTTTCCTGTATCTGAAGAAATGTCCTTATTCGTCAGCTGTTCTTTATCTTAGCCTTTGCAAGATTTTAAGAGGATTTTGGTCATTTCAGTAGATTTATAATAACTTCAATTAGAGTAATTTCCCTTATCAGTGCTTATTGTGACGTCAAAGCTGACGTTGGTTAAGTGTCGTCTTACTCTTTAAAACTCCCCTGAGAAATAAAAGTATGCGAAGTATACTGTTTTATTTACTTAAAAAGCATGATGTTCTTAAAATTACACATCTTATAAGCTTTCCAAAGGTTTTACTTTGATTCTCGGGAAAACGTGATGTTGGAACGTGAGGTTGGAAACCATTGGTACTATGAATTGTGGGTCAAAATTTACTGACTCCGAAAAAATATATCGGATCAATGTGTAAACGTTTGTGACGTCACACGATTATTTTTGATTGAAAGTGTACTGAGGTGAACTTTAGAGGTAACATTGACTGTATGTCGCTTACATCGTTATTGTTTTTACTGTCTAAATTTGTCTTGCTGATTCTCGTGAGAGTGTGAAGTGATAAAAATTGTCATGATTACAGGGAACTACTGGGACGATTAAAACGATGCATTACTGGTCCGATTTACTGACGCCAAAAAAATCCGTTGAATGAATGTGCAACTAATCCGAATTTTCTATTCACACACGCCTTGCCGGTAGAGCTCGCTTTGCGCCGGCGCTGCGCGCCGGCGAGCTGCGCTCGCTATTATATCTAGTTCTAAAATGCCAGGGTGTCTCCAGGGGGCATAATCTACATACAATTTTACAGACAACACCTGGGGGTCATTAATGTACTTTACACCATTTGATGCATCATAATGACATTAGAAGATATTTTGTATTTTCCTGTTTCGTGGGGTCAGAACAGTCCCATAAGGTCATGACCTACATTGTATTTGATGCATTATAATACATTAAGAAAGAAATACTCCTTCTTTCCTTCCTATTTTAACTCATATAAAAATGATAAGTGTCTACACCTACTTACATGTAATACACAAATTTAATAAGAAATTGTTTATACAGGGTCAATATGGGGTCAACTCAATAGTACATGCAGTCTGACAAATGAAAAAAATAACTTTTGCAACTAAAATGACAGAAACAGAAACTTTACAAATGCGATAGGATAGGTAACGATGATAAGCTTATTTAAATATTAAAAGATGATGATACAGTATGCTGTCAAAGGGAGATCACATTTAGAAAGTGAAAGTAGAACTTATATATGTATGCTGGCATCTCATTATATTGTGCTACTGCTACTACATGTATTATGCTTACCTAAATTGGTCAACATCATAATGATAATCCAATTAAAACATAATAATGAATTCCTTTAGCTGATCTTAACTAATCCTTTTCTGCATACGGAAAACACAGACATGTATGTATGGGTGTTGCTAAAACGCGGAATGGAAAGCGGAACGGAATGGAAAATATCATCACGTTTATCGCTCAAAAAGGGTATAGACTGGCCAGAAACGATTTACTTTGTATCTTTTATTTATATCTAATGAATGATTATCAACATGTTATTATTAATATTCATATGAATGTCTATCAGTAATAGCATTGTATTCATTCGGCTTTAGTTGAGTACGGAAACGGAAAAATCAAATGTATACGAATTGTGAAACATTAACATGATTAAACGAGCAAATTAGCTATAACTTTTTACTAATTTTCTTATATGGTATTGCTGGCATATCAGCGTAACGTACGCAGTTAATGAAAGCGTTTTATGCGTGTTTTGAGTATTTTTATATTTCAAATATGATGTACATGTATATACTTACATCAAAATTGAATTTTCGGTGTTCTAGACGATCTTTTATCATACAGACGATACAGTATCATTGAGATGGAAGAAAAAAACCGTAGGACTGACGATTTTAAAAATTAAAATACAGTAAACATTAAAATACCCGATAATTTGTGAAACTAGTAATTTGTGAAACTAGTATTTTTAGCAATGCAATTTTGTTTACGTTTGTATTACTAAGCAGCTGTTTATTCCAGCAGCTACACTGTATATACATATGATCCGAATAGAGAGCTCTAGACGTCGCCTGGTTTGATTTTCCGATTATATATTGGGACTATAGTCTGTCGATCCCAAAATATTCATGCAGCACATTTGGACGATTTATAATGAAAAATGTTGACATCTCTTCTCCATTTGGAAGTCACTCAGAAGACCTTGCACAATTTTTCAACACTATCATCCGGGTCTGTTGAAATGCAAAACCCCGTAGACTTCTTTATTTTTAGCCGTGTATTTATACCAGCTGATAAGCTAGAGAGGACGTTTTAAAGAAAGAATAATGAAAATGTTTTATGCTTCTAAAAGAGAATTGCTTGAACCCTGAGGTATATATAAATATACAGCAAAAAGTGAATCGAGGATATTTTGGGACAGAATATAGTGGTCTATGCATGTACTGTTAATTTTGAGGAAATAAATATTCTTGAATAAATAATCTAATATTGCTAATCTTTCAAAAAAAATTAAAAAGGTACATAAAGTATATCGTTTTAGCATGATTAACAAATCTATGAGGTGAATAACATTAGATAAGATTTTCCGTTTTCCCTTCCGTTCCGTTTTCTGTTCCGCGTTTTAGCAACACCCATGTATATATACACGTGAATCCATCTAATCGAAGAGCTGGGTAAAACTAGTACCCGCTAATGAGACATGCAGACCTGTGTTGTGTACGTAACTTCAAACAAAGATCATTCATTTGTAACACGCATGTATTTTTATGACCTATTCTTCAAATCCACTTGCACTATTTTATTAGGTAAATATCAGCTTTAAGGTGGTGCAGGACACCTGCATATTGTGATGTACATGTATACTTTCTATTGAGATAAACAATAAAGTATATTAAATATTGATTAAATATTTACCCCCCAAATAATGTTACCTAACGTTGAAGCGCAATGGGTTTGAGCGTTTACATGTCTGTAAGAGCATTGGGGTCCAAGGTGTATTTTTGGTAATTTTACAATTGATATAAATGAATTTTCATGGGGAGGGGGGGGGGGGGGGGGGCTGGACCCCTCAATCCCACCCCTTCTCTTAATCTGTGCACACGATGATGTTCATGTAGGCACACAGAAGCAAATCTAAAACCGGCAACCACCACGGGGAGGGGGCATAATTTAATTTTTAATTTTGTAATAATTATGTAGACCATTATACTTTCAATGACATAAAATGTTAAGATTATTGATTAACTGAAAATTCACTGCAAACAGTTCTACCCCAAATTGCACATAAAGTGCTGCTTATGTCACGATGTGTATTATCATATGGGAAGGGATCTCATCCTTCAGTTATGAAAATTATAAATTTTAATTGTATTACCGGAGCTTGCATATAGCCTTCATTTTTAATTAAACTGGTACAAAACAGTGTTATTTAGGGGCAAACACATGATGCGGGTATTACTGTCTAATGACAGCATCTAGTTTATCATGCTTAAGCTATGAACCAAGGAGCGTGTATGTTTCATCTTTCCCTTCTCTGCTCTCGGTCAGCAATAATTATCTAGCTGGCTAAACTCCACACCACCCCATTTCCGGTCTGCTCTGCCTCCAACCATTGTGATGCAGTTTCATGCAGACTGTTATTTATTATTATTTTCTCCTTCACTTTGTTCATCCGCAAATAAAACATTTCTTTTCAATAGTGCTCAATTAATAACAAAAACTCATTACAAATGCAACAATGTATTATAGACATGAGTTATGTACTCAGCTTTAATTATAAACACATATCAACGCGTTTATCTTCTTTCTTCCTGGTCTTCTGTAAGACAATATACAAATTAAATATTTATTAATTTAAGGATTCCCCACATCTTGATGACGTCTGTCTTTTGAAGTTTTCTACAAAATAAAGAATCTGAACCAATATTAGTTTCGATTTATCCTGAGGTATGTTCTTCAATATCTGACATATTGAACGCTAAAAACGAACTCGAATGACCACATGTAAGATACACCTGTTTAAATACCTGTGACATATAACACGCATATCCATCCGCATTATTTAAATCCTACGCCAAACACTAGAAAACATATCGAACACACTTACAAAATAGTTCCATATGCTAACGAAAAGAAATTAAAATCACTGTCGCACAAATATGAAAAAATAAGCCGGTCTCCTTGTTTTGATTTTACTTTTATTTAGTTTTATTTTTAATATTTTTAACGTTTCCGCCATTAACAGGAAGTTCACATCAATGGATGCCGGGAGTTGACGGATGAGTCGGTGGAGGCCATACTACAGTTCTGTCCTCAGATCAACATATTCCTCTTCCACGGGTGTCCAAAAATCACAGGTTCAAACTTAAGGAATGTAGTACCATTCTTTGAATATATTACATGTACGAGGTTATAATATATGGTCGAGGTGATATATATGATAGATTTGATCACACTCGACTGTCTTTGATCACAACATAGAACTATTTTAACAAGATCATTGACTTTCGATAGGATGTAGCTATCTTTTTCTTGCATCAAAACAATTTTAAAATGACGCTGGTTTTAAATAAATTGTACATTCAAAGAACCATTGCTGAGTGGCCAGCAATGAAATAGGCAGGATGACGTCACTTTGCTGTTTAAAAAAAACTACCTAATGTCTAAGCTCGTGTTAAAATTCTTCTAATATTCGAAGAATGATATTATTAATTCCAAATTACTTATTTTGATGTACTTTTCAAATATTGTTCATTTTAAAAAATATTTCAATTTTTGCCATTTTTACCTTGTTTTTTTCACATTGTAAGATTATGTAAACATGTAACAAACGTAATGTCAAAAAGCCAAACAATTTGACTTTTGTAAATATATAAGGTAACAAAACTAGAACGTAAAATAAGTTTAAAACAGTCGATGACAGTTATTAGATTTTCTAATAATCTACGCATTTTCCACCCACAGAAATGGCCAGGGAAGCTTTGGAGAATGTGACAATAGAACGGAATTCACCGATGAAACAAGTCACGTGGACTATTTACTGAATCGTCTGCACATGCGCAGACTTAGCCACGGTTATAACTCTATAGACTCAGTTCCTTGTCTGCGACCGCAACCAGTTACCTAAATTGTTTCCTTTTTAGTTGTGCAACAGAGGAACGTTTATGCAATCATCTTTTTTTCTAATTTTTACCAAAGAAAAAAAGTGCAAATCCTAAGAGCTTTTTAATTTGATATTTCTCATATCATAACCTAGAGTTCAAAGTGTATAAATCAATGGGCTTTGTCTTATGTTTGTGGGAGGGATTGTGTGGATCCCCCCCCCCACAAATGGCTGAATAATCTCACTTCAGACTTTACTTATATACGGTAGTTGAAGATTTATTGTATTTCAAGTATTTCAATGACAAACTAACGGAGTATATTATTTATTTATCCTCTTTGATTTTTTTTAAGATTATGTTTATTGTATATATTTTTAAAACATATTTTGTATAGTTTTTAATAATGTTTAAGTGTTTAAGTTGGATCAGACCTTAGGACATTGTAAACCTCCTCAAACTTATCATATTGCGAGAAATGTGCCCACGTAGTGGCACCTGTACGTTTTGTAATTTATTAATAAGTTTACAGAACTAATTAAAATACTTGTGCACGCATTAGACTGTGTTGGTATTTGGAAACTATGCTTTCAAATTGTTATCTTCAAATTCCATCTGTCTTTTTGCAAAAATCATACCTACTGTATGACATACTATTCATGGCAGAAAAGTTACATTAAAATTTAAATGATCAAAATTCTTTTCTTTTTTGATCTGTAATCTCTCAGGTATGCTATATGTTTGGTATGGTATGATATGTACTACAGCGTGTAGACAAGATAGAGACAAACAGTATAACGTATCAGATTCCAGAAAATGCGCTGCATTGATTTAAATTAATTTCAGAATTAAATACAGTATGCACGGTTATTTTCGCCCCAATTTTCGCCCTCTACACTTTCAAACAGTTTCGTCCCCATCTTAAATTCGCCTAGACACAGCTGTTTTTAAAGAGATTATTTGATACCTTGGAATTCGTCCAGTCCTAATATTCACCCGTTGACAACGGGGGCGAATTTTTCCCTGTATACGGTGCTACTGGTTGTAAAACCGTGTTGGCAAAATAGAAATTATATAGACATATTGTTGTATGACCTTATATGGTAATTTAGGTAATTGTCTGTGTCATTTTATTAATATTACTGAATCAAACGTTTCAGGAAGGTATGTTGTCGGAAGGAACAAAATACCGCTCTGTAAAAGTGGTACAGGCAGACTTTTTAATCCTAATATTCCTCTAAGAAGCATCGCTGGTTTTTTAAATAGATATATCATATTTTAGCATCATAAAACAGGAAACCAAAAACAATTATGATGGTTTTACTGGATAATCCTAGTAAATATAGTGTTATGCATTGCACTGATTTTATAAATAAAAACACAACAATCGCAAGAATATTAAGTTTATTGCACTCGTGTACATATATGGGTCATTTTCAAAAAATGTCTATTTTTCAAATGACAAAACATTATTTATTTCAATTATACAACTTTAAACTACATAAAATTAACAAGATACAGAAAAGAAAATATACGTATGAAGTAAAAATTGTCATTTAATATATGTCATCTAAAAGATTATGTCCATCCTGTTACTTTTATACAAAGGGCTGTAAAATTCAAAACTGTAACAACTGTTTAATAAATTTGTTGTACACCAATAAAAAAAAAATTTATTATTACATACAGAAAACGAGTTCTTTTTACAGTAGATGAATGCTTTAGATTATCATAAAGTACCTCATGTCAAGAAAAAACAAAATCTATGTGTTGTGTTTTATTACATATTCAAGGGAAAATATCAAAACTTGGCAAAATACCTTTACAGTCTGTTCTTATGGTGAGAATAAATAATTACATCAATTTGATTGAAGAAGTACATTCTAAAAGCAAATAAATTTATAACAAAATATGTATAGATAACAGTAGGGAGTTCGAATTAACAAACAGGACAAAAATGTAACAGGATGGACAATCACACTACGAATCAAGACAAAATAAGTGATAGAAGTCTTCTTTTTGAAGACAAAGTGTTTTAAAAACAAATAGTACGTCGAACAATCTGAAAAGTAAATTCTTAAAACTTGGTAATTTTTCATTTAATACAACAAAATTTGACAAAAAAGCAGTAGAGCATAACAGTACGGACATGTTAGTAACAGGACAGACAATTTTATCAATAATCAAGCCAAATAGATAAAAATAAGAAACTATTACAAAAATGAACAACTGATTTCTCAATTAAAACATCATATATATTTATTTTGGCTAATTATTCAATAAATTTGAAGACATTCAAAACAATTTCGGAAACAAAATAACAGAGTGGACATTACAGTAACAGTACTGGATTAAACGGTGCTGCATTTCTGTACAGCATAATTGCAAAGATCAGTTTAGGCAAAATATCACATTTATGGTGACGTTTTTCTCGATCTGTCAGTTGGGCTATAAGTTTTTTTTTCCACTTGCTAAATCGGCTCTGTTTTTTCTTTGTTCTTTCTGTAAATATTCTGCACGCCGCAGTAGATCATTGTCTCTCCTCTCCCTGCAACGTCTTTGCTTTTCAGCCGCCGATAAAGGCATATCGAGATATAGTCTGTAAAAATAAATTCAAATGAATTTCCTCCTGAGAGAGAGAGAGAGAGAGAGAGAGAGAGAGAGAGAGAGACTGTTTTTAATTTCTGAGATATTTTATCGTATATGTCCATTCTGTTACCAAAATATATTTAATAGTTTTAAAATGTCAATCAATGTATAAATATTTGAAGGATATTTACCTTGTTGAAAGAAGTTTTCAAAACTATCATTATAAATATAAAAACATATTTTAAAATTCTAAAAGATTCATTGCTATCGCGTTTGCTGAGTAGTTTGTCCACTCTGTTACATTCTTTGTCCACACTGTTACCAAAAGTACATTTCATAGAAAATGGTTCGAATTCCAGCATATTACAACAAAATTTACATGCACTTATAATTAACAATTTAAACTTTAAAACTTCTACTGGGTTGAATTTATATTTTGTTGGATATAAAAAAGCGTTTTCATATTAAAGTGTCTATTTTCCTTCCAGTTACTTTACGTGCCCCTACTGGTAACATGAGTGACAGTAACAGGATGGACATATTTGATATAAACACACCTGATCTAATATAATAGACTCTTCTGGTGACAGCATTAGATTGAAATCTTTTATGTAAGTCCTAATTCATATCTTTGTTAAGTCAGATAAAGAAAGTAAACAATAGTTTGAATATAAAGAAGGTAACATATAGGACATATACGTATATCATACAGCTCCAATGAGACAAACTTACCCATCTTTTTGTCTGTTTTCTTCATCCCTTTAAAATCAAGGCGCTTCTCAACTTGTGACAACAGGAAATGATGTGATATTGAGGGTCATTAGAAGAGTTCCAGGAAAGGGGGAATAACTGTTATTTTTACATTTTCATTTTGGTAACAGGAGTGACGAGAACTATTACCTTTATTTTATTTGGCCAATAAAAATAATTGACTCAAGAAATAAATATTGAATAATAAATGCATTACTTTATAGACGTATTCAGTTAATATAAAATAAAAAAATTGGGCCACTTTTACACCGATTTCATTTTTGTGTGTCTGATTTTAGTAAGCTCCAATTAAAACTTGACATTATGACATGACTTGCCCGTTCGAATTTAATCAGAATATATAGGCAACTTCGCCACATATGATTCACATATGTGAATCATATGTGGATCATATGATTTGTTTCAAATGAGATCATAAAAAAGGGCATCATATGTGAATCATATGTAACAGATCATATGATCCACATATGATCCACATATGATTCACAAATGATTTACATGTGATAGCCTTTTCATATGATTAACATATGAAACTTAGAAGTTGGAAGTTATTTTCATATGAGAATCATATGAAAGGGGCATCATATGTAAACCATATAAAAAATACATATGTGGGTTTTTTCATATTTATCAAAAGGAAAATATACACTTGTGCACACAGAAAATAAGGTATTTCTGCTTTAGATAAAATTTATCAATATATTTCTAAAGTTTGTAGGCACAAGCATATTATTCTACAGATTTATCCCTTAAATGTCTTGTTTTCCAGCAAAGAAATAGCTTATTTTACACAGTGCACATAATTGAATTATTCAAAGAATATAGAAAAACAAGTTTTTAGCATTTGTCGATACATATATTCTACTTAAGAATACAAATTATTGGACATTTGATTTCATAAATGTATAAGTACTGTCATGTATACCAATGAGGTCATATCATGAGTAAATATACCAGAAATCATTAAAGTGTATATAACAAAGCTGAAAATTGAGTAAAAGCAATGTCCAGCGCTTGTTTAAAAATCTCTGAGCTGAACTGGAGAATTTCATGTTTTTAGTCATGTTCTCTTGTTTATCTGCTTGCTGTCCATGGTCATGAAATGGAATAATGGCCAGAATCTTCTTAGAATAAGTATCTCTTTATAATTCTTCAGTATCTCCTTGGTTGCAGACTAAATTTTCTTTAGAATATATGGTCCCTTCAAAATGATGAAAAAATATTTTAAAAACTATAGACTAAGTGTAATTTATAATGTACAATATTCCATACATCTTTAAATCAACTTATTATAAATGAGAATAAAGCAATTCACCTGAAAGATAGTAGACTTCATTAGTTTATTTTTAATGACCTTTGCATATGCTCATGATCTTGAATCTCTCAATAACTCTTGAATTTATTTGGAACTGAATGAAAAAAACATTTTTTTTGATAGCAGCCATATAATATTTACCTTAATCAAAAGTCTGGACCAATGAATCCCTCAGAATAATCAAGTCACTTTTAAGCTTAAGATTGTAGTGCACATGATCCTTTTTCAACAATTTACTAAAATAAATAATTGAAAAATTACTGAACATAGTGGTACATAACTATTCTTAAATTAAAAGTAAATTTAAATAATAAACACACATGATATTTTCAAAACATCTCAAAATATTTACGTTAAAAATAATATAATGTTACTGGTTCTTTAAAATACAAGTAGTGCTTTAAATTACCATGAATGAAATGTTATGAACTTGTAATACAATTTACAGTTATCATAAAGTTGACAAATATGCTACCTTTGAAATCCTTTGAAACCCAAATTTTGTTTAATATGTCTTTGTGTGCAGTTTTACTCAGTTGAAACATGCTTTCTGGTGAGCACTCAGCAATCAAAAACTCTAAACAAATAAACTTTTCAATAATCCCAACAATAAGTATATCTTAAAGAGTAACTGAGTGACCATTTTCATAACAAAAAATAGTAAAATTGTGGTCAATTTTATATATTATACTGAATATTTTTACTGACACTGTGAATGTTTTGCATTTTGCATTGGTCAGAAATGCAAGTTATAAATAAGATGTATAAATTCATAAAGGAAAATATCAATCAATAAATTTACTTGCAATACATATCATATTTACATAGCAGAATATTTACCTGACTATACAATATCTGCATGAGTTAGGATGATTTCTGTTGATCAATCATTTCATCCTACACATTATCATTTAATCGTTATCCTGTGAGTTTTGCTTTTTTTTCCCTGTCCATAACAATCGCCTGCTGTGTTGTGTGCGTCTTTAATTGGGCTTTGTTACTGCTGATTTTCTCTGCTTTGTTTTCTTTTAAAACAAACATAAAGTGTTAAACACAAACAATTCTATAATTGTTTGTAGCTAAACGGGAAAATTCAAATTCAATTTGACATTTCGTTATTTAACATTTGATTATTGTATCAATTACAGTATTTCAGAGAAGGTTCAGGCAGTTGAAGCGACGACATGAATTAAAATTTTCATTTCTGAAGCTCTGCGTCATTTTTACCCGAATTTTCCCTTAGGAAGTTGATCTTTTTTTCTCTACTTTCACTTTTGATGTTTGTTTATTTAACGAAGTTTAACAAATAAAGTGATAAATGTAACATATATCTATCAAAGATATGAATTGCACATCAGATTGATCCTCTTAATTGATAATGTTTGTGCTACAATATGCAATATTACGCCTATGGCCCAACGTGTGTACCGATATTCTCACATACATATATAATTATCGGTACGGTGAGTGAATAGGAAATTTATGACGATCAGATTGAATAAATCTGTTGTGCAAAATAAACTTTAAGTTAATGATTTATGATATGATAATGATAATCTTACCTACTTTAAAAATTGCTCTCATCCCATCTCCTGCTTCTGGTGACGTAAAATGTGACGTATATGACAAAACAAATTTTAAACCGATTCTGGTTCCATTCCCGGAATAAGATTCTATTTTTTATTATTTTTATTTTTTTTTTGGATGAATTAATTTTTTTCTTATGGTTACTTATTCGTTTCAAAAATGATAAATGTGTATTACGTAAACATATATTTTAAAGCTAATTCTTTTAACACGCATGTCTGCATGTACTATACATGCATACATGTAGTTGTGTCATTATTGTACATTAAACCTAAACACGGCTTATACAACGTTACAGTACAGGATTTGTAAACATTAAATAATGTTGTTCAAATTTGATTATATTAAAAATATGCAAATAAAAACTATTTTTATAAACACTAAAAATATTATGAAATTATTTACAGATTTCTTTCATATGATTCTCATATGATTACACTTGTGTCATACATATGATCATCATATGAAGGGATTTTCATATGGGAATCATATGTATAATGCTTCATATGATCCACATATGAGTGTTCATATGATTCTCATATGATCTGCCACATATGATACTCATATGATTCGATATGCATATGATACACATATGATTATCATATGATTCTCATATGAAAGGCAATACATATGAGAATCATATGTGGCGAAATTGCCTATGTACTTGTAGTGTTGCTGTCCACCATTTCTATTCTTCCATCCACACCAGTGATGAGGGGTGACGTCGCCTTTATGTACTCGGCGAACACGTCTGTGTCCAGAATACCTTTTTAAAAAAGTAATATAATTGGTTACAATGCGTTCTGAAAATTGATGTCAATTGTAAAAATATTAATTTTTAATCTAATTCGTCGAGGTGGGTTTTATTCTTAAGAGTTGACTATTTACAGAAATGGACAAATGTTACAAATTATAATGATAACATTTTGAAAAAATAACCATACCGCCTCTATACTATATATACATGTGCATGTAGATAGGATATGCTTTTTTTTCAAAATGTTTGTTTTAAAAGTAAGTTTGTGCAATGAATGTATACATCAGAATTATAAATATGTCAAACAAGGATAATTTAGTGAAAAAATGAGTAAAGACCCCGGGGTCTAGATACTTGCGGTGGGGGATACAAAAGGGGGGGGGGTCGGTCCTGTCCTCAAGCACCTGTGAATATCGCTACATTCATGTCCTGCGTGAAACATACTCACCAACAACATGCTTTTGTACAGCGTTATCTCGAATCATTGTATAGCCATCCCCACCATTCAGTAGGTAATTTGACATTACAATGTCGTAGAATTTGTCATTGTCTAATGGTAAATATTCCGGGACTTCGCATTCAGAGCAAACGACTTTCACATCTACAATTCGTTGTCCCTCTGGATTTTTTAGATTATATTTCACTCTTATTCCTGTTAAATGAAAAATGGAGAAGTTGAAACATATTAACTAATATGTAAACGGTGTGACCGTTGGACGGAGCGCAGATTTTTAACACAGTGCAGTTTGATTTTTGTAGAACAAAATGTATTTGAAACGCACTAAACGTCGCGTGCTCAGTCTACATTATGACGTCATGTCTCATACGTAAAACGTTCAAGTTTTGTCTTCGGAAATAGCCGAAGAGAGTTACGTTATGCCGAACATTTTTTTATTTCTTCTTTCATTGTTTATCAATTTAATTCATAATATGTTTTACGGTGCAACCGTTGGGGCGAGCACAGCATGTAATTAAACAATCAATTATAATAAATCAATAAAAATAAAATTAACAATTTTGAATGCAAAAAAATAAAACAAACCTATTTTTCAGTAAATTTTCATTATTCATAGTTTATAAGATTTGTTATAATTTATTTATTTATAAGTAGAACAGTAGTTTAATCTCAGATACAATGTTGTTAAATAATAAAGATTTTAATATATAAATATTCATTGCACTGTATCACTGTATCTCCTCTTATAAAGTGATTGTAACGTAAGTTCACCCCCCCCTTTTTTTTTTTGCAGTAGACATTTTTTCCTAAACCTACATATAAAACTGGACTCATCATAGAGCCCCCCCCCCCCCCGGCCCCATGTTAAACAAATAATATTTCATTTTTTTTTTCAATTGACACATAGAAAATCGACTTATCATGTCTTTGCCCCCTCCACTTAAAAAAAAAAAATAATATTTAATTTTTTTTTAGATTTACGCTTACGCATGTAATAAATGTCAGAAGTATTAGAGTTTTCATGATTTTTTTTTCTTTATGCCTGCATGCAAAGATTTTTTAAATGAGGCTGCCATCCACCCACCCACCCCCTTTTAAAAAAGGGCGATGTTACATTGTACGTGTACGTTCCAGGAAATTACCGTAAATATAGTGAATAAAATATATGTGAGCATTCATCCAAATGAGTGCAATTTACAACTGTTTCCTGTATCTGAAGAAATGTCTCTAATCTTCAGATGTTCTTTAGCTTAGCCTTTGCAATATTTTTAGAGGATTTTGGTCATTTCAGCAGATTTACAATAACTTCAATTAGAGTAATTTCCCCTTATCAGCGCTTATTGTGACGTCAAAGCTGACGTTGGTTAAGTGTCGCCTGACTCTTCAAAACTCCCCTGAGAAATAAAAGTACGCGAAGTATACTGTTTTATTTACTTTAAAAGCATGATGTTCTTAAAATTACACATCTTATATGCTTCTTAAAAGTTTTAATTACTTTGATTCTCGTGAGAACGTGAGGTTGGAACCCATTGGTACTATGAATTGTATGTCAAAATTTACTGACGCCGAAAAAAATCTATCGGATCAATGTGTAAACCTTTGTGACGTCACTCAATTGTTTTTGATTGAGAGTGTACTGAGGTGAACTTTAGAGGTAGCACCGACTGTATGTCGTATACATTGTTATTGTTTTTATTGTCTTAATTGTTGATTCTCGTGAGTGTGAAGTGATAAAAATTGCCATGAATACAGAGAACTACTAGGACGATTAAAACAATGCATTACTGGCCCGTCATTTACTGACGCCAAAAAATCCGTTGAATGAATGTGCGACTAGTCCGAATTTTCTATTCACACACGCCTTGTCGGTAGAGCTTGCTTCGCTGCGCTCGCTTTAAATGCCGCTGTAAAAACTGAATATTTTATCTAGTATCTAAAAGATCAGTTCCTGGAAGTTAATGTTTTTATTTTGCATCTGATACTTTGATAAGACATACATAGAACCAGTCGTGTTTCTTGATTGAAGTACCATTGAAACTTATCTGATGTCCTCTTTTATTTCTTTTAATTCAAATTACCTTCTGTTGAAACACTGGAACTTATTTAATTGAGTTTACAGGCAATAAACATCGATAAGTTCCAGTCAATCAATGATCGAATTAACTTTTTAAAAACAAAATGGCTGCCAATATGGCGGCGCCCAGGGCTGGAAGAATTTTTTTTTTGCCTTAGTACCCGTGATTCAACTTTCATTTTTCACTGATTTTCTTACATATATGTGTTACCATTAATCCTCGCTTCGCGAGGCGGGCTTCGCCCGCCTCTCGCTGCGCTCGTTATTAATAATTAAACATATTTTTTAAATAAAAAGTCTCGATTCTTAATTGGTAACAAAAATCACCGTCAAACACTTTTTTGAAAATATTTCGACCATATTATCGGTCTTCATCAGTCGAGTTTTCTAAATTAATACAGTTATTAAGATTTTTTTCTTTTTGCGTTTCAAAAGTTAATTTAAAAAACGTAACTTTTCGGACCTTTCCGAAAAACGTAGAACTAAATTTCAAGTTCTGCCGGAAAGGTCCAAGAGGCTGCGATTGATCTTACCTGACACCTGTAAAAACGCGCCATCTGGGCGTCCTGTGTCGTATGACGTCACACTAAGTTCCAGAGCTTGGCGTAAGTACTTTCCCTTCAGGTGGATCGTGTCCATGGTGTTTCTGTACGGCTGAACAGTGATAGCGTCACCCAGAGTTACGGTTCCTGTCAAAACGTGAGGGATGCAATATATAAAAAAAAACCATTAAGATGCAACTTACTACGTACAGTAGGTACGCTTAACTATCTGTTCCCATTAGCAAGGCCAGTATAAATGTTTTTTTTCAATTTAATAAAAACAGAAAATATTTGTATCTTCTAAAGAACTTTCTAGACCAAAAAGTAACAATCATAATTCGATCCATGTTAAAGTTGGGTGTGGTACAACATTGCATGAGACATTTAAGGTTGATCATTAGATATAATTATTCATGTACATGCAGTGTGTAATATACCTAGTCTAGTACTTTAATAGTCATAAATTATGTTAATTCTTGATAAAGTCTTGCCTCTTTCAAATGATGCCCGGATGGAGCCTGAGTTGACAATGGCGATGAACACGCGAGTGGCGTTAATGGTGTCGGCATTCTTCAAGTTGATGTACACATAAGAATCCGCCACCAGATTCCCTGAAATCATCAGATGATTGATGGATGAGAACATGTAACTTGTTAATGGTTCTTCCAGCCCAAAGTATGGTGTCCGGATAGGGCCATCAGATAAACGAGACATCGCGCTAACACACAACACGCCGTCGCGCTAACGCAACTTTGCACAACACGCCGTCGCGCAAAAACACAACACGCCGTCGCGCAAAAACACAACACGCCGTCGCGCTAACACAACTTTGCACAACATGCCATTGCGTTAACACACAACACACTATCGCGCTAACACACAACCCGCCGTCGCGCTAACACAACTTTGCACAACACGCCGTCGCGCTAACGCAACTTTGCAAGTTTCACAGTCTAGTAGGAAGTTGTTTCCGGAAATATTAGACTGCGCATGCTGAAATTTGTAGGCCTGCATGCAAGCATGGATGAAAAATAAATTAAACTAGACTTTGACCCGTGCGTGCACGTGTTGACATTGCATATGATATCGGGCATTTACAAAGTAGATACATCGAAACACCGTATATTGTTGACATAATGCTATTAATTTCACTACACTCTGCTGAGTTGGAATAATCTAACTGTGCTTCGGGAAAGGCCTTCGCCACAGTTAAAATGTCCCCATATACCCGTAATGTAGCAGAAAATTGCAAAATCGCTCCAAAACGATTTTGGAGAAAATTAATAAAGTTGCATTGAAAATAACAGTCAAATTGTTCACAACAAACCATTTTGAAGCTGTAAATACCTTTCTTCAAAAAGATTAAATTCTATAATTGCAGAATTCAACATATTTCAACAACGTTTTTACACACTTTGTTGACATTCGAAACTCTCGGGATTTTTTTAATAGTAAATGCACTGTGTTTGAGTTATCTCCCGTATTTTCTTTGATGAACAGAAAAAAATTCCCAATGAAAATTAACACGCATTTGTTTTATCGTTTCCAAGTTTATCCATGCAAATGTGAGATTGTGGAAATATAAAATAAAGAGCTCCCGTGATTTAGCGTGAATATAATGCGCATGCGCAAGATTGTAAAATCAAAAAAATTCTGATGATTTCCGGAATATTTTGAGGAATTTTCGTTGATTATTAATTAACGAAGCTTGATTGAGAAACAATAAAAACAAATTGGTAATCTTCAAGTACCAATGATGTTTAAAATGTTTAAAACAAAAGACAGTACTATTCCGATTTATCGGTATTAAAGCTCAAAATTTCGAGTCTATTATTTTAATATAGTAGTATAGATGTACTTTGAAATAAAAATTATTATTTTCAATTACCGATATTATCAATACATATAAATAAAAATATAGTTACTAGTATGTCACTGTATAAGGATATGCTAGAGTGCATATAAATTATTAATAAATCTACCAATTGATAAATTTACTTTAAATATTTGATATAATTAATTAATTCAGCAATGATATATTTATAACATGTACATGTCACAAATTCATATTAGGCGCTCTGTATATTACCAAAGCAAAGAAATTTTAAAATGTAAAATTACAGGTATATAACATGTCACACTGGCGTCGGAAGCAAATTGAAAGTGTGGGGGGGGGGGGGGTCGTCAGAAATACTGAGAGAAAAAAACCTTATTCCCAAAATCATGAAAATCCTAATCTGTGGGGGTTGGGGGTTGGGGGGGGGGGTTATGCTTTTTACTCCAACTTTTAAATCTTTTAAACGTATATTACGGAACAATTCCTGCGAAAAACCCTCTATTCTGCTATGTTCCTAATGGTTAGGTATAACTTAGCAAAAAAAGAGGGGGAGGGGCTAAGCGCGACGGCGTGTTGTATGTTAGCGCGAAGGCGTGTTGTGCAAAGTTGCTTTAGCGCGACGGCGTGTTGTGTGTTAGCGCGATGTCTCGTTTATCTGAACGGAATGTCGCGCTAACGCAAATGGCCCTATCCGGACACCATACCAAAGCACAAACACTTGTAGACAGTCAAGTGTACTCTAGTACCGTAACTCTTTGTCCGTTGACCAAAGCATAATTAATATAGGGCTAGTACTTCATGTCTTGATCAATTAAAATCGATTGCGTGCTTTAACCGAGGACAAGAATTCTTTAAAACTACTTTGTGAAAATATAGGCATAAAACTTGTTTGCCTTATTTTCCTTTTCAAACAATGATAATTATGCAAAGCGTTGTATAGTTATACCCATGTTACATTCCCTCAGCCTGCACACTGATCTGGATCCCTCCATCTTGACTAACGTTCTACCAATAACTTCTTTGGTGGAATTTTCTATCTCCAAAAACATTGTATCTACCACTTGTTTAACGGTTGGATCTGTAAAAATAACCATTGTTAGAATACAGCTCTAAACAGATTTTTTACACACATTTACCCACATGAATGTTTTACCAATGAGTTTTGCAAAGTAACATTCATTTATTAAATAATAAGGACTTAATTAGTATCGGATTCCATTTGTATTGTGTCTGAAAAAATTGACCCAAAACTTATTTTATCTAGCTTAGTTTTAGCTTTGCATGTTATTCTTATTTCATACTGTAGTCATTTGTAAGACTTATTTTATATATTCTAAACCATAAGAAGAGAATTCACTTTTTTTTTAATGCAGTTAACATTTGGTGAGATTTTGTACCTTCTGCAATACTGTTGTTAAGTAGGATTGGATTTCCACCGTAGGAAACAACTTTCCCCGTGTTGTCAAACTGAACGTGTAAAACGCCCAGATACTTTCCGAATGTGTAGTCTTGAACTACCAGCGTTCTCTCGCCATTGGCTTTGTTGACCACGTGAGGATAATCACCAATGGGCTTCTCTACAGAGGGCGCTGTGCCTGCAAAGATTGACAACAAACATTTGAAAAACGTCGTTAAGGAGGATGGACGGTGAACAAATTACCCGTCAGATCTGCCTAAAACTTAAATAATTATATT
This sequence comes from Magallana gigas, assembly GCF_963853765.1. Lineage (NCBI taxonomy): Eukaryota > Metazoa > Mollusca > Bivalvia > Ostreida > Ostreidae > Magallana > Magallana gigas. The sequence continues at coordinate 36,771,175 of NC_088861.1, read as the reverse complement.
TGGGGCCTCATACTACTATTTAGTAAAAAAAAATCCTAATAGTTTAGATTTCCAATTTGATCATTTTCCCTAAATTTTATATGCAGAGCTCTTCGTTAACTGGAGGTAAATATGGCCTATAAATGGTAGCGACTATTAAGCCCCTTTAACCATTTGGTGATAATCGATAATAAGTAGTTAAATAAAAACAACGTATGAAAATTAATTCATGTAATGTCATTGCAGGCTGACAAAGATCACACTAGTGGGTTGTACATATATTGTATATTTGCCTGCCCTTACTATTATTGCATATCGTCACTCTTTTGAAAATCACGTCTGTCTTCGTGCATGGCCATACATGTAATTATATAAAATTCCGTTTTTTCGAACATCGAACAATGTCCTATAATGCACAAGATGATTCATATTTAAAGTACAGTACTGCTCAAAAGTAGGTTATCAAAAAACAATTTTTAAATCCAAAAAAAAGGATTTTTTTCCTACACAGACACATTAATATCAGTTATAGTTTTACTAATAGACCGGGTCCCTTGTTTTTGATTGGTGATAAGCATCTATCGAGTAAGTAAACTGTCTCCTCTTTCGTTGAGCCATATGTAGACATGGACAGGTTTGCTGTGTTGAAACATGTGTTTGCTGATTTCAAGTGTTTGGCTCGTAGTTGTTCGACACGTCCGTTTGCATGCTATTGCGCCGCATTATAAACATAGGTCACAGATAATATTCATGCCTATTATATACTGTGTGGGTTTTTTTTTGGGGGGGGGGGGCGGGGCATTGCAAGCAACAATGTTCAAATCACTGTAATTGATTATGTTTACACTCTGGACAATGTTGTGCTTTTCGGGTATAAAATCATTGAATAATCAAGGTATTGTTTAGACGAGATCCTTTTTTATATATCCATATACTAGTATTCTATATTGTGTGTGTGGGTTTTTTTTTTGGTTTTTTTTTTTGGTTTTTTTTTTTTGGTTTTTTTTTTTTGGGGGGGGGGGGGCATTGCAAGCAACGTCATTTGTACACTGTAATTGTTTATGTTTTCAATCTGGGCAATCCGTGTATCCTTGATTCATTAGAAAATAATGTTTTGATACCTCCCCTCCCATCACACGCAAACACCTGGAATTTTTACCTGTGTAAAGGAAGGTTTTGGTGCGACCCCCGATCACAACATCTACCCCTTCCACCTCCGTTGCTATTTTGGTGTCCAAGGCAAATCCCGCGTGACCCAGAGCAATGATCGTGTTGACCCCTTGACCTTGTAAGTTCGTGACCTCAGAGCGTATTGACGTCACTTCGTCCTCAAATTTCAGGCTTCCTGTCAGAAGAAAAATACAATTAATCAACTTTCAAATTTATTATGTATAATAATATAAATATAATATTTAATTGTGTATTGATTTCCGATATCACTTGATTTCATCCTGTGGTTTTGAAACTGAAAACAATGGGTCTATCTTCGCCAACCCTCATGACATATTCTCTCAAATAGAGCATTTTATTGATCCATTTCAAACTACATGCAGTTTATATGATCTTGATTGTAAGTTCATCAATTGGATTTCATTGGTTTAAAATGTCGGGAAGTATGAATGTTCTCCTTTTCTTGTTTTTAAATTATTAATATTTAATTAGCAAAATTATAATTAGTGAAAATATATGGGTACATGATTCTGGTACTTTAAGTGTATGTAATGTTCTTAGTGATCACCGGGCAACTTATATCTATATTCATCAGAAAACAAATACAAACATTGCATATAAACGCAAAATTTGGGATTACAAGCATGCAGATATGGAACTTTTAAACAAACTCATACTTGAATGTGAATGGTGTAGAATCATTGATGACACAGAAAACATAGATAAGGCCACAACAAATTTTACTAACAAACTCCTTTCTTTTATTCATCAATGCATACCTGAAACAAGAGGCCCAGGGGCCACATCGCTCACCTGAGCAACAATTGCCCTAATTCTGATCAAATTAGCATTACAGTATCAAAATATCTTGACAACTGAGTACAGTAGATCTTGCTAAAAAAAATTTGAAAATCTGCCAATTTTTATTCACCTCTTATTTTTTGGTAAATACCAAGCCCCTTTTGTTGTTGTACCTGTAAGAAGATTTTTCTCTATTCCTATAAACCCCCACCCCCCTCCCCATTTCGTGGCCCCACTATTCTCTAGGGAATCATGGTTTCATCAAACTTAAATCTACCTTTAATCTCATAACCTGTGCTTTCACACTAAGTACTGAGTTTTGGACCGAAAACTTTCCCAGAATATTTTTAAAGATTGTAAAACTTGATCCCCCAATTGTGGCCTCACCCTACCCCCGGGGACCATGATTTGAACAAACTTGAATCAACACTTCCTGAGGATGCTTCCACTCAAATTTGAGCTTTTCTGGCCTGATAGTTTTTGAGAAGAAGATTTTTAAAGATTTTCTCTATATATTCCTATGTAAAACTTGATCCCCCAATTGTGGCCCCACCCTACCCCCGGGGACAATGATTTGAACAAACTTGAATCAACACTACCTGATGATGCCTCCACTCAAAGTTGAGCTTTCCTGGCTTAATAGTTTTTGATAAGAAGATTTTTAAAGATGTTCTCTATATATTCCTATGTAAAACTTGAACCCCCAATTGTGGCCCCACCCTACCCCCGGGGACCATGATTTGAACAAACTTATATCTACACTTCATGAGGATGCTTCCATTTTAATTGAGCTTTTCTGGCCAAATAGTTTTTGAGAAGAAGATTTTTAAAGATTTTCTCTATATATTCCTATGTAAAACTTGATCCCCCAATTGTGGCCCCACCCTACCCCCGGGGACCATGATTCGAACAAACTTGAATCTACACTACATGAGGATGCTCCCATTTTAATTTGAATCTTTCTGGCCTGATAGTTTTTGAGAAGAAGATTTTTAAAGATTTTCTCTATATATTCCTATGTAAAGCTTGATCCCCAAATTGTGGCCCCACCCTACCCCCGGGGACCATGATTATAACAAACTTGAATCTACACTACATGAGGATGCTCCCATTTTAATTTGAATCTTTCTGGCCTGATAGTTTTTGAGAAGAAGATGTTAAAGATTTTCTCTATATATTCCTATGTAAAACTTGATCCCCCAATTGTGGCCCCACCCTACCCCCGGGGACCATGATTTGAACAAACTTGAATCTACACTACATGAGGATGCTCCCATTTTAATTTGAATCTTTCTGGCCTGATAGTTTTTGAGAAGAAGATTTTTAAAGATTTTCTCTATATATTCCTATGTAAAACTTGATCCCCCAATTGTGGCCCCACCCTACACCCAGGGACCATGATTTGAACAAACTTGAATCTACACTACCTGATGATGCCTCAACACAAGTTTACGCTTTACCGGCCTAATAGTTTTTGAGAAGAAGATTTTTGAAAAATACCAACAAATTTTCAATAATTCTCAATTATCTCCCCTTTAAAAAGGGAGTGGCCCTTCATTTGAACAAACTTGAATCCCCTTCACCTAGTGGTGCTTTGTGCCAAATTTGGTTAAAATCTGCCCAGTGGTTCTTGAGAAGAAGATGAAAATGTGAAAAGTTTACGACGACGACGACAACGACAACTACATGTACGACAGACAACGGACAAATTGTGATCAGAAAAGCTCACTTGAGCCTTTGGCTCAGGTGAGCTAAAACTGTAACTATAAGGCCGAATGATAAACCATGGATGGATTCTCTTCTTAGAAAAACCTTGCGAGTTTGTAATAGGCTAAGAACAAAGGCACAAAAAACAAGAAGAGAATCTGATTGGGTTATTTTTCGGCGAATAAGGAACAAGGTTAATAACATGAAAAAACATGCAATTGCAAACTACTATGACAATATAGACTCTCATCTTAAGGATGCTAGCTTAAACAATCAAAAATTATTCTGAAAATTATTGAAAGATTGTTTCCACACTAAACTAACACGCGACATCCCACCTATAAGGTATACCATGGACAATGGTAAGGAGGGTTATGCATTTTCAGGCACTGATAAGATTGAATTACTTAACAATTACTTTACATCTATTACTTTCTTAGATGACAGCAACCATGACCTTCCAACTATAGGGGGGTGTAGATTTAATAACTCTTTTTCAGAAATAAGAATACAAGAGCATGAGATTACAGATATCATATCTATCATTCCAGTTAATAAGGCAGTTGGTCCTGATTGCATCAGTCACAAAATGTTAAAATCATGTAAAGATACCATCTCAAAACCACTTTGCATATTATTTAACAAATCATTATCACTCAAAATTTTTCCAGAATGTTGGAAATTATAGCACATGTTCTTCCATTATTTAAGAAGGATGACCCTTCTATCACTTCAAACTATAGGCCAGTTTCTCTTTTGTCTTGTATAAGCAAAATTTTTGAAAGAATTATTTTCAAACATGTATACAATCATTTACATTCGCAGAATCTCTTTTACAAATATCAAGCAGGTTTTTTTTACCAGGTCATTCTACAATGTATCAACTATTAGAAATATACCACGCGATTGTTAAAAGTATTGATGAAGGCAAATTTTGTTGTATGGTGTTTTGCGATCTTTCAAAAGCGTTTGATCGAGTATGGCACAAAGGTCTAATTTACAAATTAAATATGTATGGAATTAGTGGAAACTGCTGGATTGGTTTGAGAGTAATTTAAGCAACAGAACACAAAAAGTTATGTATAGAAATAGTTTTTCTTCCGTAGGCCATGTTAAAGCTGGTGTTCCTCGGGGCTCAGTACTTGGGCCATTATTATTTTTATTGTATGTAAATGATGTAGCTGAAAATATGATATCTCTATGTGGATTATATGCTGATGACAACTCTTTACAACACTGTTCAGATAATATTAATCTTATCGAACAAAATCTTAATCATGACCTCAGAATATTAGATGAATGGTAAAAAAAATGGTTGTTGAAATTCAATCCACAGAAAACCGAAGCTGTATTTTTCCATTTGAAAAATGTACATCATTTTCCTAATTTTTTTTTTAGATTGTCAATTGGAGTATGTTACTGAACACAAACATCTTGATATACAGTTATCCTCAAATTTAAGTTGGTCAGAACATATTGATAACATTGTTTAAAAAGCTTACAAAAAACTGGGGTTACTTAAAAAGCTAAGATTTTCTGTTTCAAGGGATATTCTATCACAAATGTATATATCTTTTATTAGACCACAATTGGAATATGCTGCCGAAGTATGGGCTGGTTGCACACAGATGGACATAGAAAAATTGGAAAAGGTTCAATTAAATGCGGCAAGAATAGTAACTGGGCTCACAAGTTTTGCTTCAAGAAACTCAATTTATTTTGAAACAGGTTGGGAACCTTTGGAACACAGAAGAAATAGAGCTAAATTAATAACTATGTACAAAATGCACAATAACTTAGTACCTACTTACATACAAAACATTGAATCATATACAAGAGGCAGTGTTTCAAGGTACACAACTAGAAACTCTCTTGATTATTCTGTTCCAAAATTTAGATTAGAACTATTTAATAAATCATTTATTCCTAATACTGTCAGAAGATGGAATGCCCTAAGTCTTAATACAAGGGAGGCAACCTCTATTAAAATATTTAAAAAATGTTTATACAATGATATGGTAAAGCCCCAGAAACATCTTTCATTTGGAAAAAGATTTTTAAACATAACTCATACACGTTTGAGACACAACTGTATTTTAAATTCTGATTTATTCCGCTGTAACTTAATAGCCAGCCCAAACTGTTCGTGTGGCTTAATAGAAGATGCATACCATTTGTTTTTTGTCTGTAAAAAGTATACAAGAGTTCGAATTCTCTAATTAATAAGCTATTGACATTACGTTATGTACACATTATAGATGCACATTTACTGTTATGGGGGGATGATTCTTTGACAAATACACAAAACACTGAAATTTTCAAGACGGTACAAATTTTTTTGAGTAAATGTCGTCGTTTTTCAAAAAATGTCTGAATTTATAAGGTGATTTTATATATGTAGTAGATTGTTTATTCATGTATATTTATGTGTATTCATATCTAATGTTATTACTGGCAATATTTATAAAATTTAATTATTAGGAGAGGACTATCTAAGTTTTAGAACTTGTGTCCTATCCATTTGATTTAATCAATAAAATATGTTCAATTCAATTCAACCCTTGGGCGGCGAAAGACAATATAAATATGTTTTTAAAATAAATAGAAAAAAACACCACCCACCCCTTTTTAGTGCTACTCACCTGGCTGAGATATCATGGGCGTGTCCTTTGTAGTGTAACCTATGACCCCGATCTTTTCCCCGTCCACTTCTGTGACGTAACTCTTCTTGACATACGGTTTGATTCTGGGGTCCGAATCCAGATTTATGTTTGAACTGAGAATGGTGAAGTTTACGTTCTGAAGGAATGGCAGGAGTCCCTCAATGTTGTTGTCAAACTCGTGGTTTCCTAAGGCCTATATAGAAGGGGGGAAAACATAAATATATAATGTTGTATACGTAGATGAATATGTACACATACTATCATAAAAATTCGTAGTTATTTACTTATTGGGTTGTTACTGGCTGCCTATGGAATTATGTCGGATTGTTATGTTCAGAATACGTGAGGCAAACAATAGTTTTGTTGGACCTTTAGACAGAAATGTTGCCCTCGTCCCTCAGCTTTGAGCAAAATTTGTATTTTTCATGTTATTTTTCCCCTCGTATCCAATATATAACTGTATATTATGAACGGGATTACAGGGGACTATGTAATATTTAGAGTACCCTTGAACGAGTGTATCTTCCGATACCGGTCGAGGGGGCGGAGCCCCCGAGACTGGTATCGGAAGATGCACGAGTTCAAAGGTTACTCTAAATGTTTTGTATCATTGCGTATTCAAATTATTGCATCAGTTTTAATAATAAAACTGTGATCTTACATGAAATTGGCGCGGCTAAAATTTGACCAATCGGACCTCAATCAGGAAAGCACGAGAACAAAATCAGTTTGCAGACAGTTAATTATGGAGGACGGCATGGATTTTTTGCTGTCCCAATGTGCGGAATCTGTAGAAAATCAGATGTTTATGGAATATTCGTTTGATTCTTTAACTCTTTCCCAAATAAGTGAATTACCGGAAATGTAGAATGAACTCGACATGGACGTTAACTTTGATATAGGAGATGTTTTACAAATGTTGGAGACTGCTGAAAACGCCCAAAATTCCACCACTTCTGAAGTTGACGATAAAAAGAAAAATGAACGATTTGGTCAGGTTTCAGATGATGAAATTCAACGTTTAATTGACTCGCAAACCAATTCAAATTCGCGCAAGAATACCAAGTGGGCGATTAAGACATTTAACAAGTGGCGTATCGCGCGGGTCAATGTACCACTGTTGACCGAGATGACGAGTGAAACTCTTAATTACTGGATGCAGCGATTTGTTTTGGAGGTTAGAAAACAAGACGGATCGGAATACCCACCGCTCTACTACATTGTGTGTGGTTTATTACGTTACATGAGGGATGAATACATTCACAATATGAACTTTTTAGACGAAAAGGATCACAGATTTGCTGTATTTCAGCGGGTTTTAGACGTGCGAATGAAAGAACTGCTGTCAAAGGGATTAGGAACAAAAGTTCGTCAGGCGGATCCAATTTTAGCAGAAGACGAAGAAAAAATTTGGAGCCAAAAGGTATTTGGTATGCATTCTTCTAAAGCGTTGCAATACAGAGTGTTTTTTTTATAACTGTAAACGTTTTGGGCTACGTGCGTATGATGAACACAAATCACTGGAATGCGATCAGTTTGATTTAGGCTGTGATGACAGAGGGAAATACATTCATTTTCATGGACGATCATCAAAAACTTATAAAGGAGGCCTAAGGCATATTCAGTTGTAAAACAAAGATATCAAACACTACTGCCTCAATGGTGAGTTAAACTTTGTAAATATTAATAAAGTATAAAATGTATATTTTTATAATGTGCATTTTTCCATGAGATATTACTTAAGGTTACCCGTTATTAGGACTATGGAAATACAGTAGCTATATTAATTTTTTTGTATTTGTAAATACAGTATTTAACAACACCTTCGAATTCTAATTTTGTATTTCCAGCGGAGAGATGTCTGGCTGACTTTTACCTGGCATATATTGACGCCCTCGGACACAGGGGTGCATTTTACCGACGATGGCAAGTGGTATCAAGTACAGCGAGCAGGTTCTTGGGATAAACAAAATCAAGGGTCTGATGATAACCGGAAACGCTGGACTTGTCCGGAATTTTACAAATCATACCGGTAAAAGGACCTGTGCTACCCAGCTGTATCAAGCGGGCTTCGACGAGCAAGATATCATGAGTAGAACCGGTCATAGGTCCGAATCGGCTGTTAGGAAGTACAAGCGTACAAATTCCGTTCATCGAAAGTTTTGGATCCTCCCAAGAAGACGAAATGTGAGATCGCATTAACGCCCGACATGGATCTAGATGTATTGCCAAAATCGGGAAAACATTCCGACAACGACGAGAAAAGTGACGCCTCGAAGTCAGTCTTTAACAATTGTGTTTTTAGTTTTACGGCATAAAACAAATGTGTGTGAATTCTTAAAACTATGCACTTTTGGATCCTAATTTTGCACTCAGTTCAATATCATGCTTAAAAAAGTTTGTGTTTTTGATATATGCAAGGAAACAAACCATTTTTTCATATTTTTGTCAATAAATCTTTTTTTGCTTGTTTCACTTTATTTATAATCTGATAATGGTTTATCTGGATACACCACAGCTGTTAGAGCACGGCTAAACCATGGTGTATCAGAAATAAAAACACAAAGGTCATCAAAGCAAAACTATCGCAGCAATGATACAATCTACTTACTGCTTATACATTTATTTGTTCGTGCATTGCAGTTCATTCTGATACATGTAAGAACATCGCATATTAATACATATATTTTAAATATTTCATATACAAGTCATCCTCAGTTTTTATAGCAAAAATACAAATAAGAGAAATTATTTAGGATATTTCTTAGAACTGGCTTACAAAAGAGGAAGCTATTCGTATTACCACGAAATAACTACATCAAAGCGGGTAAACTGCTATAATAGTAACTTTTTGTTTCATCGTGGATCGTCAAAATATTGCTTTCGAAACATGATTTCAGATACAAACACGCGCTCTAGACTATCCATACTTTTCAGTATTTCTAGTGAAAAAAAATAGGTTGCAAGTAGGGCACTAGCTGTTGAGTTTTTAATATGCTTTTAATAAATACTTTTCTTCAATATTTGATTAGACATGTGCATAAGAATCAATTTGTCGTTTTCTTTTTTTTTTGTATGAAATAATGATGTACATGTACTTTAGTTCTGAAGAGACTCGAGTACTTTAAGAAATTGTTTTTATAAAGTTTACTGAAGCGTTTCCACAAAATCACGGAATTACTTGATACTCCACAATACACGGTGTCGTTTATTTCCTGACGTGATTGGAGTAATGGGCCGATGGAGCTGATCGACTCATGAACTGTATCGAATGAGTTTTATCAACATTTTTCAAAGGTGAAGTAACGTAATAAAGAGGATAATGACTTGGTGAAACAGAACAATCTCTATACAGGAGAGAGAGAGAGAGAGAGAGAGAGAGAGAGAGAGAGAGAGAGAGAGAGAGAGAGAGAGAGAGAGAGAGAGGTGGGGGAACATTAATCCATAAATTTTAAGATATGTCATTTTGATTATCCCAGGTTTTTAAATTTGCTAGATTCGCAGGAAGGTATCCGTACAAATTTTAATGGCCGAAATATCCGTACATTTAGTTACATGTATCCGTATATTTTGTTAAAGCTAACGTATCCATTCATTTTTGTTGGTTAAAGTATCTGTGACTTTAGTTATGGCCAAAGTATCCAACCATTTAGTTATGGCCAAAGTATCCAACCATTTAGTTATGGCCAAAGTATCCAACCATTTAGTTATGGCCAAAGTATCCAACCATTTAGTTATGGCCAAAGTATCCAACCATTTAGTTACGGCCAAAGTATCCAACCATTTAGTTATGGCCAAAGTATCCAACCATTTAGTTATGGCCAAAGTATCCAACCATTTAGTTATGGCCAAAGTATCCAACCATTTAGTTATGGCCAAAGTATCCAACCATTTAGTTATGGCCAAAGTATCCAACCATTTAGTTATGGCCAAAGATAATCATTTTAAAGAACTAGATTAATTAGAAACGTTATTTTGTTTGCATGTAGTTGGTAGTTGGGACGAACAGTTGGTTGCTTTATCCAATATCAAGATTTGATAAATAATCCATTATCAAGATATGATTAATAAACGAAAAGAAATGCTAGAATTATCCTACTAATTATAATCCTGCATAATTTATAAATGTAATCTGTTCAATTTAGGATCCAGGAATTTTTGCTCGGGGTTTTGGGGTAAAATGTATTTTTTAAATTTTGCCGCTATTTTTGAAAACGAAAGTTCTTGCAGCATTGTAACCCGGGACCTGTGGGTCAGTAGATCCAGGCCGCACCCAATGCCTCACAAAGAAAGACAACAAATCTTGGCGATATAAACTGTTTTATTATGGGTTAAAATCGCCTTGATGCGGCGTACTGTCATAAAAAGTAGAAAACACGGGTTGACGACGATATCCTTTAAAACTTTAAATTTTCCAATGGGATGGGATGGGGGGAGGGGGGGGGGTGAGACAACCCCGACCGTTGATAATTTTGACGTTTATAATATGGTTACAACTGCATGTAATGATTTTGTGCATTATTTTATTGTCGGGTCTAGATACTGAGTATATATGTTATATGGTTGCCATAACATCAATGTAATACGGTTGTCGTAATTAACATCAATGTAATACGATTGTCGTAACACTAATGTAAGAAGTAGGATGTGAATCGTCTTTACATGTATCTTTATGTATCTTCATGTATATATATATATATATATATATATATATATATATATATATATATATATATATATATATATATATATATATATAATATATATATATACTTATGTCTATCCTGTCAATTGCAGAGGACTGGATGAATAAATACATAGACAGAGGAGTGTAGGTTTGTATTGCTCCAGATAGCAATGCCCTAAAATTGATTAAAAGTTGCTTTTGAGAATATTTTAGTGTCGTATTTCTAGACATGAATGATTTTGACCATACAAGGCAAACATGTCACATCGATCGCGATGTTACAAAATGAAAAAATGTCATTACTTTAAATACCCGTGGTACAGGATTCAATTTGTAAAATACAGTCGAGTGTTTTGAGTTGTTCGAGAGCCGATTCTTTGTCCTGGCTTTCTGTTCATATTTGAGTTAATTGCTATAATTTCAAAACGTTTATATCAAATTCCCGTGTTTTTTTTTCGGAATTATTGACCAAAGCTTATTTAATATGATCAATGTCTGTAAAATGTGTTATTTCATATTTTACAAAAGCCAGATGCTCTAATTTGTGCAACAAATGTTATCCAGAGGCTTCCAAATCGAAGTGCGGAATGACATTTCATGCACAAATATCTTCTCCATAAATCACTAAATAAACATTTTGCATAAATTTATGTTCGGTGGTAAAATGTATGGGATTTTTTTTTTACGTCAAGTGATCATAGAAAAGGAATAAACGCTAAAGTATCATTCAATCAGAAAAAATAAAACATGTTTATGTATGACAGTTACCGGTAATCCAATATGCAATGCATGTAAGGCAGCACCTAAGTTTTCAGAACTTGTGTCCAATCATTTTCATTCGTTTCAATAAGATATGTTCAGTGCAAATTTTGAGAATAGAACCCATAACCCAAAGTACTCTAAAGAACACAAAAAATGGAGATGAAATGTATATATGCAAATATTACCATGACATCGTATCCCAATAGATTCATCATCGTGTACGTGACCCTGCCCCCGTAGTGAGTGAACCAAAGGGTCCCATGAAATTGGCCCCCGGCGTCCAGTAGCAGCGTGTTTTGATGCAACCCTCGGAGGGCCTCAATCTTTGTCCTCATCCTAGCTGCTCCCCCAAAACAGCCCCCACCGACGGAGCACTGTCCACCAAAATTGTTCATCTCCTGAACTCTCGCGTGTACATCGTTGGTGTGGAGAATGGTCAGTCCGAACCCATGGCACGTCAAGGAAATGGTTAGGATTGTGATATAGCCTAAGGTCGCCGCTGATAGATGCTTGTAGCTCCACATCATGGATAATATTCTCCACTGGGTCAGATAAAGTTTCCTCAGTCCCACTAAAACAATGCTAACTGTACTTTGTTATATATAACATAGTAAGACTTTCACTGTTGTCTCTTGTCGAGTAAGAGCGGACACAGTTTTAAACATCACACGTACGTTCCCATTCAGTCTGAAATAAAACTACCGCTGTTTATTGTTTGTATCATGGCTGCGATACTTTTGCTTTGATGTCCTTTGTGTTTTTATTTCTGATACACCATGGTTTAGCTGTGCTCTAACAGCTGTGGTGTATCCAGATAAACCATTATCAGATTATAAATAAAGTGAAACAAGCAAAAAAAGATTTATTGACAAAATAATGAAAAAAATAATGTTTCCTTGCATATATCAAAACACACAAACTTTTTAAAGCATGATATTGAACTGAGTGCAAAATTAGGATCCAAAAGTGTATAGTTTTAAGAATCCACACACATTTGTTTTATGCCGTAAAGCTAAAAACACAATTGTTAAAGACTGACTTCGAGGCGTCCCTTTTCTCGTCGTTGTCGGAATGTTTTCCTGATATTGGCGATACATCTAGATCCATGTCGGGCGTTAATGAGATGTCACATTTTGTCTTCTTGGGAGGATTCAAAACTTTCGATACACTTTCTTGAAGAACGGAATTTGTACGCTTGTACTTCCTAACAGCCGATTCGGACCTATGACCGGTTCTACTCATGATATCTTGCTCGTCGAAGCCCGCTTGATACAGCTGGGTAGCACAGGTCCTTTTACCGGAATGATTTGTAAAACTCCCGACAAGTCCATCGTTACCGGTTATCTCTTTCATCAGACCCTCGATTTTGTTTATCCCAAGAACCTGCTCGCTGTACTTGATACCACTTGCCATCGTCGGTAAAATGCACCCCTGTGTCCGAGGGCGTCAATATATGCCAGGTAAAAGTCAGCCAGACATCTCTCCGCTGGAAATACAAAATTAGAATTCGATGGTGACGTTAAATACTGTATTTACAAATACAAAAAAATTAATATACCTACTGTATTTCCATAATCCTAATAACGGGTAACCTTAAGGAATATCTCATGGAAAAATGCACATTATAAAAATATACATTTTATACTTTATTAATATTTACAAAGTTTAACTCACCATTGAGGCAGTAGTGTTTGATATCTTTGTTTTACAACTAAATATGCCTTAGGCCTCCTTTATAAGTTTTTGATGATCGTCAATGAAAATGAATGTATTTTCCTCTGTCATCTCAGCCTAAATCAAACTGATCGCATTCCAGTGATTTGTGTTCATCATACGCACGTAGCCCAAAAAGTTTACAGTTATAAAAAAAACACTCTGTATTGCAACGCTTTAGAAGAATGCATACCAAATACTTTTAGGCTCCAAATTTTTTCTTCGACTTCTGCTAAAATTGGATCCGCCTGACGAACTTTTGTTCCTAATCCCTTTGACAGCAGTTCTTTCATTCGCACGTCTAAAACCCGCTGAAATACAGCATATCTGTGATCCTTTTCGTCTAAAAAGTTCATATTGTGAATGTATTCATCCCTCATGTAACGTAATAAACCACCCACAATGTAGTAGAGCGGTGGGTATGTTTTCTAACCTCCAAAACAAATCGCTGCATCCAGTAATTAAGAGTTTCACTCGTCATCTCGGTCAACAGTGGTACATTGACCCACGCGATACGCCACTTGTTAAATGTCTCAATCGCCCACTTGGTATTCTTGTGCGTATTTGAATTGGTTTGCGAGTCAATTAAACGTTGAATTTCATCATCTGAACCTGACCAAATCGTTCATTTTTCTTTTTATCGTCGACTTCAGAAGTGGTGGAATTTTGGGCGTTTTCAGCAGTCTCCAACATTTGTAAAACATCTCCTATATCAAAGTTAACGTCCACGTCGAGTTCATTCTTCATTTCCGGTAATTCACTTATTTGGGAAAGAGTTAAAGAATCAAACGAATATTCCATAAATATCTGATTTTCTACAGATTCCGCACATTGGTACAGCAAAAAATCCATGCCGTCCTCCATAATTAACTGTCTGCAAACTGATTTTGTTCTCGTGCTTTCCTGATTGAGGTCCGATTGGTCAAATTTTAGCCGCGCCAATTTCATGTTAGATCACAGTTTTATTATTAAAACTGATGCAATAATTTGAATACGCAATGATACAAAATATTTAGAGTAACCTTTGAACTCGTGCATCTTCCGATACCAGTCTCGGGGGCTCCGCCCCCTCGACCGGTATCGGAAGATACACTCGTTCAAGGGTACTCTAAATATTACTTAATTTAAAATCCTATGCTACGCTCGTAAAATCGGACGAAAACTAGAGTTTTGTTTATTCACCATTGAAGATGGATTACTGAAATTATTATTACGAAAAGCTTTGCAAATACCTTGATTCACTTCCGTATTCTAGGTCAACCGTATCCAGTGTAATTTTTTCATTAATAAAAATAACAAATACTCACTAATATAACGTGCAAACACGACCCTTTGCGTTCAACAAACACTTTCAAAGTCAAAGACTCATTAAACCTGTGATCATTATCAGCCCCAGCCAATCGAAGTGAAGAGCCGATAAGGAGTATTCATACAGACCTGTAATCTACCCAGAGGGGACACGCCGACACCATTTATTGTTAATTACAAAATACAGTCACGGCGGGCGATTTCAACATAAAGCTTTGGATGGCGACTTTAGCGTGCCTTTGCTGTTATTGTGTGTTTTCCACAAAAATTCTTATTACACTTCGTTCTTCGTAATCTAGACTGCTTGTATATATAAACATGTAACTATATCATTTATGGCTCTTGAATTGTCGCCTTTTTTTCTGAATTAATGAATCGAATTGAGTGGGACAAAGTTAACAAGTATCTGAGAGCTTACACATATAATGTATTACGATACTTAATTAAAATGCTAAAAATAGAACGTACAGTTTAAAGTACGTTAATTATGAATAGGCCTATCCCTATAATGTTATATTTTAAATCTATCTTTTTATTTGACATTACATTAGGTCTGGACATTGGAACGACTTTCTTAAATACATTAACTAATCAAGACGAATCATAGTGGATAAAATCATGTGCTCTTATGTCATTCCAATGTTGTTTTTTTTTGTTTTTTTTTTGTCTTTTTGGAATAATCACTAATTTTAGAATGCAGTCTGTGCTGTTCTTGCTGATTGCAATTTGAGAAATTAATCAAAAATCCAAAATTATGTTAATCGACCCTGAAATCTGCTCGAAAAATTAAAAGTGCATTGAATTATTGGAATTTATACAATATTTTTCATTCCCTTAAAAAATCAGTGATTGTTCCGCAGGGTAGGGCTTGAGGGGTAGGGATGGCAGTTACAATTGAGAGTAAATACATTCATTGATATTCATAAGCATTCCGTTTTCGTGGTTTTTGGGTAATGCACAATGTCGACAGTACGTAACTTGCCGACAATTACTTTATAAACACAACTTATCACAATGACTAATGATGAAACCGCAGATAAACAATGTTAGGCCACCATTTCGTGTAATGTCACAAGAAATGTCAAGAACAGAATTAAATTAGTCGTCGTTAAAGACAGGACGCACATAGAAGTTAGAAATAGATAACAAAACGAAACCGTTTATAAACGAGAACTATCAACATATATGCAACCTCATGTGTGAGGTGACCCTCTGAATGAACGGATAAACACGTATGTTGTCGTTCTTTGCTGTCAACCCTCCCTACCCATATCACTTACGTTATGTTTAAAGAATAACAAGTTGCTGTCCTTTAAAAAAGGACTACAATACGTGGACCTTTTGCATGTGTTTCCAACGAAAACGTGAAAGCCTTAAAATTATCAGAGATTCCACAGAATCCAGCCCTCTGCTTTTAACCACTTGTACGTTGTATTGCGTATACATGCATGTATAGCCCTGACTTTTTATCTCAGAATTTAAAGGATTCATACTTCTAAAATAATTATGATTTATCTATGAATGAAGTTAACATGTATGGTATCAGGCATTCGGTGAATTCTGCTATTTGTACACACATTACGATTCGCTTTACTTTATTAACTTTACAGTCACAGCTTTGTGTAAATTAAAAAATTTCATATTTTGATGCATTTTTCTTGAGATTTAAACTTTTATAGTGACATAATTATTCAATCATACTTAAATTATTAAAAAATTTAATCGGGAAGTTCTCTAGCCTCGCCTACTATAAATGTAAAGTTAAGTTACATGTGTATTCGGAAAACAACAAAACATTGCAAATTATGCTATTTGATGCATGTTGTAGTTTCGGCATAACATTAACTTATTTCATAATACTGATAGTTCATATCACATGCCAATCATTTCTTTAAAAGGAATACCTTGTCTGTACCGTTTACCGACAACTTTACAATTACAGCGCCTTTGAACTTATATGTGTCATATGGCAAGGAATCCCGATCCCGATTCAGATAAACTTGTGCTAGCCTGGTTCCCTGAGCTACCCATTACGCACAGGAACCAGGCTAGATCATGCGCAGGCTGAATTTTCCCCATAGCATCCGGTTTAACCTCGCTTATATATTTTCTGCGTGGACCTCAGGGTCCACGCAAAAAGTTTTCTTTGGTGATTCATGCGGGAAATCAAGGTAGGTCATTGCAGAAAAAAAATAAGTAACGCGCGTTAGCGGTTATGTAGTTTTTTTATGCAATGACGCTACCTCCATAACCGCCATGAATCATCAAAGTCAAGCACATAGCATCGTTTTTGAAAGTGTGTGTGGAGGGGGGTGGGGGGGGGGGGTTAGATTCTTCCAAAAACCTCGACAGGCCAAAAAGATACACCCCCCCCTTCGAATGCTACGTGCCTGATGAAAAGCATATCTATTAATATTTACATTTTTCTTTTAACAAATTAATAATTGAAACTTTAAAAATAAGTGAAATTAACTAAATCATTGGTAATGTCCATCAGTACGTTAGAAAGAAGAATTAGAAATATCATCTTCTTTGGGAATTAGAGCCTGACATCATCGTGATTATTTTGTGCAGTCCGTGATTCCTCTTAGGTTTGTGTTTTCTTTTATCCAGATATTTATTGAATTAGATGTTTGCACATGTATATTAATCAAAAATTTAATCGTGTAATTAATTATCTTAAGGAATTAAAAAAATATCAATCTTTGATTGTTGATAAGACATGGACAATAACTTAACTTGGAACAATACAGGAAGGTCACATTTGATTTGCCTAAGATGATAGGGAACTCAATTATGTGTATGAGTAACATGAAAAACAGGAAAAGCCAGGATAATTTTTGACCGGATATTTACATAAAATACATTAATTTTCCAAAAAGTATTTGTTCTAAACAGAATACAGTAAATATATATATTATCATAAGTTTTTAAATGAGATAAGATGTATGTGGCAGTAGCATTATTTGATTTTAATTGAAAAGGACCCACATTTTCAATTAAAGCATGGAGTACTCGACTGGCCTCCGATTAATTGACTAAGCCAACCGAGTAAAATTGACATCCCTAGTCAACTAGAACATGACTTTGTGTGGATATAAACGATAATAGCTTTAAACTAAAATTATAAAACATGGTTTTTACAGTGACTATACCATATAATGATGACTATAAGGAATAGTACATGTAACAACATAAAACTGTACATGTATAACTTTATTAATTTTACAAAGATCAATAAACAAGTTCTACAACTTATATCGGTATCTTGATTTCGTTGGCACGGATGTTAGGGCGAGGGGGTCATTGGTGTGTGGGAGGAAGCCGGGGTGTGAGGAGAAAACCCACGTGTCCAAGCAGGCGACCACCATACCCTTTCACATACAGCCACTGGCGATCACGGGGATCGAACTTTGGCCGCAGCGGTGATAAGCGCGTGCTCTGTCCACTGCGCTAATAGTATATGGACACCTAAGAAGTAACTACATATGACGGCACTATACTGGTTATCTGGACGTGCATAAAGTTTCCACGAAACAAACCCCGTCGAATGATAAAACTCTACAAAGGTATTTATAAAAGACATATACAAAGGAGCCAAGGACGACTAAATGAGATAGTAACTTGATATTGAACATGTTTTCTATGTGAACCAGAGGGAAAGAATAGAGTAAAAAAAAAGGTTCCCGAACAAAAAATGGGTAACCAAATTTTGCAAAAGTAGAAAAAAAACCCTGTCATCCATGTAACAAAAGGATTTCGCTAATAGAGGTAAAAGTTTAAAAAAATGAATAGGTTGACATTGGATTTCAAATCTCAGTGTTTTTTAATGCAACGCTATATGACCAAAATTACGCGATAAGGTAATCAGATTTTGCATGAATAGCTCTTCCACACAAAAGCTACAATACCTAAAAGATTTTTCTATTCTGTCAGACCTAAGTTTAAGCCAGGAAAATGACAATTTTAACGATCGAACCCATTGATAAAGATTATACATAATATTGGTGAAAACACTGTCAAAAGTATAATTTATTTGATCAAATTGTACATCGTACATGTATAATAAAATATAAAAACAAAGATTTCTTAAAGGATATCATTTCAATCATAGCATTTATTATTTGAATGTATTTACCACAGGGGCCAAGCCCGTTTTAACATTAATTTCAATGTAACCATAAATAAAGAAACGGGTCGAACTCTGACCCAAATAAAAAACTACCAGCTCGCTTCAAAAGCCTAATTAATCAAGTAATTTTTAAAAATACTCGCAATATGCATGTATTTTTCAGAAAAGTAATGTCTGAGATACACTCATGCCAAATTTCAAATTGATGGGTCTTAAAATAGCGGAGATATACGTCATTATTCTCTCGAAGTCGCCAGTTTATTTTTACTCGGACATTTACCGGTCCAGGACTCACGATGGGATTTTGCCTCTGACAACAGCAGTATTGCAACAAGTCGAGAAACATTCGCACTAATCTTTGAAAATCTTACATCAAATGCACGCTACTTACATACAAAAACTCCGATAAAATTCCTTAGATACTCTCCGTAATGAACTTTCATTCTGCAGCAGAAGTTGATGTGGCTGCAGAATAAAAGTTCATTATGGAGAGTATCTAAGGAATTTTATCGGAGTTTTTGCAGCCACATCAACTTCTGACCAGACCAGCCATTTTGACGTCTTCGAGAAAGACTGATTCTGATTGGACCATCAGGAATATTAACCAATGAAATTGAGTTAAACATTAGCTATCACAATGGCCGGTCTGGTCAGAAGTTGATGTGGCTGCAGAATGAAAGTTCATTATGGAGAGTATCTAAGGAATTTTATCGGAGTTTTTGTATGTAAGTAGCGTGCATTTGATGTAAGATTTTCAAAGATTAGTGCGAATTTTTCTCGACTTGTTGCAATACTGCTGTTGTCAGAGGCAAAATCCCATCGTGAGTCCTGGACCGGTAAATGTCCGAGTAAAAATAAACTGGCGACTTCGAGAGAATAATGACGTATATCTCCGCTATTTTAAGACCCATCAATTTGAAATTCGGCATGAGTGTATCTCAGACATTACTTTTCTGAAAAATACATGCATATTGCGAGTATTTTTAAAAATTAATTGATTTATTAGGCTTTTGAAGCGAGCTGGTAGTTTTTTATTTGGGTCAGAGTTCGACCCCTTTCTTTATTTATGGTTACATTGAAATTAATGTTAAAACGGGCTTGGCCCCTGTGGTATTTACTAGAAACTGCATGCGGCATATTTCCATATGTTGCACATTTCACCACTTTTATACCGAATTAATTTTGAAATTAAATTTCATTTTGCTTCACATTGTGTTAAATATTAACATATCTTGATTAGAAATAGAGAATAATACATACCCTTTTCCATATCACAGCTTGTATCAGCCCGAGACTCCAATATCAGCCCGAGGGCCGAAGGCCCGAGGGATGATATTGGTCGAGGGCTGATACAAGCTGTGATATGGAAAAGGGTATCTATTATTATATTTATTACATACTTAATAATAAATTTAAAAAAAAACCATCAAATTTTTTTGAATTGATTATTCATATTATTTGAAAAAAGTCTGCACGTGTACATGTATTTAATAAAAATATGAGTTCTTCTTGTTTTAACTTGAAGCTACAGAACGGAATTTCATCAGATTTTAAAAGTTGACTGCTTTAAAACATTTGCTAGCATTTGAAGTTTTCAACTGCACTTAAAAATGTCGACTGTAACTGAAAATATTTTATTTTTCGTCTGTAAACATGCAAAAATGCCGAAGCGAAAAAAGGCAGAGGAGTTCCGAAAGGGGTGTGATACGGATCCGTATCAGCAATGGAGGGCTGATAACCTATATCAGCCCCGGAGGCCGATACGGATTTTGTGATGTCATCTGTATCACATAGGCCAAAAACCTGTATTTATTACTAAGTATGTAATAAAGGTTTTTATATCATACGAGGAGTGTCATTTCACCTTCTTTGTTACGTACATTATTACATTACATTGTTACGTAAGGATGGTCACTGAACCGTAACGGAAGAACATTTCACAAATTTAAAGCGGCAGTGTACTTTGCTTTACAGGTATTCATTATACCATACCCAAAATGGTAGGCCCTTGCTTGGCATTACACCCGTAGATCTATATTTATCGCGAGGTCTGTGGTATCTATGGACTGATCAAATGTCTAATAAGTCTATTTCTTTAGGTGGTTTGGCAAAGAAAAAGCTAGTTTACGAACACCTCAAAGATTCTGCTCAACAAGATCGCCATGTAACAGTTACAACCAATAATAACATCGTAAAAACCCAACAACTCTTGCAAAAAGACACAAAATATACCGTGAGGCAATTGTTTCGGATGACAAACTTGTCGTTAGAACGTGTTCATGTTATTTGGAAAAAAAATGTGTTCATGTTATTTTGAAAAAAAAATCTAAGTAATGCTAAGAAAGATAAACGCCAGAAGGATGCCTCACTTGATAAGCGATGAACAATAGAGAGACCACGTGTTGAAAATTCAAAAAAATAATTGAATTTGGATCCAAAATATTATTCCAAACAGACTTTTGATAGTTTAGATACTGGTGATGAGACAGGGGTATACTTATTTGAACCAAGACGTAAGAGTTCTAACAGAGTCTGGGGATCAAAGAATGCAAAACGTCCAAGTACTGCTAACAGATTACGAGCCGTAAAGAAGGTGTTTATTAACCTGGTTTTCCAGAGGAAAAATCCAGTTATTGAATCGGTGAAAAAGACAGGAGGGCTGCTGTTAAAAGGTAACCCTATTGTACGGATAACTCCTTCAGTTTTCGATATAGGGACTCAAGTTGTTGTTTTGCAGTTCAATCGTACATATATCTAAGATATATCTGTTGAACTTCGTTATATTTGGCAAACTATTGCATAAAGGGTACCCTCATTGTATGGATGACTCCTCCTACATTTATCGAGATAGAAAGTTGATGTTTTGCAAATCAACTGTACATATATCAGAGATGTGCATATCATAAAAACCCAACTATTGAACTTAGTTATTTTTTGGCATATTACATATTACATAGAGTACCCCATTTCTCTAGATAGGTATTGTTTATCAAATCAAGGTTGACAAATGATTTATAGATACTGTTCACTCAAAAGAAAACCCAGTTTACTGTCACAATGCATGGACAAAACAGTCACATGTAATCTGTTGTTGTTAAAAACTAAAGAAACTCCAGTTTTTCTGTGCTAAATAAAACACCCACTCTATCGCTTCGGGTTTCAATACACCAAACCAAACTAAAAATAAACAGTCAACGGGGATTTTGTATTACAAACGACATGGTACTTCCAAATGGTGAAAAGACATCAGCATTTCCCATTTAAAATCTTCGTAAGAATTTTTTCCGGGTAAAAATTAATATAGTTTCATAACTGCAGTGGTGTGAGCATACAAATTGAGTAATGCGCATTAGGATTTACTGCTGTCTGAAAGGAGAGGCAGCTACTGTAGAGGTGTCTTGTATTGAATGGTTCAACACGACCATTTAAGCATTGAATGCTTATTTTTGGATGTCGTCGGTCCTATGACACCAAGCGGTGCAGACAAATTATCATACCGCGCTTTAACGCGTTACTCTATGTGTATGCACACACCGCTGCAGTTATGAGACTGTACCTTGAAAAAAATATATTCAATGCATAAATAAAGAGCAATATGAAAACATTTTTGTTTCTTTAACAGGTAAGCGTATTTTTGTTAAAATTTGTCCAAAAAGTGGCAGAAACAGTAACTTGGGACAGACAAACATGTCGTAGCCCCGTGAATAATTTTGGAAATTACATAAATTGGACATTTATTTTAAAAATACAAACTGTAGACTTTTTTGGTTCGATAATGGTCTAATAATGATGAAACCACAAACAAACAATGCCAAGCCACGAATCCGTGTATAATACGGACATGTCATGAACAGTTCCTGGATCTGTGCATGCAAATGATGGCACTACTAGTATTTTGGACCGGTAAAAAGTTTCCAAGAGGCAGATCCTATCAAACGAACAAAACCAGGTAGACATAGTTGAATGAGGGAGAAGATGCCGCCCACGAAGAAAAGGAGACGCATGCGCAGCAGTTTCGTGGTCAATTGTGGTCTGAAAAAAGAGTTCCTTATTCAGGGTATGTATAGTAGTGACAAAATATGACATATTTTAACTCATGAATCGTGCAATGATAGTACAACTTTGTAAGACTAAATGACGTTGAACAACAGTATCATGGTCGCAAAACACATGCATAAACAGCTGCAATTCATCTTCCAAGCTTTAAAATATGGCATCACTCTTGCGAAGAGTACACAAAACGTTGAAGACGTTCGTCATAATGTTGGTACGTTGCATTTCAAATACTTGGATCGCATTTGGTCGCGTCTTAATAGTGTGCCACTGCATGTCAACTAAGAGGAGGCTTGATGAGCCTGTTAAGATGTGTGATGCCGATGGAATGTAGATGTACTATCATTAAATCATAAAAACTGGCATATAATATTGGATTTTCCTCACTCGACCCGTGCCAGTGTAAGTCACATAGAGGTTGTCTTTGGAATCTGTACATAAACTCCATGGTTTGTATACTATGTATACTAGTAACTCCATGTCAATGTAGCGGAGAAAATGTCCGTCCTGATCTATGATGTGAATACAACTTTTGTTCAAGTCTGCTGTCAGGATCCGACACTGGCTGTCTGTGGCAATGCCAGTTAACAACAATTTTCGGTTATTAGTAGAAAATCCAGTGTATCTGAATCGAAGTATCCCTGCCTGATTGACCACTACTAGTGCACCGGCATCACTATCTGTCACACATACATCTAAGTTCCCGTTTTCACAAAGAAATTTACGGTAATGCCAAGGTAAATACAAAGGTCTCCCTTTGTCATTTGATTCAATTATTTGCTTTTCAATCTCGCCACGATAACGCACAATTCTTGTTTCTGTATGATCTTCATTATCCATGATTACCAGGAGTTCATCAGCGGAGGTACAGCATAAATTGATAGGATCCCACTCGTGAATTTTGACAACTTCATGAATCATATTACAGAATATTATATACACAGTTCGATTATATGAATCAATATAAACTAAGTGACCCCCTTTTGTCACAGCTATGCCACGTGGTTTATGTCCTGACTTGGTTTTAATTGACTGAACCACTTTTCCCTGAAGGTTGTAGAGTGTTATGATGTTGGTATCGCCATGCATCCAAATTTCCTCATCCGTTAAACAGGACACACGTAGTAAGTTGTCATATCTTCCATCTGTATAATGCGTGGCTATATCTGTAACGATACGTGGCTTTTGCATCATTGCTCTATCCTGGGGAGATAACACTGGGCAATTCATTGTGTAGCCATGTTCTTCTGTTTTAAAAGATAATTTTGAAAGAGAAAGAAACTGTTGATAAAGTTGTTCTCGGTTGATGTTTGGAGGTATAAAATTAGGCAAATAAGCTGTCAGTTTTGGGGGTAATTTTCTGAATTCAGCATTTTTTGATTTGTAGCTCGAGACAAGACGTACATCGGTGGATTCAATTAATGTTTCTAGTTCAACGATACATTTTGAGATTTCAGAAATCCGAGTTGTGATTTCTTTTTCTTGTTTAACTACGACAGCCAGGTGTTTTGAGTCCAGTTCTTCAAAATCAGATTTGAGTTTCTCAATCAAATCGTCTATTTCTCTGTGCCATTTCTCTCCTTGATTACTGAGAACAGTCGTCAATTTTTGAGAATTTTGATACACATTAGCTTTCTGAAGTGCTACATAGGATGCAATCTCCTGATATATCGGATAAATAGATTTTTGTAGTTCTTGAAAATCTGTCTGTAAGTCTTCCTTCTTGAATTCAAATCTCTTTAAGATGTCAACTTGTTTGTGTTTTTTGTGTTCACCGGAAGAGTCACACTTATCACACATAGATACGTTGCAATCTTCACAAAACATTTCACATATTTTTGTGGAATGTTTTGGACATTTATACGTATATCTACGCTTTCTAAATGGTACAATCTCGTGATCTTTAGATTTACTTAAGTTGGTATGTTTACTTTTGCAGGCTCCACATATATTATTCAGGCAAACGCTACAGTATAGAGAGGGGTCAGGGTTCTCACAAAGATGGCACCTTACGATATCCTGGAGGCTAAAATTGGCGTCCATGGCCCCAATCATTCATTTAAAGAATTCTGAAAGACAATGCATGACTTGTTTATGATTTTGATTTCCCTACGAAAGATAAACAGCAATATAAATGTATTTGTATATGAATATGTAAATATTTATTTACAGATAAAATAATAAGTGTTGCAATACCGTAAAAGTTTTCTCTGATCTTGATTTCAGAAATATTAATTGTTAACCATATGTCGTTTAAACCAACTCTAGTTCATTTGCAAAGTTTCAAGAAAATCGACCGTCTGGTTCTTTTTAGAAACCATCTCAAAATAGAGGTACATTTATTATAGGAGTATATAGAAAATTGTGATATATGATTAGTGATGTTATTTCCTATATGTAAAAAAATACTGAATTTAACCGTCTGGTTTTTAGTGCGGCCATTTCAAAATATTAAAATGCACCAAAGAAGATGGGGGAATAAGATGGCGCAAATGCCCATTCGGTCTAGTAGGGAATTACAATTTTGAATTTATTTTTCCCCAATTAAATCTATTCAAATATATTATAATAAAACTTTGCGAAAGCAAAATTTTTAACTATAGTCAGTTTTTAATATACCGTATATCAGGTTTTTTCCGCGTGTATCCAATTTCCGCTTTGTTCGCCACGATTTCCGAATCGCGGAAAATATACATGTATCAGCGTAAATTTGATATAAAGTGTTGTTCTTATTATATAATTCTCTCTTTCCTTATGAAGTAAACAGGTATGTAAAAGTACATTGAACTGTGTTCAGTCAGTTTAGAGTAGAAATTGCGGGATCGGAAGCGCAGGATAATAGGTATGTAAGACTCATAGTTTATTTAATAATCCATTGACAAGCTAATTAAAACGGTCGCTTTTCTTGCGTAAACCGATGTCTAATTATACCTGAGCTACTGGTATATGTAACGGTACTTGATCTATTTATCTATGACTGTTTGCGTCTCTGAAAATAATTATCGGTAATTATTTAACATTAAGGAAATCGTGTAAATGGTTTGTCCAATATTTTTATTATAAAGAGCGGCAATTTAGATACGTTTACCCTCTTACTTCACAGGGTTAAACAATCTTGAATTATATTTTCACTATGAATTTGAAATAGTGAAAATTTCATTCGCGTAAATTTTATATACCGTTCCAGGTTCTGAATCGCAGAAAAAACATGACGCGGAAAAAACCTGATATACGGTATTTAACAAAAAATAAGAAAAAAAAATAGTGTCGGAAATTATGGTGGTATCGAACCCGTAACATAAAAACCCTAGATATATAAGGTTAGCTTATACCAGGTGCTTTAACCACTGAGCCATTTCAGACACAACAAAGTGGGCTTTTTAAATATTATGTGTGACTAAGGTCACGAACTACCGGACTTGTATTATTTTTTCAACACGTTCAATTGTTGGGATATAAAATGATATTTTTAATGTATAGTGGGTCATCTCTCCACTTTTTTGTTGATTGAAATCGGTTTGTTTTCCACTAGACCTTAATTAGACTATGAGAAAAATATGGAGCACAGACCCACTCTATAAAAGAAAATGCCCTGAAGTTCTAAAAAATGACAGTATTTGTAAGTTTTGATACGTACACGCCTGTTTGAGTCAACATATTCCAAGTATTGAACATACCTATAGGTTAAAAATCAATGATTCGTTAAATATATATTGTTTTCAATGATTTAAAAAAAAACCCATCAGATTTATTGATACTTTAATTTTTCAGTAGCCTGTCCGACCGCGTATGGGCATTTTACACGCCTTATCCACCCATCTTCTTTGCTATATATTTGGAGCATTACGAATGAAGATTGGTAAAATAGATTCATTCAAAAAATAAGGAAAATGTCCTCGAGGATAGCATCATTCTGTGTATAAAATTTTAACGGCGTACAACTTTTACTTTTTCTTTTCTGTTATTCCTTATAACGTACTCCTACAAAGCTACATTTTTTCACAACGTCATAAAAGCGCAATGACAACGCTCCCCTACCGCACAACAGAAAAATCTTTTAAAAAAATACAAATTTTCTTAAAAATAATATACAATAAAATCAACCGTATTATACTAGAATGCGCAAAATCATGCGCAATGGAAACTAAAGTCGGCCTACTTAAATTATCTCTGTGTTATCAATTGTATCTGGGCGAAATTAAAACGGGGCAAAACTTTTCACAAGAAAAGAAATGTACATGCACCAAAAATATTTTACTATGGCTTACAACCCGTGAACTGTGTAAAATTTAATTCCCGTTCAAGCAATCTGTGCCATATGATCTCACGACTTTCTTCTTTAAAAAAGTTCAATCCGCTCAAAATTTGTCAGACGATAAGAAATGGGCCCGAGGTACATTTACATGAATTTTAATTTGGATTGAGTGAAAAGCTCGGGAGTTAAATTTTTTTCTTCAATACAAGTCAAGATCGCCAATTGAAATTCAAATGGCAAAACAAATGTAGAAAGGCGAAATTACACGGGGCGAAAATAACCCTGCGTACAGTTTTTCTGATAATTAAGTGGTACATACCAGTATCATCTACTACACGTCCTCACAAACACACTCAAACCTGATGTTTAATCCACGGTTGCGATTGCAGGTTTTTGGTCTAACAATATGATCCAGTGTGAGATCACATAAGTATTGAATTTTTTTTTAAATAGCATACAATGATTCATTTTTGAATACATGGATCGATCGATAAATGTCATTGTATCCATTTGAACGAATCATTGCTAACTGGTTTTAAATCAATTGCTTTTGTTGAAATTATCAACCGTTTTGCAATTATTTCAGAATATCTGCATTCAATTTGATTGATTGTTTCTTATTATGAGACGCAGTTTTGCGCATTTTGTAGGCCAGTTCAAACATGAGATTAGTAATTTGTTCAAGGCGCACGTGATTTTGCTTGACGTTGAGAATACCGCTATCAGATATAACCACACACTACATACCTATTATTGAACACGAATTTATTTCTATGGAAAATTGTCCACGTCTATAATAAAAAATCGGAGCATACAGTATAGGATCTTTTTTGTATTTAATTGCAAGTAATTTCAAACTTCAAAGATTTTAACGTCATTGAGTTTTCTTGAAGATCACATGGAATTTCCGCAAAGTGAATTATGTAAGGAATAAGGAATCGTTCTTTGAGTATTATGAGGTTATAATTTCGGTCGGGCGTGATCAAATCCAATATATATCACTACAACCATATATTTACACTTCCCAGTGTCTTTGAGATGACACTTCGAATCGATTTCGGGGCGCGGGGATTGCATAATTTAAAGAAATGGAAATCACATAATTATGTCAATTTTCTGTTCGTACAATTGCTAAAACAATTATATAAATATAAGTAATATGGAATTTTTCTTGAATAAAATGAGGTGATCAAATTCGGTCTGGGGTGATCAAATCTATCATAAAGACATTTTTAAATAAATAATGTAGATTGTGTCTAGTTTTCAACAACCCCACTAACATTTTATTTACCTGAGAACTCAATTTGGTTTCGTTTTTAGATACAAGTTTCTGCAATAATTAATTTGAATATTTTGAATGACCCGGCAACTCTTCTGTACTGTAAAGTGTTAGTATGATCACGGGTATCAATAGTTTTTAATTATATTCAGTGCGCTACATCATCAAGGGCTAAAATAATTGATAAATAAGGCAGGTGAATGTTTATTAGCTAATTAAAATTTGCATTAATTTGTGATGTCGTTTATTTTAATAATCTGACAAACTTCGTAATAATAATACCGGTAAATCACAACATTATCTAGCTTGATATTTTCTGCAAAGTGATGTCTTTTTACCGTTACGGTATAGATATGGATATTCCATCATTAAATATGACTACGGTACCCCATACAGCAATATAAAACTCATACCTGTAATGAAAAGTAATTTGATAAATTTGTTAAGGCGCAATTCTGGATTGTCTTCTCAATACGTGTTCCAGTCATCCTCTCATATCTACAAATATTTTTAAAAATCTTTTTGACACCGAAAATGTTGTCTTGGTAAAATAAGTAATTCAAAAGCATATTAATTTAAACAATGTTTCATAAATAAGTTTTTCAATCTTGTATATTTTTACCTAACGTACTTATGAAAAGCAATGACGCTCAAAAGATAATTACATCTTGAAAACGTACAATGTATAAGATCATTTAATAAAATCAAAGGCCTGAAGGGCCACAATGGCGTCGAGTTAAAGTTAATTTGAAGAGTAAAAACCTAAATAATTTTTTAAACAAGTGAAAAGCTGTCAATGAGACAGCTAACTGGGTTTTCTTTTTATATGTGAACTGTATCCATAATCCATGTCAACCCATATCCAGTGAAATAAAGTACCTCATATGCAATATTTTGCTAAAAAAAGACTAAGTTCAAAAGCTGGTATTTTTTTCATAAATAATCAGAAATAAAAATCCTAAATATATTCACACCTCTGATACATGTACAATTAATCTGCAAAAGAACAACTTTTTATCTATAAAACTGTAGGAATAGTTATCCGTACAATGAGGTAACCCTATATGCAATATTTTGCTAAAAATTGACTAACTTCAAAAGCTGGTATTTTTTTCACAAATTATCAGTAATCAAAATCCTAGCAATATGCACACCTCTGATATATGTATAATTGATCTGCAAAAGAACAACTTCTTATCTTGAAAACTGTAAGAGGAGTTATCCGTACAATGAGGGTACGCTATATCATATGCAATATTTTGCCAAAAAATGACTTAATTTTTTTTTCATAAATTATCAGTAACCAAAATACAAGCAATTTTTTTTCATAAATTATCAGTAACCAAACTCCTAGCAATAAGCACACCTCTGATATATGTATAACTGATCTGCAAAAGAAAAATTTCCTATTTTGAGAACTGTAGGAGGAGTTATCCGTACAATGAGGGTACCCTATATGCAATATTTTGCCAAAAATGACTAAGTTCAAAAGCTGGTATTTTTTTCATAAATTATCAAAAATCAAAATCCTAACAATATGCATACCTCTGATATATGTGTAATTGATCTGCAAAAGAACAACTTCCTGTTTTAAAAACTGTAGGAGGACTTATCCGTACAATGAGGGTACCCTATATGCAATATTTTGCCAAAAAATTGACTAACTTCAAAAGCTGGTATTTTTTTCACAAATTATCAGTAATCAAAATCCTAAATATATTCACACCTCTGATACATGTACAATTAATCTGCAAAAGAACAACTTTTTATCTATAAAACTGTAGGAATAGTTATCCGTACAATGAGGTAACCCTATATGCAATATTTTGCTAAAAATTGACTAACTTCAAAAGCTGGTATTTTTTTCACAAATTATCAGTAATCAAAATCCTAGCAATATGCACACCTCTGATATATGTATAATTGATCTGCAAAAGAACAACTTCTTATCTTGAAAACTGTAAGAGGAGTTATCCGTACAATGAGGGTACGCTATATCATATGCAATATTTTGCCAAAAAATGACTTAATTTTTTTTTCATAAATTATCAGTAACCAAAATACAAGCAATTTTTTTTCATAAATTATCAGTAACCAAACTCCTAGCAATAAGCACACCTCTGATATATGTATAACTGATCTGCAAAAGAAAAATTTCCTATTTTGAGAACTGTAGGAGGAGTTATCCGTACAATGAGGGTACCCTATATGCAATATTTTGCCAAAAATGACTAAGTTCAAAAGCTGGTATTTTTTTCATAAATTATCAAAAATCAAAATCCTAACAATATGCATACCTCTGATATATGTGTAATTGATCTGCAAAAGAACAACTTCCTGTTTTAAAAACTGTAGGAGGACTTATCCGTACAATGAGGGTACCCTATATGCAATATTTTGCCAAAAAATTGACTAACTTCAAAAGCTGGTATTTTTTTCACAAATTATCAGTAATCAAAATCCTAAATATATTCACACCTCTGATACATGTACAATTAATCTGCAAAAGAACAACTTTTTATCTATAAAACTGTAGGAATAGTTATCCGTACAATGAGGTAACCCTATATGCAATATTTTGCTAAAAATTGACTAACTTCAAAAGCTGGTATTTTTTTCACAAATTATCAGTAATCAAAATCCTAGCAATATGCACACCTCTGATATATGTATAATTGATCTGCAAAAGAACAACTTCTTATCTTGAAAACTGTAAGAGGAGTTATCCGTACAATGAGGGTACGCTATATCATATGCAATATTTTGCCAAAAAATGACTTAATTTTTTTTTCATAAATTATCAGTAACCAAAATACAAGCAATTTTTTTTCATAAATTATCAGTAACCAAACTCCTAGCAATAAGCACACCTCTGATATATGTATAACTGATCTGCAAAAGAAAAATTTCCTATTTTGAGAACTGTAGGAGGAGTTATCCGTACAATGAGGGTACCCTATATGCAATATTTTGCCAAAAATGACTAAGTTCAAAAGCTGGTATTTTTTTCATAAATTATCAAAAATCAAAATCCTAACAATATGCATACCTCTGATATATGTGTAATTGATCTGCAAAAGAACAACTTCCTGTTTTAAAAACTGTAGGAGGACTTATCCGTACAATGAGGGTACCCTATATGCAATATTTTGCCAAAAAATGACCAAGTTCAAAAGCTGGTATTTTTTTCATAAATTATCGAAAATCAAAATCCTAGCAATATGCATACCTCTGATATATGCTTAATTGATCTGCAAAAGAACAACTTCCTATTTTGAAAACTGTAGGAGGACTTATCCATACAATGATGGTACCCTATATGCAATATTTTGCCAAAAAATGACCAAGTTCAAAAGCTGGTATTTTGTTTTCCATAAATTATCAAAAAAAAAACTTTTCAAAAAAAATATAAAACGTTATTTATCACATAACTAATAAAATTACAATTCATTACAAATTTGCTCACCTAATTCTTAAAAAGTTTTGAATTTCAATTGAAAATTTAAGTTTATAGTAATATCTTAGGAGTTAAAAATTTTTTAGATTTTTTTTCTCTATTTATATGGAAATAAATATTTAAATTATTATTGTGTTTAATTCTAAATATTGTATACTGCTGATAACCACTCTGTCTCTTATTATCAATTTCATCTAAAATTCACAAGGATCCAAATGACACGGGCCGAAAAGATCGGGGGTAGATAAAAGAAAGCACCCATTCACGTTGTTTACAAAGTGAAAGTAGTTCACTAGTTGGTTTATGTAGATGTACTTATCGCTCGATTAGGAAGTTTTGTTTCTACAAGATCAAACATTTGTGCATTGTCAATTTTCGATATGGATACAAAATAATCTATTTTGCAGGCTAGTACATTTCATAACCAAATTGAGTATGTAAGCCCAGCTATCGCATGTGTCTCGGTGCTAGTGTATTCATCCGCTGAAACCGAGACATATTGTTTTCAATAAAATGTGAACATTTTTAAAGACGGCAACCATTTCGAATCTGCAAACTTGTTTTGTTGACGTACAGTTCTGCTCGAAATTGAAGTATGTCATCTATTTTTCTTGAAACACATACGAAAACTTTGCACTCATTTGAGTTGTTTGGCTCCTAAAAATGTAACTTCCAGACGTACGATCCCTAGATGGCTTTCGAGCTTCGCTCGACGCCATAAAAATGAACACGGAAATAATTCCAATTCAGTAATACAACTACATAGAGAGTTTTCAACAAAAAATATTTCAAGCTCTAAATCTGAAATACAGTCTTTTCAGTTTTCATCAAGCATTCACCCCTAACAATAAATGATTTTTGTGATTTGTACACAGTTATATACAAATGAAAATCCACTGACCATATTCGTGCATGGACGCAAAAGGAAGCGCACTGGACCCAAGTGAAAGCCAACTGGACCTAGATGAAAGCCCACTGGACCCAAGTGAAAGCCCACTGGACCCAAGTAAAAGCCAACTGGACCTAAGTGAAAGCTAACTGAACCTAAGTGAAAGCCCACTGGGCGGATCTAACATCTAATTTTAATTAGATTGCGACAAATAATTCTTGCATCAATTCCATGGAATCAGCCAATGAACAGCTGGGTTTTTTTTTTTACCACACTTCTACATTTCTGACATTCAGAGCTTCAAAACTGACTTTGAACAGTTTACATGCTTATTGTTTGATAAATGGCAATACACTTAAAATGAGAAAAACTAGATTTCATTTCCAATTTCTTTGATCCTTTAACATGCTTAAAGTGATGGTAGTGACTAAATTTGCAAATACATTGTAAATCTTTCTTACAGACTTTGCAGGAAAAAGCTTCTCACTGGTATGAACTTTGATGTAAATTTTTAGCACCATTTGCAATCAACATACCTTAACATGCTAATTCTGACAGTAAGAATAATGCTGAGGTTTTTTTTAAGAGAGTGAGCAAACATTCATACATCTTCCCACATACTTTACAATTCAATTTAACGTTCCTCTCTTTTTATGAGATCTTTTGTGAGCTAACAGGGAAGGGCGAGAAACGCTCCTCATGCCACACACATTACATTTAAAAAGTTTCAGCAGGCCATGTAAACTTCTGACGTGGTCCTCATACAGCGGCTTGAAGAAGAACCTTCTACATTGAGCGCACTCATATTGTTTCTTGCCATCCCTTCTTCTTGTATTCAAGTTTTGGAAATGATCTTTCTGGCACTTCCCACACAAATGTTCTTTATGAGTTTTCTCCTTCTCCTCTGAGGTTTCATTGGACACAGTTTCATCCAGCTTATATATTTCAAGTGATGTGAATTTGGTACCACAGACACTACAATCAAGTTTTTTAACTCGATGAACACTTAAAGTTGAGAAACTTTCTCTGTTAGTCTGAACCCATGGCAGTAATAGTTCCGATTTAGTGCTCTTTGCATAGTCCAAAGCAATCCCATGCACATGCCTAAGATGCGAGAAAGTTCCTGTCTTTCCAGTGAATACTTTATCACAATAGTTGCAGATAATCAATTCATTCTCATAGCCATTGTGCAATTGAACATGAATCTGCAATTCCATGGCATTGCTGAACTCTTCATTACAAATTCCACATTTGTAAAAACAGGATCCAATTTCTTCCATTCTTTTCTTCTCTCTCATTAACCTCGATTCTTTGGTTTCAGTAGGCCCAAAGTCTCCCTGCAAAATTGCAAAAATAATCAAAGCATCCTGAGATGATGGCATAAGCAATACATGTCCCCTCCCCCCTCCAATTCTAAAACAATTGTCCTCGTATGTGCAGACAAGGAGGGAGAAAATTCTATGAAAGTTTTTTTTTTATATAAATTTTTTTATAAATATATAATAAAGGAAAATCTGATTAATAGCAATAAAAAATGAAAATTAGAGTTGTTTCAAATTAATTTCTTCATCAATTTTGGGTTCATTAGAGTCTATATCAGGAAGTCCAAATTTAACAATTTGCAAAACCGTAACGAAAATATACTGCTATCTGAAAAATGGGGACAGACCACAAAATAGATTTCAGTGGTCTCATCTGTGGGGGATTATTAAAGTAATAATAATGCAAAAATTAGACATGTAAAGGTTTTTTTTTGGTTTAGTTTCAAGAAATAATAAATAAAAACTCACTGGTCCTAATACAATTTTCTCCTTTCCTGCGCCAAAATGTTGAGGGCCCATTTTCAAAATTACGCTCTGTGTTGGTTTTTCCAGAGCTTGACTGGCTGAGTCTGGCATCTGAACTGGTTCTGTTAGGACTGGGTAGTTCTGTGCTACAAAATTTGTATTACCTGAAGAACCGGTTCTGTCTGGTTTATCCTTAATCTCAGGTTCTTGAATTGGTTCTACTTTGACAGGGTCACTACTGGAAGGTGCTTCAAAATTTGCATCTGATGAAAAAATCATATCTGGTTCATCTTTAATCACTAAGTCTGGTTCATCTTTAATCACTAATTCTGGTTTATCTTTACTCACTAAGTCTGGTTTATCTTTCATCACTAAATCTGGTTCATCTTTAACCTTAATAACTACATGTGGTTTTTTAACCAGATCTAATAGGTATGGGAAACTTTGAGCTGCAAAATTTGCATCTACTGAATAGGACAGACCAGGTTTTTCATGATAACCAGTAACCATATCTGGTTCTGAAACCAAATTTAAGTGAACAGGGCAACTATGCTCTTGAAAGATTGTGTCTGATGTACTGGTGATGTCCGGTTCATCTTTAATCTTTATATGAGGTTCAACTTTGACCTCAATATCCACATCTGGTTTTAGAACTGATTCAAAATTAAAAGGACAACTAACTATAGGTGCTTTGAAATTAACTGCTGATGAATTGGTCAAGTCCGGTTCATCTTTTATCTCTACATTTGGTTCATCTTTAACCTCAATAACAACCTCCGGTTCTTGAACTGGTTCAAATGAGACAGGGTAACTTGTCTGTTCTGCAGTCATGTCAAGTTCATTTTTATCCTCAATAACCATATCTTGTGAAGTTGTAGGAACATCTATGTTGTTAAAAATCACCCTTTGTTCATTCAAATTGTCAACTGCATTGATACGTAGAGCATTGCATGACTTGAATGGATGTGTCACTGCACTGGAGTTCAACACATTCATTGGATTTATCCTGTTCAGACGATTTGACACTGGAGTATTCATTTCTGGACTGGTAATATCTATATTAACTTCCTAAGGCCTTTTCTATGGTACTCACAATTGGATTTCATGTATTACCTTGAAATAACAGGATAAATAACTATTTTTGATTCATTGTCAGCTGGGGTTTCATGAATTATCATTTGCTCAATCTGTATCCCCCTCTATCACCCAATGATGAAAAATTGATATGAAGGCTAAAAACCAGAGGTAAAATCCTAGGCACCTGTAAGGACAGGCTTTGCTGATAGGAAAAAGGTACAAAGGTTCCCTGAGACTTTTACAACGCCTGGGCACCATGAAAAGATGAATACCGAAAAGATGTGGGTCCTATGCTGCAATCAGAGAAAAAAAAATGCATAACTAAATGTACCGTCAATATCCGATAAAAATGCTTATATAAACATATATATCGATGGCCTTACTAAAAACGTAAAATGCATTATGTATTTTAGCTGTTTAGAGTGGGTATCATAGTAAGAAGACAAAAAGTTAGTAACGAGTCCCTACACTCTACACCCAGGCTACAGTAGGGTTTGCTGTGACATGCTGGAAGTCACACAGCTGTATTCGACTACGTACATGATATAAACTGTGCAACTGAATCATAGACCCTTCAATATACATGTATTATCATGTCCCATAAAAAATTCAACCGCAATTAACAAAATTTTACCTTTGAGTTTTTGCCCAAAAATTCCTCAAGTCTGCGTGAGAAAAAAATCTAAATGAACATCGAACCCGATGAAAATTCATCATGTTTTTCGGTCTATTTACTTTGATCCTACCTTCTTAATATTACCAACATCAATATGCATACCCCCCCCCCCCCCCCCCAAAAAAAAAAAATCAATTATGCTTACTTTGTGTCAATTGATACTTTATTTCTTCTTCTTAATACCTTGCTTTTATTATTACATTTTTTTTTGGGGGGGGGGGGGTTTGCCTACACCAATAAGTAAACCCCCCCCCCCCCAAAAAAAAAAAAATCAAGTGTCCTTACTTTTTGTCAATTAATACTCTTTAATTTTTCTTCTACTTAATATCTTGCTTTTAAAATTACATTTTTTTTTTGGGGGGGGGGGGCAGTTTTTGCTTCAATTTTTGCTAACAATGAGATCAGGAATGTATATGTGTCTGGTGGTCATACTATTAATTTCCACATCTTCAGCCTATATCTTTTTGAAGCATAAACATGCAGTCTAACACATGCTAACAGGCAAAGCAGAATAAATTCAAAACCAGAAAATCTAAAATCTTTGTTCTGACAGATCGAGCATAATAATACATATAAATTAATAGTATATAAACAACCCCCAAAATACAATATAGGCCTATAAATGTCATTTTTACCCCAAATCAATAAGGTTCCATAAAAAAAAAGAATCAATACATTTATATGTATAAAGTTTTATTGCAAAAACTGAAAAAATAATCAGTTTTTAAATGACAACCATTTCATGTACATATACAGTTATATACAGCATTCTAACTATGACCTTTTGACCTAAACTTAACTGGGGGTCTTTTAAAGAGTCCGTGTAACTGTTATATGTACCTCTAGTTCAGCAGATTAATTGTATCACTAATATATCATCTAGCTGAGTCTCCCTCTTGTTCATACTGCTCTCTCCCCCTCTCTCTCTCTCTCCCTCTCTCTCTCTGCGCCACTATTACTTACACAATGTGGTATGTATCAATAAAATAACAAGTTCTTGCACACTCATTAATTTCTTTGTATACAAGGAACAGGTACATAAATACCTATTTTCATAAAGGTTTTTAAAATTCAATTGTGACAAGCAGAAAAATATGTCACATTTTTGGCTATTGCACTGGTTCATTTTGGTTTTAAATCAACATTTATTTAGTTTGCATAGTCTCTGGAAAATAAAATTTTCCCATACTGCACACTGCATACTACCCAGAAGTACTTCCGACTCCTGTGAAAAGCCTCTTTGTGCAAAGAGAGCTGCCATATTGAATATTTTAATGGTAGCACACATATATTTGAATTTCATTGCCATTAGATTTGCAGCGTAACACAGTTTGCTTCTTTGAACATGGTTCCACCAAACTGTACGAGACAGCAATGTCTAGTTATGTGCCTGCCACAGGGTTAAGTTGGTTGAACACATCATCTCTCAAAATCTATATTTTGAAAACTTTTTAGCCAGATGTCGGTTAGAATTTACAAACTGGTATCTCTTCTTATCCTGAAAATATAAAACAATTCTTTTATTTCATAATGGTAAATATTTGCACGTAAATATGTACTTATAATATAGCCTACAGAATTCTGTTTGAGTTGTGACAGGTAACAGCTTATACATGTACTTAAGCACCGAATGACAATTTTCTCTAGATTCGGAAAATGATCAATATTTTTGTCAAGTTTGGGAAGTTTTATTAATTAACTGGTACCTACTGAATAATTAAGCCTCAAAGACTTCCTTGTTTCACAGTGTGTGCACTGAATGGGATAGGTATACATGTACGTCTATTTAAACATTAAAAAATTGTAATGATGATATGTTTATTTTAGAACAAAAACAAACTTAAACTTAATCATGTGCAATATTAATATTATATATAGATATCTGACACGTAAATTATATTTATTTGACAAGTATTTACCCAAATCAACTACGATATACACTAGCTGTCAGGGTTATTTTTGCCCTGTGTAATTTTTGCCCTTTGACACTTGCAAACAGCCTTACCCCATCATGATTTCACTAAGACATTGTTGTGTTTAAAGAGAGATAATTTGAGACACTGGGATTTGCCCAGTCCTAATCTCACCTGCTGACAACAAAGCGAAATGTGCAAAATTAAAACGATGACGAATAATTCCCTGTATACAGTATAGATATAAAAGCATATATACCTTTATATTCATCTTCTTCTACAGTATCTATTGATTCTTCGTCTCCTGTGTCTGTTGATGAAGTGTCAGGTTCAGGCTTTGTCGTATAAGGATGGCTTAGTACTGGTGATGAAGGTCGGTGCTGATAGGTCTTCTTCCACTCTGCATACCTTTATATTGAATATGATAAATCTATGGAGTTCCACATTGAATTATCATATTTAAAATAACATCAACATGATTTCCACTTGGATGCCCCTCAACCATTTAAAACATTTCAAATTTGTAGATTATAAGACTTCAACTACTGAAGATTCCTCTACAATGTGACGAATTAATGTTCTTTTAAATCTGTGAGAAAGTATTCCTTACTGTTTATCTTCATCTTCTGTTGATGAAGTATGAGATTCAGGCTGTGTTGTATTAGGAACACTGGAACTTTGTGCAGAAGGTAGATGCTGCGAGATCTTTTTCAGTGAATGCCTTGTCATATAAGGATGGTTGGACATTGATGCAGATGATGGCTGCTGAGAGCTTTCTTTCCACTTTTCATACCTTATGAAATACAAGAGGCCCAGGGGTTACATTGCTCATCTGGACAACAATACAAAACTGACATAACTCTAACAGCTTTTTTTTTTTATCAGATATCAAATATGAAAATATCTGTAAAATTTCACATTTTTTTCTCTCTCTATTTTGGCACATTTCATAACATTCTGCTTCTTCTTAAGAATGAAGGTTTTTAAAGATAATACTCTATTTATTCCTATGTAAAAATCCCCCCTCCTATTTTGGCCCAACCCTAACTCCAGGAATCATGTTTTGAATGAACTTGAATATACACAATTTGGGGACACTTCCATATAGGTTTCAAATTTTCTTGCAAAAAAGTTTTTGAGAAGATTATAAATGTTCCTATGTAAAAAATTTTACCACTTCCCCAACCCTACCCTTTCCCTAAGGATTATAATTTGAACAAAATTGAATCTACATTACCCTAGGTAGCTTCCACACAAGATCCAACTTTAATATCCATATGGTATGTGAAAGGAAGATTTTAAAGATTTTTGATATTCCTATGTATAAATTAGACCCCTCATTTAGGCTAAACTTGTCCCACAGGGGATTGTGATTTAAATAGATTTAAATCTAGAGTACATAAGAATGATTTCACATAATTTTAAATTTTTTCTGGTCAAATGGTTTTTGAGAAGAAAGTTTAAAAAGATTTTCCCTTAGAAATTACAAATTAAATTTTGACCCCCATTGTGACCCCACCCTACCCCAAGGATCTTAATCTGAACAAACCTGAATCTACAACATCCAGATACTTAAGCATGAATTTCAACTTTTCTGACCAAGCAGTTTTCCAGAGGAAGTTTTTTAAATATATATTCTAATGTAAAATTTTGACCCTCAATGTGACCCAGCCCAACCCCGGGATCATGATTTGAAAAAACTTTAATCTACACTACCTGAGTAAGCATCCATACAAGTTTCAACTTTATTGGCAAAATGATATTTCAGAAGAAGATTTTTTAACAAATGAATCTAAAAAAGTTTACATTATTTCTTAATTATCTCCCTTGCAGAAA
This sequence comes from Magallana gigas, assembly GCF_963853765.1. Taxonomy (NCBI): domain Eukaryota; kingdom Metazoa; phylum Mollusca; class Bivalvia; order Ostreida; family Ostreidae; genus Magallana; species Magallana gigas. The sequence continues at coordinate 36,731,031 of NC_088861.1, read as the reverse complement.
GGGCACGTCCCTTGGACAAATTTGAATTCCCTTGGCCCTTGGAAGGTTTGTGCAACAACTACTAAGAACAAATTTTGGTCAAAAAAGCTCACTTGATGATTTGGCTCAGGTGAGCTAATAATAGAATAAAGTTAAATCAAAAGATCATCAACACAGCCTCTATTGGGTGCCCCTAAAGTATTAAAAACATTTCAATTACTAAATCATAACACTGCAGCTACTGATCAGAAGATTTATGGAATTACAGAGAACTGAATAGAAGCTCTTAATAGGTGTTACCTCCAGAAAAGTCTTAACTACCAGTAATGTTTTGATGAGCATTTGCCCAATCAGATCATAGAAATAAAGGTTGAGACATAACTGCTTGTGACTTGAATGAGAGAGAGAGAGAGAGTTAAAAGGGGTAAATTTTAGGCAACAAAGATGAAAAATTCATCATTTACAGAACAGTAAAGAGAAATAAATAAAATATTTAAAGGTCTACATATTGCATGTATATATTCTATATTGGTGCAACTTTAAAGCGTTTTACAATATGATTGTTAAAATTTCTTTTGCCAACGACCTGTCAACGTAGTTCAGTGTTATGTTTTTGTAAAGTTGTGGAAAGTATTCCTTACTGCTCATCTTCGTCTCCAGAATCTGATGAAGGTAGGTACTGAGAACTCTTCTCCCACTCGTCATACCTAAATAAAACAATACTGTTTTAACAAGAGCTTTCACTCTCACTTTTACTCATGACAAACTTCAAATTGATAAAGGTCAGGTCTACCCATGGTTAACTGTCCATTCATTGGCTAATATAGATATACAGGTAACTCTCGATGGCTCGAACTTCGATCCCTCGAAGTTCTTGATCGCTCGAAGTGAGTCTAGGGTCCCGATTTTTTTCCCTATATAACTAAGCAAATTTACTCTTGATTTCTCGAACTCTTGATCTCTCGAAACCCTTGATCCCTCGAAGTCAAACTGAAGTCCCGTTATTCATAATCTATAGTTTTTTACTCTCGATACCTCGAAGTCGCCCTTTATCTCCAAGCGCTATACCTAATTAACACCTACATGGTCATTTAAATTGCTCCAGGCGTTAGATGCAGGACCCGTGTCACGGGTTGTTTATTTAGGCGACACTTGTCCTGTTTGATGATTGCCCATACCGATACCTAATCTATAATCAACACCAACCATTTTACGATAATTTGGAGACGCAATGAAAATGAGAAATTAATTGAGACGAAACGATGATATTGAGCCATGGTCAAATTTTAAAATTATAAAACTGAAAAAAATTATGTTTAGCAGCATCATTGTCATTATAATGATTATTCCTGAACAAGTTCTTACAGCTGGTGAAGGACCCGTACAGTGGGAACAATGGGTGGTACTCAGTTATCACATTTATGACATGTCGATCGTCTCGCAGTACAGTAGTACTGAGCAATTTGGTCTTAATATGATGCATAAAATAAATAATTATTATGAATTTATTTAATAGTTATTTTATTCAGTTTTAAAGAAAAACATCAATTTCTGTATATTTTACTGAAAAGAAAACGTTGTTTAAGCACGTGCGTAAGGTTAGCACTAAATAAATGGCTGAATCATAACATCCGGTAAGACTAATTTTAAAACCCGTCGGTCAACCTGGAAAATTCCGAACTCTTGAAAACTCGAACTCTTGAAACCTCGAAGTTTTTCTTCGGTCCCATGGACTTCGAGCTATCGAGAGTTACCTGTATATTTACATCCACCAAGCATGATGCCCTCTATTTGTTGGAGACAATGGATTGTTATTTTGACTTACATTTTATGATTAATTTGTTAAAAGAAAGATGTATTCACTAAATAAAAACAATTTAACGAGGCCGAGTACAGAACGAGTACGCACGCTTTCGCGCAGCGTTTCATTTGCATTGTGACGTCATCTTTTTGCGTTGTTGACGCCATGGCGTGATAGTTTCAACTGCAGATATTCAGCGAAATTTGTTGAAAATAGCTCGTTTGATGCGTAAAATTGATCTTATATTGTGGAATAAACATACATGTCTCGAAGTATAAGCTATATTTGGGCTCGGGTCGAAAGCGTGAAGAGGGTTCAGCAAGCCTAGCCCTCTCACGTTTTCTTAACCCGCCTAAATATAGCTTAATTCATATACTTCAAGACAGAAACCGTGTATTTTATATTAATGACCCTTAATATGTGATGTTATGTTTTTATTTATTACATAAATATGTCTGAATGTTTTAATAATACTATAAAGATCACCATTTCGCTTTTGTCAAATAAAAAATAGCGACTATATGACAAACTGGGAAATTGGGTATACAAAAAAAACAACTTTGATAAGATCCCTGGAACAAACCAGGAGGTAAAAGGTTTTTTTTATTTGACCATTTGATGCCTTTAAGCAAGAACTTTAATATGTAGAACAGAAAAGGAAATCCCTAGGGCAGAGGTTTTAAAAAATGTAAAAAATGTGCAAAATTGATACATTTCAAGCAAAATCCCATAGGGTCCTATGTTAAAAATTAACAAACTTTGAGATGACCCCCTAAACAAACGGTGTGGTAAATGTTTTATTTTTTTATCTTAAAATAATAATTATATCAGTAGAAATTCATGTAAAAAATTTCATTCAAAAATCTAGGGCAGAAAAAATTAGACCCGGCCTCGTTAAAAATGCTTTCTTTGATGATTTATGGGTGTTACGAATGTAGTAGCGATATAATTGCAGAATTTTTTTTTTTCTGCAATGTTGCCACCATCATATGCCGCATGAAACTGGATCGTGACAACAAATGTTCGCCACTATGTCTTATCTTGACATGTGTTGTTATAACAACCATACAAGTACTGGTTTGTAGCAAGAAATATTTGTGATGCAAAGTTCTCGCTAACCCTGCTAAAAAGGGAAAATTTCTCGCATGCGAATAAAAGTTTGTTCCTTACTCTTCATCTTCTTCCCCAGTCAATGTTGATGAAGTATCAGACTCTGGCTTTGTCATATAAGAATGGCTTAATACTGGTGAAGGAGGAAGGTACTGAAAGGTCTCTTGCTGCTTTTCATACCTATTCGAATATAATAAGCAAAAGTTTAATCAAATAAATGAACATCAACATAGCTTTTCTAGGATGCCATACAACAATTCCAATTCAAAACATTCCAAACGATGATATCCCTGAACATTTGAAAACAGCCCCCTTTTTATTCAATGAATACAGAAAATCTACCATGCGTTAGATAAATTTTAAACAAGAGTGAATAAATATGACACAGTTTGATTAGTGTTGATAGCTTGGATCATTATGAGTGATACATTATTGATACATTATAACACAGTAAGGCACTATGTTCTCAATGTTCACATATAGATAAATTTTGTCAAAATACATTGACCAGCAGGAGAAGAAAAATGATCCTATATTTTTGGTGCTTTCATATTAAGTATTCTATGAAGAACAAATGTAAACAGTGTATTCCAACCATAAATACCGGTAATGACTTTCATCTCCTATGTGGTTGGTTTTTTTTTTGTTTTTTTTTTTTTTGTTTTTTTTTTTTGGGGGGGGGGGGGGGTAAGAAAAATATTCCTTGAAAGTACAAGCAGTTGAACTTCGAAATCTCATACACTGATATCTCGAATACCATTGATATGTCTACTGGTAAGTGATTTGTAAGTCCCAACCAATTATTTTTTAAGTATTTTACCCTTAGTATCTCAAATACTCGGATATCTTGAATTTTTTAAACAATCCTATCTAGATAACAAAGTTTGACTATATTTCACGGATAAAGATTACAGAATAAAAAGAGAAATTCTGAAATTTATTCTTTGACTTTGGCCCATTTTAAATACTAGGTAAATATTTCACATTATACTTTCTAGATAGTAAGACTTCAACTACTAAAGATTCCACAAAAATGCATGTGAGGAATTTTCTTGTAAATTGTGAGAAGTATTCCTTACTGTTCATCTTCTTCTACAGTATCCATTGATTCTTCCTCTCCTGTGTCTGTTGATGAAGTGTCAGGCTCAGGCTTTGTATCAGGTTCAGGCCTTGTCGTATAGGGATGGCTGGATGTTTGTGATGGAGGTTGTTGCTGAGAGACCTTTTTCCATGTTTCATACCTTATTTAATATAATAAACATGATAAACATAAGTTGAATCATAGTCTTTTGACAGCCCCTCAACCATAAAAACTAGATCATAAGACTTCAACTATGTACAATAGCACTAAAACATGAGGAATTCATGCCATTGTATAATTTTGAGAGGTATTATTCATGGATTTTAATACATGTACCATGTCTCATTTTTATTTTTCTGACGGTTAGCCAAACATTTATGCTTGCAATTTTCAATTCTCCTAATTTGATACAAAATTACTGAATTCTGGAATTTTAAAGAACTTGTGTAAAATAAGGAAAGATTAATAGCTGTTACAGACTACAATCAGAGTTTTATAAACAAAATTAATACATAATAGTTAGTATATAATAACCTCATCAGTGTGCGAAATTAACTTTTTTGTACTATAGACAATCGGTCTACAACATTTTCAAAATCTATAGACCTGACTAATTTTCTATAGACCGAAAACAACAAAAAATATTATTCTTTATTTGTATTGTAATTTTATTCAGGGTGAACATGGTGAAATAACCTGGTACTTCACAACACAATAGGAACTAATACTATAGGACATGGTGAAGGGTGCCCCGCTCTAAACCCACACACAGTGACATTGCCTTGTAATGATTATTTTGTAATACCAATCAAATAAACTGAGATAAAGTAAAAGAAAATAGATATATAAAATACCCTATTCCCTTGAATACTGTAGTTAACACGATACAAAAGGAAACAAAAGCGCAGAATCTAAGACAACGTAAGGAAAACTGAACGTCGGTCATGAATTCCAGGTGTGCAGTCTGCGAATGCGAAAACTAGAATAATGTATGACTATCCAGAGTTTTTTCCAAGGTCTAGCACCTTGTGAATACTTCAGTTTGTCAAAAAATGACATGCTCTGAATATTGTTTTTGACTTTTAAATAGCACATGGCATATACATTCTGCTTCTTATCGCAGTGTATTTAAAAAGGTCTTGAGTAAAACGTTCAACCGACTAGACGACAGGCTGCGTTTGTTCTATAGACAAGTTGGTCTACAAATATTCGAGTTACTATAGACCGGGCGTATTTTCTATAGATTTTGTCTATTGGTCTACCGTTAATTTCGCACACTGCCTCATAAAGGCAACTTCTTGGGCCTTTCCGACAGAGCACGTAAACACACCTCGAATGTATTACATACATTGTAGGCATCCATGATAACCCTCTTTTTTTTATAAAACTTGATATAAACAATGGTTAAACACATGTGTTGAGCATGTTGAGATGTAGACTAGACTTCATTAAAATCTTTATGGGAAAAGACTCCATTTTGTTAAAAATTTGAACACCATGAAGGTTAATACATTTGAGGTGTTTTCCGAGCTCCGCTAGAAAGGCCGGGGAAGTAAAACTAAATAGCCTCATTAACTTCTTTGACATCAGACAGTTAATTTTCAATTAAACAAATAAAAACAATTTCTCCGAAAATAATACCAAACATATGTGTTATTGTTATCAATCAATTAAAAATATGACTGACTGTTTTAGCAAGTAGCCAGCGAGCTCATAGTTCAATGAGAAGTTAAGTTCCTCCTTGACCCGGTTCCACTTCTCAATGTGTGGCCCGATGAAGATCTTCTCTTTGTACCGTTTTCTGGCCAATTGCTTTTTCCTTTCTCTCCTCTCTGACTGGCCCCTTTTACAATCAGGATGATGCCTTTGCTTTCCATTCGTTGTAATGACCATCTGAAAAAAAGCTTGTGCAATTTCACATGACAACAAATATTATATATTTTTTTTAATTATGGAATGTTTATCATATCCAGATAGAGAAAAAAGGGTATTCTTAAATAAGGTTTCAATTATATCTGAGAAGAAAAATATAATTTATCTAAGATTACTTTTATTACTTTTAAATGCAAACAAGATTGTCTATGGTTATCTTCATTGTCAAATTCAAAAATTGTTACATAACTGATAATTAAAATGGCATGGTTAAAATTTTGGTCAAATTCTATATTTCTTTTTTTATTATTTACAATGCACAAGGCTCGTGCCCTGATCCTGTTTTCATAGGTTTAATATACCAGTAAAAGATCTTTTTCCAGCTGATTTGTTTTCTTCTTATCCATTTTTAGCATAAATAAACATTTTATAATGCTCAAAACATTACTCAAGGTCTTAAACTGGAATTTCCACTTCAACATTCAAAATGTAAACAAAAGCTCTGTTTACATAGCAAAGAATTGTAAGCTCTGTAACTCGCTTATAACTCAATGAATAACACAAAATAATGGTTGCCTATTTAAATGCCTTACTGAAGCATTGTAAACATTAAAATCAGAAAAATTGTTTTTGACCCAAATTGTGACCATGCCTTTAAACTAAAAATAAAATTCTATATACTGTAGCTCTGGAGTTCGGAGTTTGACCGGCTGAATCTGGTTGTTGAACTGGTTCAGTGTAGAAAGGGTATCTCTGACCTGGGAACATTGCATACATAGAACTGGTTGTGTCTGGTTCATTGTACACCTGTCTGTCTGGTTCATTGTACACCTGTCTGTCTGGTTCATTGTACACCTGTCTGTCTGGTTCATAGTGCACCTGTCTGTCTGGTTCATTGTACACCTGTCTGTCTGGTTCATTGTACACCTGTCTGTCTGGTTCATAGTACACCTGTCTGTCTGGTTCATTATTCACCTGAATGTCTGGTTCATAGTTCATCTGTATGTCTGGTTCGACTTTCACCTGTATATCCAGTTCATTATTCACCTGTCTGTTCTGTTCATTGTTCACCCGTGTGTCAGGTTCACAGTACACCTGTGGGTCCGGTTCACAGTTCACATGTATGCCTGGTTCAACTTTCACTTGTTTGTTTGGTTCATCTTTTACCACTGTAGCTGGTTCAGTTGATGAAACATCTTCGGTATCAATGATCATCCTGTGTTCATTCAAATCGTGTGCAGTATTTTCACTTTGGGAATTGCATGAATTGGATGGAAGTGTCCTTGTGTTCAGGTTCAACATATTCATTTCATTAACCTTATTTGGGTAAATAGCCACTGGTGTAGCAATTCCAGAACTATTTGAAACTGTATTTCTCAGATTTTCCTCACAGGTTCCTGTGGTTTTTACTGTGGTGGTGCCCTTTTGATTTGGTATATCAAGCTGGTTGATCTTATCAATAATTGGACAAAGAAGTGTTACTTTATTCATTGTGTTGGTTTTTCCTGGATTTATCTTTGAGCTGTCAACTTTCTTGGTGAACTTTAATTTTTTTCTTTTCCTAATTGCCTCTCGAACGTCTCCTAGGTTAGTAACTTGATGTTCACCCCGAGAATTTTGTTGAGTCATTGTTCTGGAGAACTCATTAATATTCATTTTTGCACACACTGTATCAGAAGCACTTTGTGTAGGCAAAGGTAGCCGGCTCATGTTGAATCCCTTTATAGACTGTGTTGGAATTTCCATTGCATTTTGGCCTCCATTGATTAGAGACACTGGCTTTAGCCTTTGAACAATAGATGTATTCTCCGGGCGAACCAGGGCCAAAGGCGGAGCTACATGTATCACATTCTCAGTAAGACTTGTTGGTCCGACCTCAACCATGTTAGGCATGCTTTGGTCAGATGATGAGATTACTTGATTATTTGATTCAAGTTCACTAGCAGACCTTTTCCTCAGGTTTTCCATGACGACAATCTTAATGTTCAAAATGCTATCTACTAATTGCCATGAGGGCTTTGACAAGTTGTCAAGTTTTCTATGATGATCTTATTCAAAATGCTCTTTACTTGTCATGCGAGTTTCGACAAGATGCCATTTGCTGGACCATTGGAACACAATGTCATTTCTCCCCACTACTGGTCTACTCTCTCAACTATTTTATTCAATGATGGCATGTACTGCAATTTATTACCTTAACACCAGATGCAAAGTCCTATCCTCCGACTAATTCTGTAAAAACAGCTAGGCCTTGTTAATCAGGATACATATATGAACATGGCTAATTCACTGGCTAAAATGTTGGAAATGTTGAAATCATAGTCCCTTTGGTAAAGGAATGATTATACACTGTTTATTCCTGGTCCCGTTTGGTTTTTCTATTTATTGATATTTCTATTTTTCCCTTTCAGCGGAAAGCCTATCAGCGGTTAGTAGACCCTGCACTTTAGTCTTCATGATCGATGGGTAATATCCTGAGCAGCTGAAAAGTTTTTACCGTGTGGCAGCGCCTTAGTCCTTCGATAATTCCAATGATCTTGGGTTGTGCTGGTTGAAAAGATATAAGGTTATCTAATGTTCCTGGATTAAGATGCCGTGATGCTTTAAACACTTGATAAAATTACCTTTCAAATTTAAAAACAACTTTGGTTATTTGGTAATAGCATAAAGGTGCCATATTGTTGACATAAGAACAAAATTAATAGAACATCTAACCCGATGTGAATTCCCAAACCATTAATAGCAAGGGGGGGGGGGGGGGGGGTGCCTTTTTTTCGCAACAATTTTTTTTCTTTAACTTTAAGACTGTTTCAGAAATTTACCTTTTGAAAGAATGCACCTTAAATTCTGTAAATATATTCTTGATGTTCACAGAAAACATAAATTTTGCAGCGTTCAAAGTTCACAGGCGTCATGATATTTGATGAGTCTACCCCCCCCCCCCCTTGCAATTTAGATTACATATAATCCATATATAAACAGTTGTACATGTCTGGTCATCTTCTCGAGCACTGCAATGCTCAATATGTGATGAGATTGTAAAATCATCCGGTTACAAAGGGGCTCAATGATAAATATAAGAAAATGGAGGGAATTTTTTTTTTCAGGATCTGTATAATACAACATTGTTCAGAGAATTTGTATATGACTCCGTCTTGTTTTTAGAGATGATTTTGACAAATTTTTATCTATACTAGATGAACTGACAAAAGTTAGAGCTTTTCTAGCTAGGCAAATTGTGTTTTAGAAGATTTTTTCAAAATATTTTCCCTTAATTTATCTTAATTCCTTTGTAAAAATTTGACCCCACCCTACCAACGGGGGTTATGATTAGAACAAACCTAAATCTATACACAACCTGAGGATATAAAGCTTTTCTGGCTGCTATGTTCCTATGTAAAAATTCGACCCCCCTCCTATTGTGGCCCCATCCTACCCTGGGGATAATGATTTGAACAATCTTAAATCTACACTATATATACCTGAGGATGCTTCCACACAAGTTACAGCTTTTCTGGCAAATCAATCTCAGAGAAGAAAATTTTTCAAGATTTTTCTATAAATGTTTCCATGTAAAAAATTTGACCCCCCCCCCCCCTCCATTGTAGCCCCACCCTACTCCTGGAGAGTGCATGATTTGAACCAACTTGATCTACACTACCCGAGGATGCTTCCGCTCAAGTTTCCGCATTCCTGGCTTATCAATCTCAGAGAAGAGGATTTTAAAGATTTACTATATAATTATATTCCATGTAAAAATTTGACCCTCCATTGTAGCTCCATCCTTCCCCTGTGGATCATGATTTGAACAAATGAAATAAATCTACACTATGCCTGAGAATGCTACCACACAAGTTTCTGCTTTTCTGACCAAATGGTTTTTGAGAAGAAGATTTTTGAAAAATACTAACAAATTTTCAATGATTTTAGTTATCTCCCCTTGGAAATGGGTGTGGCCCCCTTCATTTTAACAAACTTAATAAATCCCATTTAGCTAAGGATGCTATGTGCCAAGGTTGCCCAGTGCATGGTTTAATTTGGAGAAGTCGAAAATGTAAAAAACTTAATAAATAATAGACTGATGGATGCCAGACTAGAAGTGATCAGAAAAGTTCACTTGAGCTTTCAGCTCAGGTGAGCTAAAAAGGGTGTTTAGGACTTATAAATCACTATGACATACTCAAGTTTTTGAGATATCAATGTTCAGCTGTATATTAAGTATTAATAGGATCACTTCCTCGCAATTGTGATTTTCACCCTAAAATAATAAATCAACAGTAACTTTTCAAACATTCTTTTTATTTTATTAACATCAAGAAAGCATCTTGCAAAATGTTTTAAGTAGACATTGCTGCTTTCACTGAAAGTATTTGAAAGATAATAGGCATATATATGGGCTATATCACTCCCAACAATTTATAGAAATTTCCAATTCTTGTGAACTTAAGCACGACTTTGCCCACAGAGCTATCACATGTTATTCAATATTAGTTATAGCAATATACATTGAACCATTAGTAAGAATAACTTCCTTTTATACAAAGATGACAAAACATTGAAGATTAATTGTTCATACTTTATATTTCAAATCAAATTATTTTCAGCTCTTCTCGAGCATTCATGAAGAAAAAAATATGCAAAGAGATCATCAAAGGACTATGTGTGGTATGGTCAAATATCTGCCCCCGATTTCAACCAATTTTTAAATAATATCTTATAAAATTCAAATTTTCATAAATCATTGTACAGAAGATGCCTATCACTGTAATTTTGATTTTACTTATCATTGCTTATTCGCTGTTTATCTATGACATCACCTAAATGAAATAATTCCTGCAAATTTTGCAAACAAATGAAAATATTCTCATTCTTGCTTCATACTTTGCATTCGGAAGTAAAGAGCGCAGGTCTGCTCAAGTACGATTTTCACATGTTTTTTCTCAGATAGTTATACACTTAATACTAAATAATGGTACTTAACGTAGCTCGCGGGTTTGCTGACGTCACAATAGGAATCGATGTTACGAGTTGACCGTCAAAGTAAATTCATATTTTTTTTTAAAATGACAAATGAGATATTTAGAAGTACCCCGGTATAAAAGAAAATACTTTAAAAAGCTTATATGCGGTTTATGACTGTTTATACAAAGATTTATAATATCATGTGCTGAAAATTTAAAGATGTCACATACATTGTCACATTTTGTTCTATAAAGATAAAGAATGAGTGTGCGTTAGAACTCTTCCATTTAAAGTCATGTTTTAAAATAGAATGAATGCATTAACTTCGCTTTTTTTTTTACAATTATAACTTCCGTAATCTGTACTACTGATTAAATTCTTAAATTTCTTTTGGCTTGAGATAACTGTTTTATTCGATTACTTACTTATAATGTCAGTAGTTGCCTACCATTTTATTTTTGCATTCATTGACTCAGAGTTTCATAAAAACAAAAATAGCAATTTTCTGTATCTTTACAGCCTTACATTAACTGCATTTGATAACATTCACAATAATGTCTAATAAGCATTTACATGTTCTAAAATGTGTTAAACAACTATAGTCTTATCAATAAATGCATTCCAATTTTGGTGTTCTAAGAAGTAAGGAAATGATGACGTCAGGCTAACGTCGTAATGAAAATATAAGGTTTTGAGAAATCTTTTAAATCTTAAAAGTTTTTTTGCCAAAAATTGGCCGAGAACACATACTAATATTTTTTTATGAATTGATTCATAATTATCTCCTCTGTTTTTGTGTTGAGTATGATTAATTTCGTCTGAATCGTTTAAAAGTTTGGAGCATAGTTTTGTAATGCGTTTCTCGGTTAAAATGTGCGTTTTACTATATACCGGTATTTCATTGAAATGGCGTTGCTTGATTTTATTAATGACACTGTATTTGAAACCCAATAACATTATTACCGCGCAGACGAATCTTAAATAAATTTTAGAAATAAAACTATAAAACCTATGGATCAGGTGGACAAATTTTCAAGGTAGGTTTTCTCACAAGCAGGTAAACCCGCGAGCTACCTTAAGGAAGCCTGCTCTCGATGTTTCCCCATCGAAAAACCACCAGAAAATACCCATATTTTGCTACAAAACAAAAATTTATTTAAATAAGGCAAACTTCATGACGTCATTTCTACATTATGGCGTCACTGTGGTGATAACCTTTTACACCCTTATTTTCAATATGATTTCTACTACCTTCTACCTTATTTTTAGAGCTCTTTATTAAACTTTGATTTTGGGGACCAAAAATGCATAATACCGCACATAGTCCTTTATTAAGGTTGACATAAAACACCAATTATATATAATCAAAACGTTGCAAAAGTTTGAATCCCAAAATAGTATCTTACAGATGACTTTCTGACAAAAAGATGGAGTCTAGACTAGGTTTTTTGTAAAACTTCAAAGTGGGTTGAATTTTAAATTTTCAAAAATAAATTTTGGATTGAACTGAGCACTTCATGTTTTACTTAATAGTATTGCATGTATGGATCTGATCATCTAATGCTTTGTTTTTAGGTGATGTTGCAAATGCACTACACTATCGAATTGGGCTGAACAAATCTTGCACACATGTAGCGGACTTTTTTTGCAACTATCCAGTATGTAGATGATGCCTGCTTTAAGAAGACCCTGACCTTCTGACAAGATGCACTGTGCTTTGTGTTGCTGGCATATCTCTCACAGGTGCACTGTATTGGGTTCATGGTCGTGTGTCGAAAGAAGTGATTGGCATTATAAAATCTCTTGTAACAAATCTTGCAGTAAAATCTTTCACTAGAATGTATTTTAATTCATATGCAGCTTTAAGTGGAGACTGTTGCTGAATTTTTTACTACACAGAAGACAAGACAGACTACGGACTGGAACATGAGAGTTCATGTGAAGCCCAATGTTGCTGAGGCTCCTGAAAACTTTTCCACACATGAAACACTCAAAACCCTTCTGTTCGACTTCCTGTATATGTTTATTTCTCACGAGAGATTTCCAAATGAAAATTCTAGAGAAACACCTTCAGCAGACCGGGCAACAATGAATTTTCTGAGTTCAATTTGCTTCCTCAAACTTATTTCTAATTTTAAAGACTTCCTGCATTTTATGCATTCGTTGTTTGTATCAATGGAAGATGGACTTTCAAAATTTCTTTGATAGAACTGCCCACAAAATCTGCACATCTTAGCTACCTTTTGAGAACACCTATTCTTAAGATGCTTTTCCAATAGAGACTGGTTGGAAAAAAGCTTGTCACATATTGGGCATGTAAACACAGCTATAGCAATGGCCCTTTCAGGTATATTGTGAGCTTGCATGTGCTCCTTAAATGCAGAAATCTCTTCATAATTCTCTCTACACACTGAACAGTGGTACCTCAAACTCCTTTGAAGAGCCTCTTTGTTGTTTTCCAAGTGAACACAAACATTATGCCGCTGTGAAGAACTAAACAAGGTAGAACATTTGTCACAATTGAACATTATTTCTTTTAGCTGCACGCCATGAGATTTGCAGTGTAGCCCAAAATCTTTGCATGGAGTTTGCTCTAAACAGATAGGACATGCTTCTGTAATCAAAGACTCTACAAACTCCTGACACAGCTTCTGATGTTTTTCCAGTTGCTTTCTGTTGGAACATTTGGATTTGCAGCCAGTGCAGTGTAAATTGCTGTGCCCCCTAAGATGCCGGTTCAGTTCCTCTGCTTCTGCAAATGCCTTATCACAGACTCCACATTTAAAAAATTTTCCAGACTTCTCTAAAAATTCGTTAATATTGTCCTCTTCATCCTCCTCCTAAAAATATAACATGCTTAATGTGAAAATAACATTTTAAAGGTCACGATTTTGGTCAAAAACTGTTTTTTCGATTTTAATGTTTACAATGCTTTGGTTATGCATTTTTAATAGGCAACCAAAATTTGAGTGTTACTCATTGAGATATGAGCGGGTTACAGAGCTTATCATTCTTTGCTATGTAAACAAAACTTTTGTTTACATTTTGAATGTTGAAATAAAATTCTAGTTTTAGACCAAAAATGAACGTGTTAAATGTTAGGAACTGTTTATTGCAGCTTTGCTAGCCAAGGGTTACTGATCCACACCGCTTCTCACTTTAGTGATTCCTAAGTAAACCCAGGGTTTTGATTTACTTTCTGTTAGGTTGGGTCTAATCGATACTGTGTGTCATTTGATACAAGTACATGAATGCATACATAGGGAATCAAAGTAATTAACCGTATATACAGTCCCAGAAATGTTCCACTGTCACAATTGAATGCCGAGTGAATGATGAGCGCACGCTGAACAGAATTTGATGAGTGCTATGAACAGCGAGCGAACACAAAGTGAACACTTTGTGAACAGTGAGCGCGAACAGAGCACAGTGAAGAGTGCAGGTGAACGCACAGTCAACATACTGTGAACTCATGGCAAATGGAAAAGTAGGACGTTTCAGGGACTGTATTCCTAATTATATATATGCAAATATTTACTTTTGTGATAACTTCGTTTTGCATCAAATAGTAAGATTTAGAAATAAAAAACGCCAATTTATTATTACAATTTCATTTAGTTTAAATCTGTCCAAAAAAAATAAAATTTAGATTTTCCATATTCTAAAGATGTGCTTCTCACAATTTTATGCTAATTTTAATTCTTTGTGTATAATTACGAATCTACAGTAACCTTTTACCTTGGACACATCAACTGAGGATTGGGTTTCCTTGGGAGCTGATTGTTGTGGGGCAATATGTCTCTTCCTTGAGCTGGTCCTATCAACAACTCCTTTAATATCACTCCAACTTTTTACTGGATTAGGGGAGACTGGGCAGTGAGAAACAGTGTGTATTGTTGTACTTGGTGAGTCCTTGGAGAACTGTTTTGAGGTGTATATCTTCTTTCTGGATAAAGAATCATTCTGGCAATGTGCATTCCCTAAAGACATATGTGAACTTTCCAAAGAGGAATCAGTTATTGTTAGATTGGCTTCATTCTGAACAACATGGGAGAGCGAAGGTTCAAGAGAAAAATAAGGTATGCGATGTTGGTCCGCCAAACTGGTACCAAATATGCGAAAATCATTTTCTGTATTTATCATCGTAGAACTACACTTGCTTCCTGACAACATTTGTGAATTCACTGAGTGAGACGTATTGACCTCAGACTCATTCCAACCAGTCAATCTTGCATCAGATATAACATCCTTATCTATTGATTCAGTTGCTGCAACGTCGTTTTCAGTTTTTATCACAGTAGAAACTATCGGTGTGAATAAAGCAGGAGATGCCGTAGATTGATTGTGTCCTGTCAAATCAGAATAAGTTATAATGTCTTCTGTTTTTATGTTCTGTGAGATGAATGATTCATTTGCAAGATCATTTTCAGTTTTTGTCATATGAGGAATTGATGTTTTATCAGTAGCAGTTGATGTACATAAAAAGGGAGACTCATTGAGTCCTATCCAATCAGAATCGTCCTCAGTTTTTATTTTCTTTGAGATGTACGAATGACTTGTATCCAATGGTCCAATATTTGAAGGCGTGGCAGTTTCTACTTGCTGCAAGAATCTGTTATGATCTGTAGCAACTTTTGACCCTGATTGCTGGGGGTCACCAGGGTGTTTTGGACGTGGCATCATAAGCTTGTCACCAGGGTGTTTTGGACGTAGCACTACAAGCTTATATCTCTTCTTCGATTCTTGCTGACTCTTATTTGTTATACTGAGTAAATTTTTTATAACATCGGAATAACAGCTGATATAATTTTTGTTGGCATTATCAGCACTTCTGCCTGCAGCCATGTTCAATGGAAACTCCATAGAGCTCATTCTCAGCAGTTTTAGAATTCAACTGACAAATGTTTTTTTGTAGTTCATCACACTGCAGCTTTTCCAAATTCCCTTATTAATTGAAGATCAGGATAAAATGCTCTACTTTCACATGTCATGTTATCAATGTGTTTTGAGTTTCTTTGTTAACAATTATAAACATCTTTCCTGTTGTTAAGTAAGTCAAAACTGTAACATTGCCTGCTTCCAGAAGAAAATTTCACTGTAGGGACTTTAATACTCAAGTAGTGTGCTTAATAGTCCGTTCTAAACTTGAAGTGTGTCGCCTGAAACAAATGATGAAAACAGGATAATTATATCTTATCACACCACTTGAATCTATAATAATTTATTGATTATATTTCGACCCTCTCTCATGCTCATAGATTATGACAATAATTACAATATTGTACATTGGTCAATATTTCAATCAAGATGCAATATTTGACAGATATATCCTTAAAGGCTCCACAGGGAGACCAAAAAATTTGAATTTTGTTTGAAATTGTGGCAATGATATAATAATCTGAATAATACAGACTATCTTTATCTCATGATCACAAACACCTTAATTTTTATCAATCAGTCGCTCAATAAGCCAAATATAAAAAAAAATTCTACCTCATCTATATATAAACACACTTGTTTTTATACGTAACGTTGGAGGAGGTATTTTTTTTATATTTGGCTTATTGAGCGGCTGATTGATAAAAAATCAGGTGCCTGTGGTTGAAGTTTAGAAAGCTATCTACAAATAAGTTTAACTTTTCAAGGAATGCATTGTTCTTAAATGATTCTCTACTTACTAGGCTGTATTTTTGTACTGAAAATATAGCAAACATTGATGATTTGGTCATCCGATTTTCCAAAAACAACCCGTAGTGTTGAGTGTTATTTGAATACCGATCCCGACTTTAGAGACGAGCAATTAATGCTTACAGCATGAATTGCTCACCTGCTTGGAACAAATTAATATTGTTATATAGGCGCAGATCAAGGTCACTCCTACATTAGGGGGCTTGGGTGAAGGTGGGGGGGGGGGAGCAGGAGAGGCACAATCATGCCATGAAAATTCAAAGAAAGTGAGCGCACAAGATTGTAAGTTTGCAGGAATCCTCGGCACGAATCAATTGGAATTTAAATGTCTATAACCTCGAAAGGCTATGTACAGGTTTCAACAAAAATATATTATGTTGAGAGTCGAAGTACATGGCTATTCCGGTTATTAAAAAACTCACAAAGCTTTCAAAAATGGCAATGAGAGTGTAAGAGTATGAAAATTGTTGATATAATAAATAAAGTTATTGTAATTAATACATCTAAACAGTACACATATAAAAAGTTAGAATTAGAGATTATGGGCTTAAACTTTCTCCCCAAAAGTGTTCCTTACTTATGAAGAAGGTTAAATATGTAGGACACATTGTTCTTATGTAGATAACTCTGCATTTAGAAATGAAAATTCCCAAGTTACTCCCAGTTTAGATGATGACGATCAATCTACAACTGAGGAAGCTTCAGCAGCTGGTTCAGGGGAGGACGCTTCCCATCAGGATAGAGAGCCTGAGAACCAACCTGAACAGATCATCAATGATGATGAACCAGAGGATGATGTCAACAATGATGATGATGATGAGAATATCATCCATGATGATGTTGACAGTACTGATGATGACATCAATGAATCTGATGATTCTGGAGATGAAATGCCTTCAAGAGAAAATGACGACACACCTACTCCAGCCCCAAGAAGATCTACCAGACAAAGAAAAATGCCAGCCTTGACAAAGGAGTTTGTCATGATGAACCAGACACAACCAGATTGGCTACAAAGAGCAATATTTGTGAAAGGGTTGATAAATGATGGTTCACTACGATACATTGACCAAAGTAGATGCCATATGGCTTTACTTAACATTGTGTCTGCTTCTACATGTTCTAATACATGATATTTTAAATTGTAAATATATGTATTTTATGCCATGTTACTTTTCAGATATATGCAGCTTCCGAGTTGAATGACGTGGAAGTCATTCTGCGACTGGGGGGAGAATGTAAGAGTATGAAAATTGTTGATATCAGGCACGTAGCATCAGGGGGGGCCAGGGGGGGCCTGGCCCCCCCCACTTTTTCTCGCAGTAACAATTTTTTTAAAATTTACATATAAAAAATGGAATTATCATAGAGTTGGCCCCCCCACTTTTTTGGGAGTATGTAAAAAATTGATATGAAAATAAGGAAATGAGAAGTGAAATTGAAGTTATATAGTAAGCCAGCTCACCCCCCCCCCCCCCCCCCCCCCACACGGATTAGGATTTTGAAGATTTTGGAAACATATTTTTTTTTTTTTTTTTTTTTTTTTTTTATATTTGCTTGTCAAGATTTTTTGGATGAGTCTGGCCCCCCCACTTTCAAAAACGATGCTACGTGCCTGGATATAATAAATAAAGTTATTGTAATTAATACATCTAAACAGTACACATATAAAAAGTTAGATCCACCCTTTCTTTTAATTCATACACATGTACATATACCCTTAGGGCAGTACTTGATCATGAGTTGGTCAGTGGATATTTGTGATCTTGGTTTTTATTGGTTGTTTGTGTCAGGTTGAATTTGGTTGGTTTGTATATTTTGCTTTATGTGTTTTACCGCCAAGTTTGAAAATCTTTGTCTGGACATTGACCAAAGCAGACTATATATTTATATTGAGAAGTAATTTAATTTTGGACCAGACCTTGCTCTTTTTCTGGTAAGTTATACTAAGTATACTAATATCCAATAACACTTACTATTAATAAATTGATTATCCTATAAATTGCAGAAAACATTAATTAAGTCCATGATCACAAACTAATGAGTATGAATGAATTGGAATGAAAATATATTTTTTATATGGAATACAGTGTTGATTATAAAGATATTCACTAAATCCAGGACGAAACCACTGAGCCACCGAGACTTGTCAATATATGCTCTATAAAGTTCTGTTTGAAACAACACTGTCATATCAATGGACTTTGTTTTTTATCCTTCAAAAAATAATTTGAAAAAGTCCATAATTAGTCATCTCTGGGTCATCTCTCCGTCTTTTTTTAAAAAGCGACATTTTTAATGTTGAAATATGTTACCTTTACACGTTTCAAATTTGTTTAGAGAAGACCCGGAGACAACCAAATCATTTAAAAACAGTTGTAAATAAGTAGGATTTTGCATGAATTGCATCGTGTTGCTATATTTAGACCCATATTATAATAAAACCTTTTGCATTTAAAATATTTTTCCACTCATTCCACATCCAACAGAAACCAAATAACGGTTATAATTCGAAAAATATTCAAAATTAATTGATGACATTTTCACTCTCCTTGTGCGCCCAGATTCCTGCCGAATCTACATCTTAAGCGCCCACATTCTTTATGATTTATTTATAAAATTCACTGCATAGTAAAATATCCAAAAATAGGTCTCAGAAAACAAAAATAACCTCACGGTTTCTAAAACTTCATCACCTGTACGCCGAAATCAGCCACTACTGGCCAGTATCTTTGAATTACAATAGTTCTCAGAATGACGCTATTTTTTTCAGTCCTTATTTTAATTGTTTTTGCGGATTCTATAATTTCTTGAAATGTAAAACATTTCATCCTTCTGACTCATTCTTTTGTTTCCTTATTCTGATATTTGGTATCAAGTAGTTTTAAATCGATCTAATGTATTACTCAATCCCTCAAAAGGGTTTCTTTCCGAATTGACACAACTGAACTGTTATGATGGGTTCTTTCAATTTTTACCCTTTTTAATTAATTTGGGTTACTCCTGTTATCCAGTAAATCGAACAACAATATGCAAATAAAAAATAAACAATAAATTCATCGATATATATATACACAGAAAATATTTCATGGTTCTCCACGGGCCTCCACCGTCCACGTCGCTTCACCATGCTCCACCACGCTCCACCACAACCCACCAAGATCCGTGTAATACCCAATTATATATCATGTTCCGCCCCATCCAGTTTACAATAAAATAAGAATCAACATTGGTCACTTACAATTTACACACAGTTTTCTTTTAAACCATTACAAGAAACTTTTATGCAAGCCCATATGTCTTTAAAAAAAAGTACAGACTCATGCATGTCACTGTATAGACGCTGGTCTAGGAACTGAGGAACTAGACTGTCCAATCACAGAAAAAGAAATTGTCGATGCTATCAAATTAACGTTTAAAAAAAGAAAAGTCGCATTGTACTGACCTAATAACTCATGAATATTTCAACGAGTTTAAAGATTATCTTGTTCCTATTATACTAAGAATGTTTAATAGAATATTGTCTTCTGTTTTTTCCCTAATATGTGGGCACAGTGTATTATAATACCAGTTTTTAAAAAGGGTGATGCATTAGACCCCAATAACAGTTGCTTTTGTAAATTATTCACATCTATTTTGAATCAAAGGTTGTTAACATGGTCTGACGCAAATGATGTATGTAATCACTGATGCACAGTTTGGATTTCAACCCAAACGAGGTACAGCTGAGGCTATATTTAGCCTTTCAAATATTATTTATATGTCAATAAGAAAGAAAATCAAAGGCCTGAAGGGCCACACTGGCGTTGAGTTAAAGTTAATTTGAAGAGTAAATACCTAAATAATTTTTTTAAACAAGTGAAAAGCTGTCAATGTGACAGCTAACGGGTTTTCTTTTTATATGCGAACTGAATCCATAATCCATGTCAACCCATATCCAGTGAAATAAAGTACCCCATATGCAATATTTTGCTAAAAAAAAAAGACTTAGTTCAAAAGATGGTATTTTTTCATAAATAATCAGAAATAAAAATCCTAGCAATATGCACACGTCTGATATATGTACAACTGATCTGCAAAAGAACAACTTCCTATCTTGAAAACTGTAGGAATAGTTATCCGTATAATGAGGTTACCCTATATGCAATATTTTGCTAAAAATTGACTAACTTCATAAGCTGGTATTTTATTCACAAATTATCAGTAATCAAATTCCTAGCAATAAGCACACCTCTGATATATGTATAATTGATCTGCAAAAGAACAACTTCTTATCTTTAAAACTGTAAGAGGAGTTATCCGTACAATGAGGGTACGCTATATGCAATATTTTGCCAAAAAATGATAAATTCAAAAGCTGGTATTTTTTTCATAAATTATCAGTAACCAAAATCCTAGCAAAAAGCACACCTCTGATATATGTATAACTGATCTGCAAAAGAAAAAATTCCTATCTTGAGAACTGTAGGAGGAGTTATCCGTACAATGAGGGTACCCTATATGCAATATTTTGCCAAAAATGACTAAGTTAAAAAGCTGGTATTTTCTTCATAAATTATCGAAAATCAAAATCCTAGCAATATGCATACCTCTGATATATGTTTAATTGATCTGCAAAAGAACAACTTCCTATTTTGAAAACTGTAGGAGGACTTATCCGTACAATGAGGGTACCCTATATGCAATATTTTGCTAAAAAATGACCAAGTTCAAAAGCTGGTATTTTTTTCATAAATTATCGAAAATCAAAATCCTAGCAATATGCATACCTCTGATATATGTTTAATTGATCTGCAAAAGAACAACTTCCTATTTTGAAAACTGTAGGAGGACTTATCTGTACAATGAGGGTACCCTTTATGTGCAATATTTTGCCAAAAAATGACCAAGTTCAAAAGCTGGTATTTTTTCATAAATTATCGAAATTAAAAAAAAAAATACCAAAAAAATACATTAGTCAACTTTAAAAAAAATAGAAAATGTTATTTATCACATAAGTAATAAAATTACAATTCATTACAAATTTGCTCACCTAATTCTTAAAAAGTTTTGAATTTCAATTGAAAATTTAAGTTTATAGAATTATCTTAGGAGTTAAATTTTTATTTAGATTTTTTTTCTCTATTTATATGGAAATAAATATTAAAATTATTATTGTGTTTAATTCTATATATTGTATACTGCTGATAACCACTCTGTCTCTTATTATCAATTTCATCTAAAATTCACAAGGGTCCAAATGACACGGGCCGAAAAGATCAGGGGTAGATAAAGGAAAGCACCCATTCACGTTGTTTACAAAGTGAAAGTAGATCACCAGTTGGTTTAAAATAACTTTTGATTGTAGATGTACTTATCGCTCGATTATGAAGTTTTGTTTCTACAAGATCAAACATTTGTGCATTGTCAATTTTCGATATGGATACAAAATAATATATTTCGCAGGCTAGTACATTTCATAACCAAATTGAGTATGTAAGCCCAGCTATCGCATGTGTCTCGGTGCTACTGTATTCATCCGCTGAAACCGAGACATATTGTTTTCAATAAAATGTGAACATTTTTAAAGACGGCAACCATTTCGAATCTGCAAACTTGTTTTGTTGACGTACAGTTCTGCTCGAAATTGAAGTATGTCATCTATTTTTCTTCAAACACATACGAAAACTTTGCACTCATTTGAGTTGTTTGGCTCCTAAAAATGTAACTTCCGGACGTACGATCCCTAGATGGCTTTCGAGCTTCGCTCGACGCCATAAAAATGTTATATTGTTGTTTGTTGATTTTAACAAAGCATTTGACACTGTTGAAAGAATTGTCTATAACGTTGGTATTAGAGTAAAATTGTTGAATTTTATTCGTAGCATGTATAATAATATCAATCATGTGTTAATTCAGCGGGAAAGTTATCTGAATTTTTTAAAATGAACACAGAACTTTTACAGGGAGAAGTGCTATCTCCAATATTGTTTTCAATACATGTGAATGTTTTTGAAATGGAATTTTTGTGTAAAGGTAACATACCGATACACATTCAAGAGTTAAATCTATTTGTTTTAATGTACGCAGATGACATGGTTATTTTCCCCGAAACTGCACATGAGCTACAGGAAATGTTAAATACATTATATTCTTATACATCTGTATGGGATAATTGTCATTTTTATAAATGGTGGTAAAATTCACAATAATGAAAGGTGGCATTTAAATGGCGAGCCAATATGGAGGTTGTCGATAGCTTTACATACCTGGGCCTTTTGTTACAATATAATGGAAAGTTTAACAATACACAGAAACAGTTGGCGAGCCAAGGGAGAAAATCCATGTTTTCTTTAAAGTAAAAAACAAGTCAATTGTATCTGAACACAGAAACAATGCTGTCAATTTTTGAAACTTATATTGCTAGTATATTAAATTATGGCTGTGAGATATGGGGCATGCATGCTGCAAATGATATAGAAAAAGTACATTTAGAATATATGAAATTTGTGTTAAGTTTGAAGAAGAATACAAACACTGCAATTGTATATTTTGAAACTGGGAGGCTCCTATGAAACTATACGAATGTTTAGAATATTCAAATTTTAGTTCAAATTGTTACAAAGTCAGAATTGTATTTTGCAGTCCTGTTACAAAATGCTGTATAATAACTGTGAATCGTATTTGGCACCTGCTGAAAATTGAGTTAGGGTAATTAAAAATAAACCTTTTTAAATAGGTCTAGGGCATATATGGTATGAACAGGAATATATACATTGTGCAACCTATTTTCCTATAATTAAGCAAAGAATCATTGATCACTTTACTCAACAACTTGTAGAACAGATTAATTCCTCGTCTCGAAGATATTTTTTGATCAGTTTTCATTCCAATATTATTTAACAAAATCAATACATTCTACATATAAGAAACAAAGTGCAAGAATTAGATTGTCAACTCATAGACTTGCAAATGAAAGTGGACAACACACTAATGTACCAAAGGAAAGACGCTTATGTAAATTTTGTTGAGATATTGAAGATGAATTCCATTTTGTTTTGAAATGTCGACAGTATAGAGAAATCCGAGTAAAATATGCATAAGAAATATTATTGGAAAAAACCTTTTGTATACAAATTTATACAATTATTAAAAATTGAAAAAAATTAAAAAAGTGTTCAAAATTATAAAGAACTGTGTAATTTGGGGAAGTATCTCCACCTAGCTTTTAATATTCACGATAATTAAGAAAATTTCTCTGGTTTTTTTTTTCGCCTGTTAGTAAAATTTTATTATATACACTTTGTCAGTGTACTTTACATGTACATGTACCATACCATTATTTCAAAATTGCTATTAATTATATGTAACAACCTATGTCATAAGATGTATGTCTTGTGCATATAAAGAATGATGCTATTGCTTTAAAAACCAGCAAATTAACGATATTAAATACATATAGTAATATGTTTCTTGTAGGTGAATATTATCAAACACGTTCTAGACAAATTATGTAATAAATAGCAATATTATTCACCAGCCGAAAAAAATTTCGTAAAGTTTAACTTACTGAGTTGTGGCAATAAAAACACAGAAAATGTAAGCAGTCAGGTCTGCTTCCAAACAAGTTTCAGCTTTCCTAGCCTAATGGTTTTGAGAAGAAGATTTTTCAAGATTAACTACATGTATATATATTCATATGTAAAAAGTATACCCCCATTGTGGCCCCAACCTATGTAAAACTTCGACCCACCATTGTGACCCCACCCTACCCCCGGGGGTCATGATTTTCACAACTTGGAATTTTCACTACCTGAGGATGCTTCCACACAAGTTTCAGCTTTCCTAACCAATTGGTTTTGAGAAGAAGATTTACTCTATATATTCCTATGTAAAAATTCAACCCCCATTGTGGCTCCACCCTACCCTTGGGAGTCATGATTTTCACAACCTTGAGTTAACACTACCGGGGGATGCTTCCATTAAAACTTATAAAAATAACACTATTGTAAGGTATTGTAAAACAAATCTTATACTGAGAGTTTCGTCATTATTCATTAAATATATATTTTTGACGATTTTTTTTTCAGTTGGTCCATGAAATTTTAATTGAAGTGCAATATTTCTAAATTACATATAATTCTTATACATGTAGATGAAGTACTGATAGGATCACTGTACACAACTGTGTATCCTTGAAACTGTAATTTTCACCCAATCTACGTTAATTATACCCAGAAAAAATAATAAATTAACAGTAACAATTTTAAACTTTTCATTTTATTTTATTCACGCCATCTTGCAAAATGTTCTCATTAGACCTTGCTGCTTTCACTGAAAGTATTTACATGTAAAAGATAATAAGCATATGGGCTATATCACCCCCCACAATTTATAGAAAGTTCCAACTCTTGTGAACTTAACCCCGACTTTGCCCACAGAGCTATCACATGTTATTCAATATTAGTTATAGCAATATACATTGAACCATTAGTAAGAATAACTTCCTTTTATACAAGAATTACAAAACATTGAAGATTAATTGTCATACTGTACACTTCAAATCATATTATTTTCAGCTTTGGACACTACTCGTACATTCATATTAAAAAAATTATGGAAGGAGATCATTAAATTTTTTTAAAAATGACATTAAACACAAATAATAATCAAAACCTTACAAATGTTTGAATTCCAAAATAGTATCTTTCAGATGACTTTCTGACAGAAAGACGGAGTTTAAACTATATGTTGTTTAGAAAAACTTCAAAGTGGATTATAATTAATATTTTCAAAATAAATTTTGGATTGAACTGAGCACTTCATGTTTTCCTTGATAGTAGAGCATGTATGGATCTGATCATCTCATGCTTTGTTTTAAGGTGGTGTTGCAAATGCATTACACTTTCGAATTGGGCTGAACAAATCTTGCACGCATGTAGCGAACTTTCTTTGCATACATCCAGTATGTAGCTGTTGCCTGCTTTGAAGAAGACCCTGACCTTCACACAAGATGCACCGTGCTTTGTGTTGCTGGCATATCCCTCACAGTTACAATCTATTGGGTTCATGGCCCTGTGTCGAAAGAAGTGATTGGCATTATAAAATCTTTTGTAACAAATCTTGCAATAAAACATTTCACTAGAATGGATTTTCATATGCAGCTTTAAATGGAGACCGTTGCTGAATTTTTTTCTACACAGAAGACAAGGCAGACTACGGACTGGAACATGAGAGTTCATGTGAATCCCAATGTTGCCGAGGCTGCTGAAAACTTTTCCACATATGAAACACTTGAAACCCTTCTGTTTGACTTCCTGTATATGGTTATTCCTCACGTGAGATTTCATAAGGAAAATTCTAGAGAAACACCTTGAGCAGACCGGGCAACGATGAATTTTCTGAGTTGACATTTGCTTCCTCAAACTTATTTTTAACTTTAAAAACTTCCTGCATTTTATGCATCCATTGTTTGTACCAATGGAAGATGGACTTTCAAAATTTCTTTGATAGAACTGCCCACAAAATCTGCACGTCTTAGCTACCTTTTGAGAACACCCATTCTTTCGATGCTTTTTTAATAGAGACTGGTTGGAAAAAAGCTTGTCACATATTGGGCATGTGTATATAGCTAGAGCACGGGCCCTTTCAGGTATCTTGTGAGCTTGCATGTGCTCCTTAAATGCAGAAATCTCTTCATAATTCTCTCTGCAAACTGAGCAGCGGTACCTCAAACTCCTTTGAAGAGCCTCTTTGTTGTTTTCCAAGTGAACACAAACATTGAGCCGCTGTGAAGAATTAAACAAGGTGGAACATTTTTCACAATTGAACATTATTTCTGTTAGCATTACGCCATGAGATTTGCAGTGTAGCCCCAAGTCTTCGCACGGAGTTTGCTTTAAACAGATTGGACATGCTTCTGTAATCAAAGACCCTTTAAACTCCTGACACGGCTTCTGACGTTTCTCCGGTTGCATTCTGTTGAAACTGCTGTGCTCCCTAAGATGCCAGTTTAGTTCTTCTGCTTCTGCAAATGCCTCATCACAGAATCCACATTTAAAAAATTTTCCAGACATCTCTAAAAATTTGTTAATACTTTCCTCTTCATCCTCCTCCTAAAAATATAACATGCTTAATGTGAAAATAAAATTTTAAAGGGGCGTGGTCACGATTTTAGTCAAAATTATTTTTTTGATTTTAATGTTTACAATGCTTTGGTTAGGCATTTTTAATAGGCAATCAAAGTTTGAGTGTCACTCATTCAGTTATAAGCGAGTTAAAGAGCTTAATATTCTTTGCTATGTAAACAAAGCTTTTGGTTACATTTAGAATGTTGAAATAAAATTCAAGTGAATGTGTTATCGCAAATCTTACATGAAAGTATTCGCTACGACCGATGTAGCATTGCGTTGAGTGATGACACTTTCTAATCGGTGTGTATTTCAATTGTGATTTGAAATAAAGATTCTGATTGGTGTATTTATATAGACCCGCCCATTTATCAAATGCATGTTGAGAACATGATGCTAACACGTGGAAAGATATGTCGGAGAAAGAAAACATCTCATAAAGTTGTACTAGCAAGTTAAAATTTACGTACAGAGTTATTTGATAACAAACGGGGAGATGTTCACGTACATGTGTAAAATATTAATGAAGAGAAAAAGAAAAAGTTCCCTAAAAGCAGGGATCGGCGCATATAGATTATCAGTCACAGAATAAGATTGTACTTCGCTTACGAATAATGTCATTCAGTTCATTGTGAAAAAAATCGCCAGAAACTGTTTAGTGAACAAATAAATTTTACGTTAGCGTTCATAATGAACCATATACTGTATATCCCCGAGTACCCAAACTCCGTCACCATAAGTAGAAAACATTCCGCGTTTCTCTGCAATTTATTTTTTGCGGTTTTTATCATTTGCAATCACTAAATATAATCTGAAACGCTATAATTTATAAAATTATTTACAAAAATATTTTTATTATTATTCAAATAAGCCCTCTGAATACGACGTTTATCACACGTGCTATCATAGTTTATGAACCTAACTCCGTCACCCACATGATCTACGATACGCCAGGGAATGAAGACACATTAACAATTAAGTTTAAACTCAACTTGTATATAGGCCAAGTTAAAATAAGTAAAATCGGTGTATACAATTTAAATTGTATTTAATTTCATCAAAGTGAAATGATCGTCAGAATTAAAAAATGGGTCCTTGTAACAACAATCACAATGACCTTTTCAGAATGTATGGAAACGGTTTGATTTCTGTCCTTACATATTTCAAAAATATCATATCAATAATGATTATACTGATGATTACATTATTCATTAATTACATTTTTAATAAATGTTGCATATTATAAATACCGACATACCGTTTATATCTGTAACCCTGTATAAGGCAAAAATTACGGCATGAGCGATTTGACGTTATCATCAAGTGTAGTGCATGAATGCTATTGCGGACTGAAAAAATGTATTAATAACCTTAATAAAAAATAAATTACATGTGAAATGTTTCATCTTGACCTCTCTTAAAATGACTGAACACCTTAATTCATCGAATGGGCCCGCATGTCAGAAATATCGTTATTTTAGTGCACCCGTGAAAGAGTGTTAGCTGATTTCACGCAATTATTGTTGCATAAAATGAACAAGGTGTAATTTTGTTATGTTTGCACACATTCTTAAATTTAACCGTTGTAAATTGTTGACATTTGATTGAAGTTTTTTGACATTCAAAAAATGACGTCATAACCGCACTTGATTTTAAACGGCGAGGAGTTTCCCGAAAGTGACGGAGTTGGGGTAGTGACGGAGTTAGGGGGCTATGCGATATATGGAAAATCGCATGAGTTGAACTGTTTTTCCTCATAAAAAACTTGTTGCAAAATGTAGATCCACGGGAAAATTCGGGTTGACACGCCGTGAAATCCATTTGACGTTTTACAGCATATGTCTTCACTGTTTTATTTACAATAAATATGTACTGAAATCTTTGAAACATCGTCAACAGCTCCGCAAAATGAAGATGTGTGGTTTGTTTATATACATTGAAAACTGTAAAATGGCGACTCGATCTGCACGTGAATTATACAATCCGAGGTCGATTAGCGTGTCAGTGTCAACATCAGAAGTAAATATTGTGTGATGAATATCGAAGAACATAAAATAAAATGAATGTTTATACAGACTAAGTGAGTTACAAAATAATGTTGATCACAGATCAGTCCAAAATTGAACACTTTTACATGCCGTAAAATTCAATTGTTTGGTATGTTTGAAAACACATGCACACTTGTAGTTCTAAGTGTGTCATATTAATCAGTCAAAGTTCAACAAAATGCAATATAGCTATGTAATATCTATTGTCAGTATCTGTTGTGGATTCTTTGGAATAAGCTACAACAAAATAAATATAGCCTCATCTTAAATTGATGCGTTTAACAGCTAAAAGGATTTGAATTTTTCGATGAAGTATGTATTATATTTAAAAATGAATTGGGGATTGAACCTGTTTTAACACCGTGTTTTTGACAACTGTTTACACCAAAAAAGAAGATGCGATTATTGTGAGAACTCTTACTCAATTATTGCAGAAACGACACAAATACCACGTCAGCAGGTATGGGTGGGCGGGTACTATAACGGCCAATGAAAATGCTTGTTTATATAACTGCAACTCGCAATCCCGATAATGTCATCACTCAACGCATCAGTTTATCACTCGCAGCGTATACACCCGTGTAAGATTTGCGATAATTGTTAGGAGCTGTTTATTGCAGCTTTGCTTGTCAAAGGTTACTGATCCACACCGCTTCTCACTTTAGTGATCCCGGAGTAAACCCAGGGTTTTGATTTACTTTCTGTTAGGTTGGGTCTGATCGATACTGTATATGTGTCATTTGATACAAGTACATGAATGCATGCATAGGGAGTCAAAGTAATTAACCGTATATATACAGTCCAAGAAATGTTCTACTTTCACAATTGAATGGTGAGTGAATGATGAGCGGTGAGCGCACGCTGAACAAAATTTGATGAGCGACATGAACGGCGAGCGAACACAAAGTGAACACATTGTGAACAGTGAGCGTGAACGCTTTGTGAACAGTGAGCGTGAACGCTTTGTGAACAGTGAGCGTGAACAGCGTGAACAGAGCATAGTGAAGAGTGCAGGAGAACGCACAGCCAACACACTGTGAACTCGTGAAAAAATGGAAAAGTAGAACATTTCAGGGACTGTATTCCTTATTAGGCCTAACAAAAAAATAGGTTTGTTTCCGCTTTCAGGCTGAAAAAAATTAGGGTCGGTAGGTCGGCTTTTTTTTTTCTTAATCTTTTTTTTCCCCTCTCCGTCTGTTCAATTGTGCATATTCAACCATTTATCTATTAAACTGGGTAAGATAAAAAAAAACCCAAACTATTTGTTGTCATTGTTTAAATGATGTGATGAACTTTTCCCCAGGCTGGTGGGAACATTTCTCGAGCTCAACTGGCACGACATGTGCTGCCATTTGTAAATAACAAACATCTACACAACACTGATGACATCTAAATAAGTTCTATAAGCGTTTTTACAACTTAAATTTAGAGGACACAATAAATTTTTTAATCGGATAAAAACGAAATTTTAACGAAAAACGGATAAAAACGGAAATTTCCGAAAAAAAATCGAAATTTTTTATGGGGTCGGCGGGTTTAAGTAAGGGTCGGTCGGGAAAGTGGAAACAAACCTATTTTTTGGTTAGGCCTTATATATGCAAATATTTGATTTTGTGATAACTCCGTTTTGCGTCAAATAGAAAGAAATAAAAAATGTCAATTTAATATTACAATTTCATTTAGTTTAAATCTGTCCAAAAAAATAAAATTTATATTTTCCATATTCTAAAGATGTGCTTCTCGCGATTTTTTGCTAATTTTAATTCCTTGTGTATAATTAGGAATCTACAGTAACCTTTTACCTTGGACATATCAACTGAGGATTGGGTTTCCTTGGAAGCTGATTGTTGTGGGGCAATATGTCTCTTCCTTGAGCTGGTCCTATCAATAACTCCTTTAATATCACTCCAACTTTTTACTGGATTAAGGGAGACTGGGCACTGATAAACAGTGTGTATTGGTGTACTTGGTGAGTCCTTGGGGAGAAGTATTGAGGTGTATCTCTTCTTACTGGATAAAGAATCATTCTGACAATGTGCATTCCCTACAGACATATGCAAACTTTCCAAAGAGGAATCAGTTATTGTTAGATTGGTCTCATTCTTGACAACATGCGAGAGTGAAGGTTCAAGAGAAAAATAAGATATGTGACGTTGGTCCGCCAAACTGGTACCAAATATGCGAAAATCATTTTCTGTATTTATCATCGTAGAACTACACTTGCTTCCTGACAACATTTGTGAATTCACTGAGTGAGACGTATTGACTTTAGACTCATTCCAACCAGTCAATCTTGCATCAGATATAACATCCTTATCGTTTTCAGTTTTTATCACAGTAGAAACTATCGGTGTACATAAAGCAGGAGATGTAGGTTGATTGTGTCCTGTCAAATCAGAATAAGTTATAATGTCTTCTGTTTTTATATTCTGTGAGATGACGGATTTATTTGCAACATCATTTTCAGTTTTTGTCATTTGAGGAATTGATGTTTTATCAGTAGCAGTTGTACATAAAGAGGGAGACTCATTGCGTCCTATCCAATCAGAATCGTCCTCTGTTTTTATATTCTGTGAGATGTAAAAATGACTTGTATCCAATGGTCCAATATTTGAAGGAGTGGCAGTTTCTACTTGCTGCAAGAATCTGTTATGATCTGAAGCAACTTTTGACCCTGATTGCTGGGGGTCACCAGGGTGTTTTGGACGTGGCATCATAAGCTTGTCACCAGGGTGTTTTGGACGTAGCACTACAAGCTTATATCTCTTCTTCGATTCTTGCTGACTCTTAGTTGTTATACTGAGTAAATTTTTTATAACATCGGAATAACAGCTGATATCATTTTTGTTAGCATTTGAACTAACAGACCTTTGCTTCCCTTGGTCCACATCTCCTTTATCAGCACTTCTGCCTTCAGCCATGTTCAGTGGAAACTCCCTAGAGCTCATTCTCAGCAGTTTTGGAATTCAACTGACAAATGGTTTTTTGTAGTTCATCACACTGCAGCTTTTCCAAATTCCCTTATTATACGTAGATCAGGATACAATGCTCTATTTTTACATGTCATCAATGTGTGTTGAGTTTCTTTGTTAACAATAAAACTTCTTTCTTGTTTGTCAGTCAATACTTCAACATTGCCTGCTTCCTGAAGAAAATTTCACTGTATGGACTTTTATACTCTAGTGTGCTTAATAGTCTTTTCTGAACTTGAAGTGGGTCGCCTGAAACAATTGATGAAAATAAGATGAAAATTATATCCTATCACACTAAACACTTGAGTCTATAATAATTTATTGATTATATTTTGACCCCTCTCTCATAGATTATGACAATTAAGGTTTATGACAATAACTACAATATTACATTGTCCAATATTTCAATCAAGATGCAATATTTGCTAAAAGGCTCCACGGGCAGTTAAAAAAAAATGTTTCATTTTGATTGAAAGGACTATGTGCGGTTTTATGCATTTTTTGCCCCAAAAATTAAAGTTTTATAAAGAGTTTTAAAATTAAGGTGGAAAGTAGTTAGAATCATATTGAAAATAAGGGTGCAAAAGATTATCACCACAATGACGAATAATATAGAATTGACGTCATGAAGATTGCCTTATTTTGATTAATTGATGTTTTGTAGTGATATATGGGTGTTTTCCGATGGTTTTTCGACTAGGAAACATCAAGCGCAGGCTTGCTCAAGTACCATATTTTAGTATAGGGTGTATAGTTATCAGAAGAAAAACATATGTTCGTACTTGAGCAGACCTATAAGCTCTTATATACTTCCAAATGCAAAATATAAAGCAAAAATGAAAATATTTTCAATTGTTTACAAAGAACTATATATGACATTAAGCAAATTTGGCCCCAATAGTTCGCTAATTTTAAAGTGATTCAGGTACATTAATTTGTTGTGTTATTTTATAAAATAGTTGACATAAAATATGTTTTTCACCTATTTATTTGATTTACATGCACTCATTGGCAGTATATGACGTCAGAAGTGACGCTATTTTCATAATTCAATCAAAATCGGTCAAAAATTGACATCTTCCTTATCTTTTTTCGAATGGGAAATATAGAGCGACTCTTTGAACAAGAACGAACTTTTTGTCACTAATAAGTACTGGAAAGATACATCTTTGGTGAGAATATTTTGTTTGTTCAAGCAGTCGCTCAATGTTTCCTTAAAGAAAAACTGCTTCAAAACAAGCCGTTTTATGCTTAAAATGCAAAAATGGCGGGAAAAGGTAAACTTTATGAAGTTATATTTTTAAATTGTGGGCACTAAAAATCAAAATGAAAATTATGAAATCACTTCAAATGTAAATTTGTACAAATAAAACAAAAAATTACAGTGAAATGACAATGTTCATTTAAGGGGGCCATTTTAGGCTCAAACCATATATAGTCCTTTGCCAGAATTAGGTCATTTAGTTGACGTCATAGATGAATAGCGAATGAGCAATGGTGACTTAAATCAAGATTAATGTGAAAGGCATCCACTGTACAATGATTTGTAAAGATTCGATTTTTTATCGACACTATTTTAAAAATGGTTAAAATTGGGGCAGATATTTGACCATATCGCACATAGTTGATTGTAGCAATGATAAAATAATACATACTATCTTTGTCTGATCACAGGCTTCTCAATTTTAATCAACCAGTCGCTCAATAAGCCAAATATAAAAAAAAAATCTACCTCCTCTATATATATAAAACACACCTCTATATATAAACACACGTGTTTTGAGGAGGTAATATATATATATATATATATATATATATATATATATATATATGGCTTAATGAGCGACTGATTGAAAAAAATCAGGTGCCTGTGATATGTATATCAACCTTTACCTGTTTACCATGTTAGCCAGCTGATTCAAAAGGTCTAAAGGGAAATATTTAGAAAGCTATTTATAAATAACTTTATCTTTTCACGGAATGCATAGTTCTTAAATAATTCTCTACTTACTAGGCTGTATTTTTGTACAGAAAATATAGCAAACATTGATTTTCCAAAACAACCCGTAGTGTTAAGTGTTATTTGAATACCGATCCCGACTTTAGAGAAGAGCAATTTATGCTTACAGCATGAATTGCTCACCTGCTTGGAGCAAATTAATATTCTTATAATTATAGGCACAGATCAAGGTCACTTCTACATTAGGGGGCTTGGGTGAAGGTGGGGGGATGCAGGAGATGCACAATCATGCCATGAAAATTCAAATTTATAAAATTCACTGCATAGTAAAATATCCAAAATTAAGTTTCATACCCCCTCCCAGAAAACAAAAATAACCCCAATCAGCAATACAGTCTTTTGTTATGCTCTTATTAAACACAGACAGATATTAATTATATTATACTTTTGTTAGAATCTGTTGGAATTTTTTATAAAGTTGCGCACATCATCAAATATTTGTTCATTAACAGCTAGTAAAGTATTAGTTACATTGATTACTACCATGGAATAACATTTCTACAGATACAGGTGTGATAAAATTGTGAATGGAGTGTGTAACATTATTACGGGCCGCCAGAAGGCGGTCCGTTATTTCATATACATTTAGATATTGTAACTGCGTTTCTGCGGGATTTTTTAAAAATAAATTTTTATTATGCCTATTTTCATGAATTATTAATAAGTAAATTTGCATGTAGAGAAATATGTTGTATGCCTTTTAAAAATATTACATATTTTTTGTTTTACTCGTGAATGTAAATAATGTAGGTCATAGATTGTCGTGTTAGGTGCGTTTTATGGAGACTATAATCTATTTTGAAAATTTTGGAATTTTTCATTCTTTTCAAAACAATGTATCGGAATCGGTATACGGGACACACTAAAGACCTGAAATACTAAATACCTGGCTTCGGGGCCACCAACATATAAAAATCTCAGCTCAAATCTCAGCCTCAAATCTTAAATTTCTGACTCTGGTGAGATTCTGCTAAAACGGTGTGCCACCAAACTTTCTCAGAGTCGCCTCACGAGAGTTGAGTTTTACGGAAAAATCTCAGCTTATTTTCGTTACCGCAAGCGGCCTCGCAGGAAAAATGGCGTCGATCGGGTAAGTCTACTCTACTTTCATTTTCTTGTTTATCGCGTTATTTATGTAAATTACATGTGTAAATTATAACTGAAGTCACATTTGATAGTTGTCTGCATGTAAATATTAATAATTTCATTAAGAAATATGGCGAGTGAATGTGAAATGAGTGTAGAGAGCGTCTCTTTAGATACCTAACAACAAGATAAAAAAAAAACTGGACAGAGTTGGAAAGAAAAATAGGTCTATTTGAGGGAAAATATTTTATTTTATTTGGAAAATTTAAGGGTGCTGGGGGAGGGAAGATTGACAAGATGTTGCATGAAGGGAAGTTGCCCAGGCGGTGAACGGGTATCTTTTTCTCCAAGTTCAATTGTTGTTTTGTTTTAGGGAATTCCCAAGGTGTCATATGGCTTCAACTGATAAATATATGTAGTGTATTGGGAGGGGGGTTAACTTCCGTTTTTTTTTTATCGGGCTCTGCGTCCTTTTCTCGGGATTCCGTCTCTTTTTCCCGGGATCTTGCGAGAGAAGCCACGAGAAGGTCTGCTGGTGATTGTGTTGGCCTTTTGTAGTCGTTTTATAATAATATACCTTGTTTTATACATAAGTGATTGTTTACTTATTTATTGACCGTGGAAATAACTTCTTATAGAATAATTAGGCGACTGAATGTTACGATGCGAGTTTGGAGTGAGATGTTTACTTCAAAGATGCAAATCCAGTCATCATAAAAATAGCGATAAGTTTTTTTTCTTCACTGTATATATATGAAATCTTCAAGATTGACTTAATTTGCGCTTGGTAGTAAATAATACTGCCCTAAATCTAATCATGCTAATTTGGCATTGAGTAAGCAGTAGTCACATTATCATCTTCAAAGCTGTGCAACTAATTTTTGTCATACATTAATGTTGTAGTCTTTAAATAATATATTTGATAACTGTAAAAACATTTCAAATTACAGTTAGTGTGTGTGAGAGAGAAAGAGGAGAGAGAGAAAGATAGGTATCAATAAGATAATTCTTATTCTTAATCAAAATCCATAGCATAATGTTAAGAATGAGCAATACTCAGATTATTTATATAACATTTTAGGAGCAGTGGTTCGGAGTGCTGAGAACAGGTGGAGAGGCTGCCAAACAATACAGCAACTTAAAGCAGAGAGGAATGTACAACAAACCACTTATTCTTGTATGTATATATTGTATTTGTATATATACACCATGTACACTGTACTTGTGTTTACATTTGCAAATATTTACACTTGCAAATGTTTCCCCTTATTCATATAACACTGTTCGCACAATCTGCTGTTATTCCTGCATAGCACAATTATGGGTCAAGAGGTCAAAGTAGCGCCCTTCAAGCTTTATGGGATTTGATCATGTGACCAACCTGTAATTATAATATCCCGTCATGCATCCAAAAATGATACCTTATTTCTTAGATATTTTTCTTTTAAGAACAAACTAAAAAAAAGAGATACATTTTGTAAGATTCTTGGATATATACTGGTATACATGTACTATAGACTATAGTAGTATAAATTATGTTTATGGATGAACAGTACATTTATACAGCAGTTAACAGGATTGAACCCAGACAGTTCTAAGACTTTTATGATTTCATACTGGTAAAGAAAATATTAATTGCATTGTTGAAACATGCATTTCTGATGTGTAATGAATTTATATCTCCGTCACATTGTTTTTTTTCTTTCAAGATGCTTGGTCAAAAATTTCAGGCAAACAAATTACTTAAAAGTTATAGACTAGCTTTCACATGTTTACACCAGTAGAATCAGTATCATTTTTAAAGATAGAAATATGTGAAGTTACTGTAAATAAAACCAGAATTAAATTATTTCCATATAACTTAGCTTGCCTTTCTACAAATAAAATCAGAAAATAAGGCCCATTATTTAGTAACATCAAGCAAATTAATACATTTCGCACATGCATCTTATTGTGACGTAGGCAAGTAATACGGTATAGATGTATATGAATTTTATATTTAGACAATCAAATGAGGTGCTACAATTAACAAATGAACAGCAATTTAAAAAGTTCACAGGGATATGAAGTTGGTTGGTCGCATGATCAAATCCTGTGCAGTCCGAAGGGCTTCGTAGTAGATTTGATCACGTACCAACCAACTTCATATCCCTGTGAACTTTTTAGATTGCTGCTTGGTCCGAATTTTTGTTATTACAATATCAAAAATTTTTCCATACAAATATTTATCTTAGAAAGTTATGGACCTTCTCCTATTTACACCAGCAGAATCAGGCTCCTTTCAAAGTAAGAAATGTTCAAAGTAAATAAAAATAATTTCTTTTTGGGCAAACAAAAAAACAAACCAAGACGCATCACGGGAATGTTTAGAAAAGGAAACCGCTTAGTTTCGTCCCCCAAATGATTGGGAGTATTCAACCCGCACACTATGCATCGATTGTAATTAAATCAGACTTCATAAATATTAGCGAACAAAACGTACAAGTTTATGTGTAATTTGTCTGATCATTTCGACCTTTAATGAAAGCGATGTCAAAGTCGTAATACAACCATACCCTTCTCGTCGTCAGGGGTGAAAATTAACATGAGGCGAAATAACGCGGTTCCTTTTAATTTTGTTTTTTTTTTGTTAGCAAATTTTGTACATATTTTTCTTCATTGAAATATGGCAAAATTGACTGGAAAAACTACTGCAATGTCTATTATTGTACATATACTAAGCATAGCCATCGTTTAAAAGCGTGCATAAAATTTGATATAAAATCGGACCAAACAGCTTTAACATTGTTGATTATTACTTATATTTACGTTAAAAAAAGACAAACCTTTCAGAACTGATATAACTTGAGATTTTATGTTTACAAAAATCCAAGCGACAAGCGGTTAGTGCATGCTATGAACATTGTGACGTCACGAAAAAGTTCATACAGAATTGAACGTTTTCATTATTCTATAGGTCCATATAAGGAAATGTATTGGCAAATATAAATATTCAGTCTTAAATTATTACCACTAAATTTCTTATCAAGCAATATGTTGATCTT
Organism: Magallana gigas; assembly: GCF_963853765.1. NCBI lineage: Eukaryota > Metazoa > Mollusca > Bivalvia > Ostreida > Ostreidae > Magallana > Magallana gigas. The sequence continues at coordinate 36,693,259 of NC_088861.1, read as the reverse complement.
TTGTTTTCAATTGCACGTTTTTATTCTCATTAGCAAAAGGAAAGCTGTCTGAAATCAAGAGACCAAAGACAGGTGGTGGCCCTAAACCTTTATCTCCCTCAGCATCAGAGAAGGCCATGCTAAAGAATTTAGAGGGTAGGTCATCATTAGATGGCCTCTCTGGATGTATTGACACCTCAGCCTTATCGGGTACTAGTAAAAACAAATGTAGATATAATTTAGAAAGATATCTAGTAATACATGTATCTGATATTCGTTTAAAGCTTTATGCAATTCTATCAACTGTTCTGCATTTTTAGGTCACCTGAGTCACTCAGGTGACCTATTGCAATTGGTCTTCGTCTGTCGTCATGCGCCGTGCGTCGTGCGTTAACAATTTCACGTTTTTTAACTTCTTCTTGAAAACTACCAGGCCAATCGTTACCATTTTTGGTGTGAAGCATCTCTATGGTAAGAAAACTCTAAATTGTGAAATTCATGGCTCTACCACCCCTGCGGTGCCGCGGGCGGGGCCACATATGCAAAAAAAGGCAAATTTTCAAAAATCTTCTTCTCTACTCCCATGCATGTGAGGAATAAACTGGTTGCATTGTTATGATGTCCATGAAGTCCTCTACCAAAATTGTGAAATTAATGGCCCCTCGGCTGGGTCAGGGGTTTTGGCTCTAGGGTGGGGCGAATATGGCCAAATAGTAAAAATGTATTAAATCTTAGAAAATCTTCTTCTCCACTCCCACACATGTGGGCAAAAAACTGAATACCGGTACATGGTTATGATATCCACAATCTCCTTTACCTAAATTGTGAAAAACTGACTAATAATTATGTTTACCAGGAAGTCCTCTACTGAAATTTAAATTTTCATGTCCCCTCAAGGGTGGGTTTTGACTCTAGGGCAGGGCAAAAATGGATGTATATATGTTAATGCATATAATGTTAAAAAATTATCTTCTTTACTCCCACACACCTGACAGGAAAACTGATTTCATGATTTTGTAGACCAGATCTTTTAATTTTTCACCAAAATTATAGGTTTCCTAGCTCTTTTTGAAATGTGGTCGTCATTACAAATTTATAATTTTTCTACTCCAGTATGAAACCTAATTAATTAGATGCATATGTAATTATACATGTATGAGACTCAATGACAAGTTTGTGTATGGGATATATACTACTCAGGTGACTGTTAAGGCCAATTGGCCTCTTGTTTCTTGTGGTTATGAAAATCTGAATGATAGAAACAACAATAATAAAGCCTATCAGTATTCAATAGGGCTTGAAAGGCTTTTTAAATCATAAGTCTCATTATAACTTGATCAAAGATAATTGAAACAGTATTTATAGTCAATGTTTATTACTTGATTTATTATCTTATCTCAATTTATTGTAAAGAACCTGTCGCTGAGGTAGTAACTAGGGAAGAAATTACCAAGGAAGAGATAATGGAAAAGGGGCGTTGTGAGGAAAGTAAAGGTACTTCACAATTATATGACATGTTCTACAAAATACCTAAGTAAATGCTATTAGGTACCAAAAATAGAGTGGTTAAGATTGTTCGATAGTTTTAAAATAGTGACCCCTGGACTAATACTGGGGACCAAAGATGGGTTAAAAGTTAAAAGTAGAAATATATTATATGGAAATGTTTAAGAATCTTCTTCTCGAGAACTACAATGCTTCAATGCGATGTGGCCCATGTGCTTGTTGTTTTTTAACTTCTTGCCTTGTCTGCAAATATGATTTATACCTCAAAATTTCTGTTTAATCTTAAGGGTAAGCTCAAAATAATGGAAGGGCCACTGTGGCAGCCACATGCGTGAACTTTGATTTTCACTTGTGAGGTTGCATTTTACAGCAGTCACAATTAAACTTATCATTTTAACCTTTCAGTACCCTGTGTGTGTTACAGTGTTATTAACTGCAGTACCTTTCCACATACTTTACATGCAAAAAATATGTGAAATGTAAATATAAAACCATAAAACTAGGTCACTTGCTATCATGAGCATGAATGTTTATTAAATACATGTTCACCATGTCTTTCATGAATGATTGCAAGATGATAAGAATTACAGTAAAAGATAATCAATAAGGTTAAATGATGATAAATTTGATTAAACCCTAAGACATGATTTAATATTGAACATTGAAAATGTGAACATTTAACAATACATCATGAACATAAATCAAACTTATTTTAGATACAAGTAAGTCATCAAGAAAAAGGAAGATGAACATCCAGGAGCTTGAAATTGAGAATTTAAGACTGGAAAACACTAAACTGTAGAAGAAATTCAAGCGTTGAATACATTTCACGAGAAATAGGTGTCTCTGATGTGATCCCGCACCGTTCTTCCAACAGCGTCCTCCGGAATAACAAAATCAGGGGCCACCAATGAAGCAGGAATCTGGGGAACATCTCTAAGAATGTCTCCTCTGTCTAGGCCAATGTTGTGCAGGATGACACATGCAGTAATCATCCTGCACGCTCTCTCAGGATTGGCTCGAAGACCCGTGTGGAGCGCATTAAACCTTTTCTTCAGAACACCAAATGTCTGTTCAATTGTAACCCTTAAAACAGAAAGACAAAAAAGAAAATAAAGTATGATGTGTCGTATTTGGTAGATTGTCAGAGGTAATGGGTGTGCGTACTTGCCTGGTTCTGCAATGAGCTGAATTAAATCTTTGAGATGGTGCTGTTTCAGTGGAGATATACGGAGTCATCAAGTATGGTTTTAAACCGTATCCCGAGTCTCCTAAGAGAGTTCCTTGAATTTGACCTAAAATAATATATACAATTATATAAAAGAAAGGAATGGAGAGACAACTAATGTCTAAATGATAGTTTTATTTGCTATGGACATACCTTCTTCCATGATTTTGCACAGTTGGGACTCGCGAAATATTCTGGAATCATGAACACTTCCAGGCCACTTGGCTACAAGATCGATTACTCTGAATCGAGGGTCACACGTCATCTATTAATTATAAACAATGTTAATTTAATTATTATATTATCATAATTCAATATATAAAGCTTATTCGAAGTCTCTTTTTCAGGGGTGAAACAACTTATTTCAGTGCAAAATTCTTTTGCAAGCAAAATTGACATGGTTTTTTCCTTTTATTTTATTTCAGAATTGAACATGTAACAAAACAATTTGCACAATAATGCTATGAAATCTAAAATCTTTGAGAATGATTTGACTCTTATTAAGGGTGCTTGGTGGTCATGGCCATTTCAGACTGTATTAATTTTTTTTTAAAGGAGAGCTCTATATTGGAATATAGGAAAATGTCCAAATTTAAAATGTAATTAAAGTACATGTATATGGGTTTTTTGTCACTTAAAGCAATATGAGCTGTATTTTTTAGAATTTTATTTTGCTGCAAAAACCTGCTAGTATGATAAGTCTTCATATAACTTGAACTTTTATGATAAATAATATTTGAAAAAATCATTAATTTTTGTCAAAGAAAATATTTCTCTTCTAAGGAATATTTAGCAAATCAATTTTTGTACAGGACCACAATAATTCATTTTTGCTCTAGATAAGGCTTCTTAACGGCATTTTCCACAAAAATATGGCTAACAGAAATTTAAAAACCATGATATTTTTGTCATTTTAGTAGAAAAGATCATTTAAGTAAAAAATTAAGAATGAACTGATGGTTATTTTGTTGACCACCCATTCTCTTAACTTTAAGTGACAGGAAAATCATGTCACATGATGAAAATCATGCACACCTGGATGTTAAGGGCATAATATCCTTTGCGACAAATGTAGTCTGCTTCATTGACGTGGGGAGCTTTTATTTTGACCATTGTTCCATCAACGCACCCCACAATGCCTGGAAATCCTGCAATTTAGTTTTATATGAATAAATTGTTAACCATTTAAAAAAATATGGTTCCTTAACATGATGATACAGCTTGTATGGCATGACAGACATTGCAATACTCAATCATTTCCATTGGTATTGTATTATATAAATAGTGCCTGTTTGGGAGGGTAACAGTTGAAATTGACACCCCGAGAAAACCATTGTCAACCGACGCGAAGCGGAGGTTGACAATGGTTTTCGAGGGGTGTCAATTTCAACTGTTATCCTCCCAAACAGGCACTATTTATTTTGTTATACTGAATGTCTTTTTTAAAATTTTTAAGAAAATTTTACTGCTTTTATATAGGAATAACGTAAATTCTACGCTGAGGGTAATAGTAAATATTATTAACTGCGTCTTAACCAATCAGATTTCAGTATTTAACATGAAAGTATAACAAAAATATTTATTGCATTGTTTAACTTTTTATTTGTATTCTATAATTTTCCATTTGCATTGTATGAATTTCTTTTGTATTGTATAATTTTCCACTTGTATTATATAAATGTCAAATTGTATTCTATAATTTTCCATTTGTATTCTATAATTTTCCATTTGTATTTTGTAAATATTTATTTGTATTGTACCATTTGCTATTTGTATTGTAAATGATATGGCTCAGTGGTTAGAGCACCAGACGTTAGGTAAATTTATAGAATTTGGGTTTTTAGGTTGTGGGTTCGATACCACCAAAGCTTTAGTATTCATTTTTTTCTTATTGTTTTTTGAAATATTTCAAAGTGAATATAGTAAAAAATCACCCTTTTGTAAACTTGTATTATAACATTCCAAATTTATTTAATTGCATGTTAAATTTGGAATTGTATTTTACGACAAAACCAAATGAGCAGTTGCGCAATATTATTAACCCATCTTCTTATAGAATACAAATGGAAAATTAGAGAATATAAATAAAAATTTATAGAATACTTATGAAACTCGTACAATGCAAATAGAATATTACTCAATACAAATGGACAATTATAGAATACAAATGGAAAATTATACAAAACAAATAGAAAATTATACAATACAAATGGAAATTTATACACTGCAAATGGAAAATTATAGAATACAAATGGAAAATGATACATTACAAATAGAAAATGGTACATTACAAATAAATATTTATATAATACAAATGGAAAAGATCATAATTATGTTGTAACGTTTGACATGCCATACAGCTTGTACAATATATTCTAGATTGACTTAACTTTAAATGCTCTCTCTCTCTCTCTCTCTCTCTCTCTCTCTCTATATATATATATATTAAACTTCTTTTCTCATATTTAAGCAAAGTCATCTACGTTATTTGTTTATGGTTTAAGAGAAGAAGGTTAAAAAGTTATTGACCCACCCCTGCACTATTTTACAGTAGGATATCCGATATGATCTATAAACTTCTTTTCTGTTTTCATTACAATTTATCAATGTTTTAAATAGTTTAAAATGTTGTATGAATTAAAACAATGTATTGATATATATGATAAAAAGAAGTGTAATGAAATATGAATGTGTTTATTTTATACATAATATGGCCAATTTTTTCTCGTCAAAAATGTTAAAAAGAGTCGGGCTCAAGATGCATATAAAGTTTTAAGGTCATGGTCAGATATGCAGACAACTTTCTTACCGGCAATCTTGTGGAACGCAGCCTTGATGTTTACAATTTCCTCTCTTGACGGAAGACGGATGAATCTTCTGGTCATTCTACATAACAATTCCGTCACCAGTCTTACCGCCCTGCCAGCTGTGCTTTTTGATATGCTCAAAGTATCGCCAATTGTTATGTAGAATGACCCAGTTGCTAAAAATCGTAACGAAACCAACACTTGATGGAGGGGAGTGAGTGGGTTGTTTCTTCTACTAGTAAACTGAAGATTGTCTTTCAGTATGTCAACAATAAAAAATATAGTTGCAGGGAAAAACCGATATCTCTCAAATATTTCATTGTCATTGAGTCCTTCCAGTGGATTAGATCTGTCTTGGATCCGCCTTGGAACGCCAAGATTACGTCGACGTCGACGTTGCAGACGTCGTCTGACGGCCATTTTGGACGAGTGAATTCACGTGAGATTTTATTTGAGGTTACTATATACCAATCTCAAGATTTTCTGAGAAATCTCAAATTTTTTTCTCATTTGAGTCAGAAAAAACATTGGTGGCACGCACGTTTGAGAAAAATCTCAAATTTGAGAAAAAACTCAAAGACAAGTCTGAGTTTGAGAAAAAATTTATTTGGTGGCACAGTTTGGTGAGAAAAACTCAAATTTTCTGAGAAATCTCAGATTTGAGAAAATCTCAGCGTTGGTGGCCCCGAAGCCTGAATTACATGAAATTTTATATAAATGATATATTTGAATTTCTATGTTCTGCGTCAAATAAAATGACTTTGTGTGTGTATTTATTATATTTCCATGTGAGATGTGGTAGAAAAATATCTTGAAATGACATATATATCAATTATTTACGAAAAATATAAAAGACCTGAAAAATTTGAATTGACCTTAAAATTTGAGTTGACCTGAGAACCTCATGCATTTGAACCATGATTATCTTCATAAACTGAGGTGTAGATAAGATTAATATTCATAATTCCATTTAGGAAAAAACCAATGATGATTCATACAACAATTATATGTTTTGCGGCCCATTTGACGCTTGCGTTAATATGTTTTGCTTGTCTCCCTTTGAAAGGCATACAGTAAAACACGGTTACAGCAAACACTATCAATAAATTGACGCTAACAGCCAAGTATTTTTCGTTCCCCGAAACGATATTACATGTTGTTATACCCCTGTAAAACAGTTACTATATAACTCTATACGAAAAAAAGTCCAGCATTTTGACTGTTGGACTGGAACTGTTAGATTGGAACTGTTAAAATCGACTGTTAAGGTCAGATGACACGTTCCTCGAGAAAAAATCGACTGTTAAAAAAGACTGTTGACCGATAACACCACATTCCGCAAAAACGTGTTCAAGATTAGAAGGGGTTTAACAAAACAGTTGTTGACTGTGTCTCGGGCAACAGTTGATCTGTCGGTTCGCCTCACAAACTGTTGCCCGCGGCCTTCGGCCTTGGGCAACAGTTTGCGAGCCGGTCCGACAGATTTTTAGCACTATGCGGCATGTGTTCGACTTGAAAATGACCCCAAACTTTTAATTTTGGGGGAAATCAACTGTTTACAATTTTACCGTTCTTCATGAAAATAAAAAGTCCCTGCAGTATTCGAACTCAGGACCTGCGGGTTGGTAGACCGAAGCTACACCCACTGCGCCACAGAGATAGATACAAAACTTTGGCGAAATAAACTGTTTCACAAAGCGTTAAAATCGCCATGTTGTGACATACTGTCACAAAAAGCAGAAGTCACGAGATGTCGAGGTTCCTTAAAGATGCTTAATGATCAATAAATTAATCAATTTACTTAAAATTTTAAGCTTGATTTGTTTTGCTGTTAACAATTAGTTAGTAAAGAAAAGTTCTATATATTTTAATATCAATTATCTGTAAACACCAAAAATACGTGGCCACGCACTATCATAGAATTGAATTTTATCTCTCTGACTTGAAAGAGTGTTCCATATGAAGACTCTCTGTGGGTATATTTTTGACAGTTCATACTCAGTTTCCATAGCAACGACATTGAAACATTTTGCTTCTGGCCAAAATGACATATAGAGTACCATTATATAAATAACTTGTATGCTCCCTAAATGCATGAAGGTTTGATCATGACATTGGTTTAATTTTATAAGCAAGTAATCGATGCACTAGTACACATAAATTGATTTAAGTGAAATGTACAGATAACAATACCATCGGTTTTTGTTTCATAGATTTAGCTTATAAAATAGTGAAAAACAAGCACATTTAATAATATCAATTTAATTTTAAGCAGGCAATTAAAAGCGGGAATAAACATTTTTGTAATAAGATAAGACCTTGGTCTAATAAATACAATCAAAATTGGCTTGGGTATATTCACTGGCTTTAACTTACAACTATTTGAAGTTACCGCTTTTCCACAAAATCCAACTTAAAGTTACTTCCCCTTGTTGACTCTTCTGTATTGAAGTACAGAAAAAGACGTCACAACAACATGGCAAAAGCAGACGTTGGGAAAACACATATCAAATGGGGTGGAGAAAGCATGTGATTTAAGTTTTATGTATTTAGAGATACTCTCTAATGAATTGCTGAATATGAAATGAACCATGCTCTATTGGGATTTAGCTTAATTACCTATCTGTGCTGTATTCAAACCTTATGTAAACACGTGACTTTGTACAAAATGATCAAGTGAAAAGGACAGCGTTTTCCTCTACATAAGTTTCGGTAATCTGACATACGAATCAAGCACTCAACCAAGGAAGCTAATGAGCTACCAACCTGCAACACTTATATAGGAATGCAAAACAATTAAACACCCCCACCCGGACTGATGGTGTGGAAAGAATCGCAGTGTGTACTCTTCTAGAGTGTCAACCCATGACCATGATGACGAGCATAGTTCTGAGGTACCCACAGCGATTACAAAAATCCATCATTGCCATGCATTTTATATGTGAAAGTCAGATCTGGTGCCAATGATGTGGTTTGTTTAATTAACCCCAAATCTCTGGAATATACATGTATATGTTTAAAAACCTCATGAACAAGCGAAGAAATAGGATCATAAAAAGGCAGTCTATGGAGATAAGATGCAGTTCATGACAGTCCTTATTCCAATTGGTCAAGGTATGTATATTCACATCCAAATCAAATTACTTTCAACCAATCTTTTAGTCTGTTCAAGCTTCCATCGCTTGTTGATTTTCTCAATGAATACACCTCAGGTCTAAATATTATTGTACAGAGTAAATTTTAACTAGAACTGTCCTAATGGGACTAATACCCCCGCAAGGCTAATTTCAAATAGGACAAATAATTAAATTGAATAATAAAGGTTTGGAACACATACAAAAAAAAAATTCTAGAACTGTAAAAAAAAAATTAGTTAACAAAGAAAAATTAAAATCAAAATTGTCAGAATTTCACGGTAAATACATATCTATAACAGTAATACATTTACAAATTTATGGTATCTGATGATATTTTTTTTTTAATTTAATTGATTTAAAGAAATACCAACAAAATGACAATAACCCCTCCCTTTGTAGTAAATGGAAATACCAGTAGCCAAGCAATGCTCTTCTGTTGATAAAACTTTCAATATCTTTCTAATAACAGTCTTGACAGATGCAATTAGTTGTTTCAAATTTTTCTCACTTTCTCTTATGGCACAATGGAACTCCATATCAGAAAATTGATCCTTAGGACTATGATTTTCTTTGATGGGCTTGTTAAATTTAATAAACTCCCAAAACATTACCATAATTACCATACTATGTAAAAATATGTAAAAAAGAAAATTTAATATTACAAACAATTTTAAAATTGCCAAAACACTACAATCATATCTGTAATTTTGAATTTCATTTAAATTAATGCTCACTAGGGTCACTTCATCAATTTACTTGACTAATAAATTTAAACAACTTCTTAAAATAGTTTAACTTCTTTATTAATAATGATATTATCTATTTCCTTATAATAATAGAAACTTTTGGTTTACATGAAACAGTTTTTAAAAAGTCCCAAAACCATCACCCATTTTACAGATTATCAATTTCCCCTAAACACATGCTCCATCTGAACCATGGCTCAGATAATGGCTCCCTTGGGACAAATGAATTCAGCCACACTTGTCTTTGATGTTCTCATTAGCTCCCAAGAATTTATCATTGACAAACAAAAACTTTGCAATGTCAGTTGATAGAATACTTATAAAAAATTAAAAAAATTATTAATTAAGACATAAAGACAAATAAACCTCAATCTGAATGTTTTTATATCAATATATTTTAGAGTGTTTTAATACTATTAATTAATTAATAAAATCTGTAAGGATTACCTCCCTTACTTTTCAACATTAGTGTACAATATATAGAATAAGGAAAATGAAAATTGTCATAAAATCATTAAATCTTGTCTGATCTTTAAAAAAATTGCAGGTGCACATCTTCAGATGGTGTTCAACATGTGTACAAATTTTCAAACTGTTCCATGCAGTAATAAAAAATTCTATAGGGGGGACAAAGTTGCGTCTACAGACAGATAGACAGATGGACGGACAGACAGACAGACAAGGTGAAACCAATATACCCCCCTAAACTTCGTTTGCGGGGGTATAAAAATCAGGCATCAGATTCCCCTGGCAAACACAAAAATATCCCTCCCCCAAACACCCTCTCCAATTATTAACAGTATCACCCAGGTTCTTCATCTTATTCACAATATGAAATTTCAGTTGTTTATATTATTTTTTTTAATTGATAATTTTAGGTTGTCTGTATACTGATACTTAAATTAAAAGAAAATACAAATACCCCCCCCCCCCCCCCCAAAAAAAAATAAAAATGTTTTTCACCTTTTAGATTTATATTCTTCTTTTGCATCATGTTATATTTCATACCTAAGTTGTTTTTGGGTTGTTTTTTTTTTTTTTTTGCTGATTTGAGCCATCTTAATTAAACAAACAGTGATGGAAATACAATTTGGAACAGATTACCTAATTTAGATTATAAATATACATGATGTAAAGTTAACAGCATTAAAGTAAATGTAAAGGTAAAGGTAATTTGGGAATTTGTTTAAAATGATTCATTTTGTTATAAATTTGCTGTGAATATATTAAAATACAATTGTAGGATTATGTGTATGCTGCAGAAACAAATGAATTTGGCTCTTATCATCACAACAGAGTCTGTCAAAAGACATAAAACAGAAAATGTGAGTTCATGATATTAAACAAAATTAATCAAAAAGTGATGTCACATGTAGATATTCAAATCAGCTGATAGTATATTATCTATCATGCAGGGATCAACAGTTACACTTGTCCAGTTGCTGTGTCCAGCTGATCTTTTTATTTGGACAAGTCAATCTACACAAACACTTGTCTGTTTTACAATTCATTTTTCTCGAACAATTATGATATGATGATAGACCTCATAAAATGTCATGAAAAATTAAATATTTTGTTTCTTCACTTTAATGGAACAGATTAAACTTTTAGTATAAGAAAAAAGAAACATGAAATTTCAGTGAAGGTTGAAAACCTATATCCAAACTATATATAGTAGCTTAGTTGCTGAAATAAATGTACTAAATCTACTTGTCAGTGTCATATCACTAGAACACACCAGCAGATTGAGTAGAATATTCTTCTCTTGAGTGATGTTATATACAATTATAGTAAGATATGTTTTAAACCTTAATCATTTATTTTAAATATTAATACTGACCCAGTACTGAGATACACTGTATTTGATAACACCAACAATAAAGATAATTTTTAATGAAATATTTTGTGACAGTAAATAATGTGGAGACCAACCATACTCTTATCAATTTCTATCATTTATTTCATATGCCATTCATAATTTTTCCATACTTTTCAATGACAAATTACAATTATATGTCGATTTATAATAGCATTTACACAAGTAAGCAACTTGCCCGAAGAACAGGTTAATATTTTAGTTAATGGTGAGCCCTGTTATGCTATATCTAATTCAGTTGCGGCTATTAATTAGTGCATGCAGGTATAGACTAAATTCCAAGTGAAAATAACATTAATCAATATAACTTTAAAAAATGAGATAATAATTAAAAGTCATTTCCTCTTTTTCATTTTTGAAATTTTGTACACGTAAACATAAACAAATCAGGATTTTGCTTCTTATTTGAAAAAAAAAAATTCAGTCACATTTGAACATGTCTGTTGTGGTATTTTATGCGAAATACATACATGTTCCTGTAAATGATTTTATTAAATGATCCATACATGTAATATTTTACTTTTTCAACATTGCAGAGTGTTGAGGAAATTATGAGAACAGTCCAGTGAATACCCAGACCAACAAGGCAGTCAGACATACAATGCTAGATTAACAAATAATAAACAAACTGAACTTGCTAAAATATTGAGCAATTCAACATTAATTTATTGTCACTTTGTTGTGTATTTTCATTTTATGTTCATGATTTGGAATATATTTTGAATATTAATTTGAAGAATTATTTATTAGTTTTTAAGTAAGTGTTGATTTTTATTTCTGGAGTTGCATTGAAAAGATATATCATTTTCCCCTTGTGCTGATATTTGGAGTTATCTGCCCTTTATCATACAAAAAATCAATTTAAGCCCTCTTTAAGTGGTTAAAATCATAAATATTGTTATCTATTCAAGCAGTTAACCTAATTCATTGATGGAAAATATCTAAAAACAGAATTTCATGCTATTATTATTTGTTAAGACTCAATTAATAGATTTTCTTGCTTGGAGTTATCTGCCCTTTGCAAAAAATATACAGAAACAATTCTTATAAAGCCAAATTAAATTATCCCGATACATTGAATTTTAAATATTTTAAAATATTTAATAAGTTTTTCATTTATTTAAGCAGAAAAAGTATTTTAAAGGAGTTTTATGATCAACTTATTGTTTAAAAAATATTTCATAAAATTTTTTAGGGGGTTGGAAAGGTGTCAAATTAAGAAATTTTGGAAGTAAAATAAACAAAAACGAAAAAGATACCCGCTCTAGTTTTTATAAATAATATTTTATAAACATATGATGTTTTAAAATTTGCAATTGATTTATTTTTTCTTTGCCTGCAATTTTTGAGAGACTTCCAAAAATACAGGGTAAAAATTGAAATTTCAAATTTTAGAAATTTTGGCCATTTTTGAGCCACCAGCTTTAAAATAAACAAGGACATCTAGATTTTTTTTTCTCTTGCATCATGTACATCCATATTTGTACTATGTATATTATGTGTGAAATACCTTGAAAATTTATAAATAAGCCCATTCTGTGACTTTGAGTTTACCTTATTTTCCAACTCAAAAACTGTGTATTTGGGCCCTAAATGAATGAAATTGGTTACCATGGCAACCAATGTCATGGGCATCATTTTGATGGTGGATAATGTCATACCTTATGAGTATCAATCACCTGAGAAAGTTTTATGAAAATCTGAGATCATGCGTGCCATGACCCTATATTAAAACTTTGGTTTTTACAGAGACTTGATGTTAACATTTGAATTCTGCGTATTTTCCTATATTTTTATATACAGCTCTTCTTTTAAAGGAGATCAATACAGTCTAAACATGACCATTGCCATCGGACCCTCTTAAAATAGGAGTTCTATATGTCATATTACTTGTTCTCGAATTATAATTATTCTGAAAATGAACGTACAAGATTCAACCATATCTCTAAGTTACCGAGGTGCATATCGAATAATAATTTTGCAAAATAAAACTAATTGAAAGTTTTTACGACGTTCGCTCAGTGGTTCCCAACCCAGTTCTTCAAACAATCTTGATCTTGGAGAGTTACATCTAATGCCTGTAATATTTCTTCCAGCTTCAATCTGCACATGGGCATCTTCTAATAATTAACAACTCTGGTCGGAACAATTATCACATACAATGTCTCCATTTTCTAAGACTGGTCTTATCAATATAAATGCAAGGTTGAAGGTAAAATGGGTACAAACTATATAGTTTAAAAAACTCGGTAGATAAAATAATGAGACACATACGGGCTGATGGACGGACAGGCCCAAATCAATATTCACCACTATAAGAGGGATATTTATTTCAATAGTGGTTGCAAAGTGATATTTATAAATAAATGAAATTTATTCCCAACTTCTATCGAAATGATAATTTCAAGAGTGTTTGTATTTCAATAGTGGTTACAAATTGATTCTTATAATAAAATACATTCCCAACCACTTTTGAAATAATTATTTCGTGAAATAGTTGTATTTCAGTAGTGGTTGCAGCAGATCACAGATAATAGGCGATGAGCGGGGGATTTATTTATTTATTAAATTTTATTTTTTTTTGGGGGGGGGGGGGGGGGGGAGAAGGGGTGTATTTTGTGCGGGTTTTTTTTTTTTGCTCATTAACAGTCTCACAAAAGAAAAGCTACGTTCCTGAGAAGGATTATTAGGTAAATGGTATTGTATAAGAGACATACACCTTTTAATGTTTCCAAAAATTCTTACTGTTCCTATAATAGAGTTCATGATATAAACGAACACATCTTAAAAAAACTCAATAACCATGATTACAGTAAAAAGTGTTGAAGTATCAGTATGAATACATAGATCCAAAAACACCTCATATAAACCAAAGAATCCAGTGTCACATGAGTTGAACAAGTCCTAGTTTGGGCGCTTGTCGCCCTTTTTTAGGGTTTCTATTTAACGATATGATAGGGTCAACTCAGCGCCCTATCGCCAAGACCCTTTTGGGGCTGAGGATCCACAGGACACACCCATGCCCCAAAGAAACCATTGTCATCTTGGGGACACAAGTCCTAGTTTGGGCGCTAGGCGCCCTGTTTAGATTCCCTATTTACCATTATGATAGGGTCAAATAAGCGCCTTGGCGCCAAAAATCGGTGCTTATATTGGGAAAATATCCATGATAACTTCATTGACACATTATTATTTTTCACTCTTAAAAGTTCACAGGAACGAAAACAAAATTCTTACGGGAATTTATAATGGAAAATGTTTACATCTTTCCACCATTCGGAACTCACTCGGAATACCTCTCACAATTTTTTCAACGTTATCTTCCAGGTTATTTCATGACTGATGCAATGCAAAATTCCCGTAGACTTTCTATTTTGGGTTGTGTATTGAAACCTGAAGCGGTAGAGGGGGCGTTTCAAAGTTTTTCTGGACATTTTTCATATTTGTGGATTAACGTAGTTTGAGTACTACGGTCTTAATGATTATCGAAATATCAAGTGAATAGTGGTGGAAGCAAAAACGCGGGACAGAGTATAAAGACTATAAACATATATATTAATTATAAACCTTAAAATGCATTATCTATTTATTTACATGTAATCAAACATCAACATAATAGTTTATAATTTATATTTCATCATTTCGTAAAGTTTGTAATATACATTGGCAGTTAAATTGTCAAGGTAACATTTTATCCCAAAAGTTATTGGCCTGTGACATATGCAAACCTCGCTGCAGCTCCACGAGAATTTGGGTTCACTGACCGTGTGGAACTTCCTCGAGCTCGGTCGGTCAATCCAAATTTTCCTTGGAGCTACAGTTTACTAAAGCACCTTCTTCAAGCTTTCAAGATTTTCGAGCATTGATCACAACGTAAAATGTTTACTAAAAATAGTTCATAAATGTTTAAATTTAGATACAGACCAATTTTCCTACTGACCAAAAAATCCACAAGAGGCCCATAGGCCATATCGCTCACCTGAACAACATTAAAAACTTATAAAAATGACACTATTCAAAGATATTTTAAAATAAATCTTATACGTAACGTTTCATCATTATTCACTAAATAACAATTTTTGAGGATTTTTTTTTGTGTTAGTTGGTCCATGAAATTTTAAAAATATTAATTGAAGTGCAATTTCTAATTATATATACATGCATATAAAGTATTGGTATGATCACCGTCCACAACTATGTATCCTTGAAACTGTGATTTTCACCTAATATACGTAAATTTATGCCCAGAAAAAAAATAAATCAACAGTAGCATTTTCAAATTCTGTTTTTTATATCTTATTCACGCCAAGAAAACATCTTGCAAAACTTTCTTATTAGATTTTGCTGCTTTCACTGAAAGTATTTGAAAAATAATAGGCATATTGGCTTATCACTCCCCACAATTTATAGAAAGGTCCAACTCTTGTGAACTTAACCCCAACTTTGCCCACAGAGCTATCACATGTTATTCGTGATTAGTTCTAGCAATATACATTGAACCATTAGTAAGAATAACTTAATTTTATACAAGAATGACAAAACATTGAAGATTAATTGTTCATACTTTATATTTCAAATCATATTATTTTCAGCTCTTGACCTCTACTCGTATATTCACATAAAAAAAATTATGGAAGGAGTTCATTAAATTTATCAAAGATGACATTAAACACAAATAATAATCAAAACATTGCAAAAAGTTTGAATCCCAAAAATAGTATATTACAGATGACTTTCTGACAAAAAGATGGAGTCTAGACTAGGTTTCTTGGAAAAACTTCAAAGTGGGTTGGAATTTATATTTTCAAAAATCAATTTTGGATTGAACTGAGCACTACATGTTTTACTTATTGCATGAATGGTTTTGATAATCTCATGCCTTGTTTTTAGGTGGTGTTGCAAATGCATTACACTTTCAAATTGGGCCCAACAAATCTTGCACACATGTAGCGGACTTTCTTTGCAACCATCCAGTATGTAGATGCTGCCTGCTTTGAAGAAGACTCTGACCTTCATACAAGATGCACTGTGCTTTGTGTTGCTGGCATATCTCTCACAGTTGCACTCTATTGGGTTCATGGCCCTGTGTCGAAAGAAGTGATTGGCATTATAAAATCTCTTGTAACAAATCTTGCAGTATAACATTTCACTAGAATGGATTTTCATATGCAGCTTTAAATGGAGACTGTCGCTGAATTTTTTATTACATAGAAGACAAGACAGACTACGGACTGGAACATGAGAGTTCATGTGAAGCCGAATATTGCAGAGGTTCATGAAAAATTTCCCACATATGAAACACTCGAAACCCTTCTGTTCGACTTCCTGTATATGGTTATTCCTCATGTGAGATTTCCAAAGGAAAATTCTAGAGAAACACCTTGAGCAGACCGAGCAACGATGAATTTTCTGAGTTGACATTTGCTTCCTCAAACTTATTTTTAACTTTAAGAACTTCCTGCATTTAATGCATCCGTTGTTTGTATCATTGGTAGATTGACGTTTACGATTTCTTTGATAGAACTGCCCACAAAATCTGCACTTCACTACCTTGTCTTGCCATAAGTATTCAATTCCCCTTTGAGAACACCTATTCTCAAGATGCCTTTCCAATAGAGACTGGTTGGAAAAGAGCTCGTTACACATTGGGCATGTATACACAGCAATAGCACTGGCTCTTTCAGGTATATTGTGAGTCTGCATGTGGTCTTTAAATACAGAAATCTCTTCATAATCCTCTCTGCACACTGAACAGTGGTACTTCAAACTCCTTTGAAGAGCCTCTTTGTTGTTTTCCAAGTGAACACAAACATTATGCCGCTGTGAAGAACTAAACAAGGTAGAACATTTGTCACAATTGAACATTATTTCTTTTAGCTGCACGCCATGAGATTTGCAGTGTAGCCCCAAGTCTTTGCATGGAGTTTGCTTTAAACAGATTGGACATGCTTCTGTAAACAAAGACCCTACAAACTCCTGACAAAGTTTCTGGTGTTTTTCCAGTTGCTTTCTGGTGGAACATTGGATTTTGCAGTGAGTGCAGTGTAAACTACTGTGCACCTTAAGGTGCCAGCTGAGTTCTTTTGGTTTTGCAAATGCCTCATCACAGAATCCGCATTTAAAAAATTTTCCAGACATCTCTAAAAATGTGTTAACACAGTCTTCTTCATTCTCATCCTGAAAATATAACATGTATAAAGTGAAAATAAAAATTTACTGATTTCATATAGAGGAAGGAATACTACACTGAACACTGGCAGAGTTACTTAATTGATCCATATAGCTTGATCTTGTCCCATATCATGCTTATATGTCTCATTTGATACAAGTATATGAATGCATGTATAGGGAGACAATTTATTTACTGCATAAAGACCCCAAAATGTTTCCCACTTGAATGGTACCGTGGAGAAACCTGTGACCGCTATATGAATGATTTGTTCGGAGTGCCTTGGGAGTTATCCTTACATTGTGTTATGTCAGTAATCGGGACCAAAATTCTTAATAAACTACATGTATGTATTGTTATTAGCCTAAATGTAATATTATCTGACTGAATGATAAGTGAACGCTGTACGAAAGGTGAGTGCAAGGTGCACGCTTTGTGAATTCACAGTGCACGCATTGTGAACAGCTAATGTGAATGAAGTGGAGCGAAGTGGGGAACACATGGTCAACGTACTGTGGGCGCAGGGTGAACGCACTGGGAAATGGGAAAGTAGAATGTTCAGGGAATGTATTTCTAATTTTGTGCGAGTACTTAATTTTGCGATTACGGTAATCCTTTTTGCATGAATTGAAATTGTAAGAAATAAAATCACGAAACTCCAAATTATTGTCACGGTTTCATTTAGTTTAAATTTGTCCCAAAAATTAAAAGCGAGATTTTAAAATTCCCAAGATGTATTCACATGATTTTACCCTAATACAGACCCTAAAACGTACTACTACACCAAAAGAGCGTGCGACTTTCGTGCGAGAAACGTTTCGTGTAAACCGTTTAGCGTTTCGTGTAAACCGTTTAGCGTTTCGTGTGAATCGTGGAGCGTTTCGTGTAAACCGTTTAGCGTTTCGTGCAAAGCGTGCAGCGTTTCGGGCAAAGCGTGTAAATCGTTTCGGGCAAAGCGTGCGAGAACCGTGTGAAACGTTCATCAGATTTCATTCGGAACTCTCTGACAATTTAATTGTTTCAAAATAGCGCTCGTGTTAAACATTACATTAAACTTTTTGTGATTGGCAAAACTCATTTGAGATATTCTCGTGAAAAAAATTTATAAGAAATGATATACTTACATATGTATCTTTTTACAAAATTGAATTAATTTTTAACAAACAAAAGAAAAGTACACGTATTGAAAGAAGACTAGTTACTGAGACTATTCGGCTGTGTACAACCAGTACACATAACCTCGGACATCGGGTAAGACCTGCACCTGGCTGAACCTGTCAATCAAACTCTGTGTATTCGTTTTCATTGGATGGTCACGAGTCTATTTTTTTGTCAATAGCCAATAGAAATTTAATGACTTCAAGGTAGTCGGAATCAGTATTTGATGATGCACACAATTTCAATGATAGATTATTTAACATTAATTTGAACAAAATTAAATGTAAACATAGAAAGAAAATATACTGTTCATTTCTATAAAATGCGGGAAGTAAATTCTTCTGAATCCCGATTAAAAATATTGCTACAAGTTATCATTTTAATTATTAAACACTGATAACGGAAAACAACAAGTACTTAACACACTGAAATTTTCCTAAAATGTACACATGCAATTAGTTATTATGGGAGTCTATATGCATGGAACATGTACATAATTCAAATAGATTATGATAGATATATTGTACGCCGTTATGCGGGGCGCCGGTTATATATACGAATATTGAGACAAAAATCTAAATCATTTTTTATTTTTTGTTCTTTTTGAAATCCGAAATAGTAATGACAACTTTCTTTATTGTTTAATCCATTGAATTTTTTCTGTGATTTTATGTACGGAACATTTATTTACGCGAATGATTCGACATAAAAAAAATTAATCTGTTGTTTTATAGCATTTTTCTAACTTATGTGACTAATTTAATTTTACATAACTTTCAAAATTATCAATGTAAATAACTACAGGTTTATTTACAGTTAGTATTTTTTACATCGTATTCTCCGAAACCAATAAAAATATTAATGTGAGAAGAAAAAACAAATCCCGCCGAATACTGAAAAACCGATTTCAGTTTGTAATCATACGGATTTTATTTTTGGTATTGAATATTGTGTTACGGTAACTTTTTTCTCTGGAATTTTTATTATATACGGCACTAATAAGAATCATGGATATTTCTTTTGAGCAATAAATATATTTAAAGAAGTAATATTTTTGGCTTATTCTGTGAATAAATATTTTTTTGCTTTAAATATAAGTACCAAATTAATTTAATTATTCAATTCAATACTTATGTACATATATGTTTCTAATATCAGTATTTCTATTATTTCGTGTTTTCTTAAAATTAATTCTTACTAACAGAGTCAGGGTAAAAATCCGAGAGGACCCGATTCGGGTCAGTATAAAAGCGTGTCCAAAGCGTGTGAAAAGCGAGCAAATCGTTTCGTGCAAGAATCGTTTCGTGTAAACAGTTCAGCGTTTCGTGTAAATCGTTTAGCGTTTCGGGCAAAGCGTGCAGCGTTTCGTGTTAACCGTTCAGCGTTTCGTGTGAACCGTTTAGCGAGCGTGTAGCGAGCGTGCAGCGAGCGTGTGGTGTAGTAGTACGTTTCAGGGTCTGTATTAATTCCTTGTGTATAATTAGGAATCTACAGTAACCTATTACCTTGGACACATCAACTGAGGACTGGGTTTCCTTGGGAGCTGATTGTTGTGGGGCAATATGTCTCTTCCTTGAGTTGGTCCTATTAACGACTCCCAGAGGATGTTTCTTCCGTGAGCTGGTTCTATCATCAACTCCCGAAAAATCGACTCCTTTTTCAACATCAGGCTTCTTTTCAGTTAGTTCATTTCCATCGTCCTGTCCAAGAAGTGGTGATTCTGCAGTGTTTAGTGATTCTATTTCTTTCTCCTCATCAACATCACTCAAACTTTCAACTGGAGAAAGGGAGACTGGGCAGTGAGAAACAATGTGTATTGTTGTACTTGGTGAGTCCTTGGAGAGCTGTGTTGAGGTGTATCTCTTCTTTCTGGATAAAGAATCATTCTGTGAATTTGATGAAGAGGAATTACTTATTGTTACATTTTCCTCATTTTTGACGTCAACATGAGCAAGTGAAGGTTCAAGAGAAAAATAAGATATGTGATGTTGGTCCGTCCAACTTGTACCAGATATGTGAAAATCATTTTCTGTATTTATCATTGTAGAACTCCACTTGCTTCCTGACAACATTTGTGAATTTGCCAAGTGTGACATATGGACTTCAGACTCATTCCAACCAGTCAATCTTGCATCAGATATAACATCCTCATTTTTTATCTCCTTACAAACCAAGATTCCTTTGGAAACCATTGATGTAGAAGAGGTAGGTGTCATCCAAGATTCTACCTGTCCAGAACAATCTGGTTCAGTTGCTGCAACATTCTTTTCAGTTTTTATCACAGTAGAAACTATCGGTGTGAATAAAGCAGGAGATGCCCTAGATTGATTGTGTCCTGACCAATCAGAATAAGTTATAATGTCTTCTGTTCTTATATTTTGTGAGATGACGGATTCATTTGCAACATCATTTGTTCTTGTCATATGAGGAATTGATGTTTTATCAGTAGCAGTTGATGTACATAAAGAGGGAGACTCATTGAGTCCTATCCAATCAGAATCGTCCTCAGTTTTTATTTTCTGTGAGATGTACGAATGACATGTATCCAATGGTCCAATATTTGAAGGAGTGGCAGTTTCTACTTGCTGCGAGAATCTGTTATGATCTGAAGCAACGTTTGACCCTGATTGCTGGGGGTCACCAGGGTGTTTTGGACGTGGCATCATAAGCTTGTCACCAGGGTGTTTTGGACGTAGCACTACAAGCTTATATCTCTTCTTCGTTTCTTGTTGACTCTTAGTTGTTATATTGAGTAAATTATTTATAACATTGGAATAACAGCTGATATCATTTTTGTTAGCATTTGAACTAGCAGACCTTTGCTTCCCTTGGTCCATGTCTCCTTTATCAGCACTTCTGTCTTCAGCCATGTTCAGTGGAAACTCCCTAGAGCTCATTCTCAGCAGTTTTAGAATTCAACTGACTAATGTTTTTTTGTAGGTCACCATGCTGAGGATCAATTAAATAATTTAACATCTTCCTTGTTAGACAGTTGGAACTGAAACTTAATTTGCCAGCTTCCAGAAGAAAATTTCACTGCGTCAATGTATGGACTGTTACACTTAAGTGGTGTGTTCTTAGCTCTCCTTTCTGAACTGAAGTGGGCCACCTGAAACAATTAATGAAAAGAGGAGGATTATTACTTAACACGTAAACAGCTGTTCAATGAATTCCTACTTCATTTCATTACATTGTACATTGACCAATATTTCAATAAAAATGCAACATTTGACATATTTATGTAACAGTATTAAAGACTACACCGGCAGTCAAAAAATGTTGCATTTTGATTCATTTTAAATTTGTGGCAATGATATTCTTAATATACAGACTATCATGCTTTCCCATGTTAGCCAGCTGGCTCAAAAGGTCTACTGGAAATTATATAAAAAATCTTTCTACAAATAAGTATAAAATGTTTTTTTCTTAAACGTTTCTTTACTTACTAAGCTGTATAGTTGGATTGACTTGGAAAATTTAGCAAACATACAAACCCATAGTCATTCGGAAAACCTCGGCCGATTCCATAACTTACATCAAATGAGATACGGCCGAGGTGTGCCAAGTGACCCATAGTGTGAGTGTTATTTGAATACTGATCCCGACTTTAGAGAAAAGCAATGCTCATGGCTTGAATTGCTCACCTGCCTGTAACTTGTAGGAATTTAAATGTAAAAAGTTGTGAAATTTGTACATTTAGGATGGGTAAATGTTACCATAGATACATAATATTGATGTTATTTTCCCATATCCAATTTATTCAGTAGATATTAATAACTAATTTCGCAGCCGGGTTTACAGCTTTACAGGAACAAAATTAGGATGTATTTGGCAAATATCAAAAGTATATGACCTATGATACTTGAACAGTGCTGCTAGAATCCTGTGCTTAGTTGTTGTAAATGAAAAATGCGTAGTATTTTCGATTAAATTATTGAAGTTGAGGGAGTTTCCGATAAATAATGACAATATCTATTTTATGCGATTAGCAATAGGATTTTAGCAATAATACAAATAAACATGAACTAATTGCCGATCGAATTATTGTATCAAACATACAAATGAACTTCGGGGTAGTGTTACACTTCTTGATTTTTTGTTAAGGTAACTAAGTGATCTATTTTTAACTGTCACGTGATACCATGGCACGGCAGCTTCAAAGATCGAGTCGATTCCGAAGTAAAAAAAAATACATGTAATATCTTGGTGAACACATTCACTTGGTATTAATATTCAGCACTGTTTTCATAAAAATAAGGGTTTTTAAATCGATCAAAATTTTTACGGTCATTAAACCCGGAGTAGCCTTATCCTACCCGCGTAGGAGCAAATCCAGGTCACTCCTTCATATTAGGGGGCTTGGGTGAAAGGAGGGGGGTGTCATTTCTCTAAGGTGAATGAATATAAAAAAAATGCGAGGTACAATCATGCCTTGGAAATTCAAATTCATAAAATTCACGGTAAGGTAAAATTTCCGAAAATAGGTCTGAGACCCAACCCCCAATTCAAGTCAAAGAAAGCAGACCCCCCCCCCCCCCCCCCTTTGGAAAAAAAAATTCTGCATCCGTAATTGACAATATTTATGTGTTACCATGCTTTTCCTCTGTATTGAATACTGCAAATGCATCAAATCACTCGCAATATTTCAAAGTCGGTGTTTCGAAGAAAAAATATTGGCATACAAACTGGTAAATATAGAAATGTTCACAATTCTCAAACTTATTATCTGTACGCCGATACAAGCTAAATTTTTTCAAATTACAGTAATTCTCAGATATTTTAAAAAAAATTGAAGTATTGTATTTTAGTTCTTATTTTATTTTTTGCTGTCGCTTATTTCTTGAAAAGTGAAGCATTTCATCTTTCAGATTTCTTCCTTTGTCTCTTTATTCTGATAATTTGGTATCAAGTAGTTTTCATTCTATCTAATCTAAATCCCAATCACTCGAAAGTGGTCTTTCCTGATCCTATAGTTGGAGTATTATTTGAACTTAAAAATTCGACAGTTGAAACTATATCTTTAAAAGGTTATCTTTAAAATTAGATTAACCTGTATTTTATTAACAGATCTTGTGCTGTATATCTCTATGTTATTTTGTCCCGTCTCTTTTATTAAGCATCAAATGCATGCTTATTTTTGGATGTCGTTGGTCCTATTTACACCAGGCCGTGCAGACAAATTGAATACTGCACGTTAGCGCGGTATGATATAATTTGTCTGCACGGCCTGGCGTGTTATAGGACCGACGACATCCAAATATAAGCATTCAATGCTAATATCTATATCCATGTTGATGTTTATTTGAATGAATGACACATGTGTTTATTTGAATGACTGACATATTCGTGTATCTTCGCTTTAAATTTCTTTCTTTACGTTTTTAACTTCGTTAATTTCCGTTAAATCTTGTTTACTTCAAGACTGGTACTTCATGCACAAGCGCTTTTGAACCCAGTATAGATAGATTTTTCGGGGAGCATTCGATTAATGCGACGTTTGTTACAAAGCATACAGGTTGTGCCTTTGGCTTTCCCTACCCATCCTGACCGAAACATTAATTGCTCTTGTTGTGTTGTTGTTTATTTGTATGTTGAGTGAATATTAAATGCGATTTTTAACGAACTCACCAATCCTAAAAATCTGTTTTATATTTGATCGCGTTATAATGATAAATAGCATTTAAATTATTTATCTTCCTGTCAGGAAAGTAATGTTTTCTTTCGAATATAAACGCATCATGTTATTACATCGACTAATGTACAAAATTCAATGGATGCTCGACATCTCCGTAATTGACGGCCGCAAGAAGGCGGTCGGTTATATGATATGAAAATAATCAAAGTACTGAATCATCACTGCGTGGCAGCCCCTGCAATGATGCATGTAAGCCCCGTATATTAAATCAACAATAGCCCGTACATAACACTCACAATAGCCCGTGCAGTTATGTGCACAAACTACTTAAACTGGTTCCTTAACCTGCAGTTAAAATGATGTAAACTTCTGCTCAAAGGGAGCGGTTATTCGATGCACCGGAAGTATAGAAGTCTAACGACAATAAAGCGCTGAGCTATGCTTAATGCTTTAAAAAGTAGTGGTGTGTTTCTGAAGAGCAGTGATGATGTATCGTTTAACCAGACGCATCTTTATACGTTACACCAATATCGTCGGTTTTCAGCTTGGTTGACCCGAACATTTGGCAGTTGAAAAGAAGCCACAGAAAAAGTCATAAAGCCATGAGAATGATGTAATAGTACATAATGTCAAAATATCACTAAGTTGACTTGATGCAAGGTATATGTGTAATTCTGCTACGCTCGCCACAACGGTAGCACCGTAAAACATATTCATTGTATTCATATTCAAATTCCCTTACGCTCGATATAAAGTGTTTAATTTGTATCATTTGATAATAATTCTTGACTTAGTTACATTTTTTTAAGATATCCCTGACAAAGATAGCCCACTTTGTCGGTTTAAAAGTTTTTGCCCGAATGATTAGCTTAGTATACAGTTACATATTATTTAAAATAATATAATAATAACGTAAATAACAATGGAGAGAATTCTGACATAAAATAGACCCTTTTATTCAATAGTTATACCAAGTATATGGGGTACCTGTGGAATCGATACATTCGTATTTTTTTTTTATTTTGATGCTTATTGAAATGTATGGTAATTTAAATTGTATGATCCTTTAAATATGTACAAACCGAAAACTGATACATGAAAAAGAACAAGACTTGAGTATGAATTATATCCATATTGTTCTGCGCTGTATAAAGTTGCAGCGATTATCCCGGAGCCCATTGTCTGCATTTACCATTGCATGCTTTAAGAAAAAAATGTATTTTTGGAGCGTGAAAGGAAAAGGTAAATGAATTTGAAGAATTACAAAATGGAATTTACATAATATTTTGACCTTTAATTCAGTTTTAAACAGCTATTATTTGAACTAGAGGTACTGTAATCAAGCTCACAAATTATACATGCACCCAACACTCATAATTAACTCAAGTATTTCTTTATATAAAGTAATGGATGCACGTTTTTTTTTATAGTGACCATTAATTTGCATAAATGACCAAAGGTCAGGGTCAGGACATATTTACAGGTCACAAGCAATATCTGTGTCAAATTTTAGCTTCTAATCATTTTCCATTACAAGATATGGCCTAGACAGGAATTAACATTTTTTTAAAACAATGACCTTGAATATGCACAACTGACCCTGGGTCAAGTTCAAGACATATCCTCAAGTCATAAGCAATATTTATGTGAAGGAAGATTTTTCAATGTTTCTCCATAAGAAGAGTATAAAGCAGACACAAATTATGAACATTTTCTTTAAATGACCTTGGACTTTCCAAAATAACCTTGGTTCAAAATGATGACATATCCTCCGCTCATAAGCAATTTTTGTGTGCAGTAAGAACTTCCAATATTTCTCCATAAAAAGATATAGACCTGATACGAATTTTGCACTTTTCCTACCAGTGGCATTGAACTTGCCTAAATGACTTTGTATTAAATCATGACATCCGCAGGTCATAAGCAATCTTTGTGTGAAGTAAGAACTTCCAATGTTCATCATAAGAAAGTAGACAGACAGACGGAGGAAAGGACGGACATACGGACAAGATAATTCCTACACCCCCCTAAAAAAATGTTTGTTGGGGGTATAATACCATTTTTAAAGAAGTTCAAAATATTCATTTTAAGAAAGTGTCAATAAGTTTAACATGTTTTTTTTTAAAATTATTTATGCAAATTAAACAAACGCATCTCCATTAATGAATAACATTAATTCTGTAAGCAAATTTCAATCGTTCTGTCCTGTATACATGTATGAGGGAATGAATTTATTTTCATTTCCAAAAAAAAAAAGGAAACAATTAAAAACACTGAATGATTTTAAAAGTTCAGAAGTATCAATTTTGAGCTATGAACAAAATAGTTTCCTGTGGTATAGCAACAATTAAGTTCAAGATAGCATAATTATGTTGTAATAATATGTGTTTACATATCATGTATGAACACATGGTATGATAGCCATGAAGTTTCCTTTTGACACCGGATTTTCGCAATGGTCGAAAAAAAAGGATTGATTTACAAAAAAAAATATGAATAAAAAATGGTAAAAAAAGAAGAAGGAAAATTAGAATCAGGTATTAAAGTTAAGTTTTTACCAACCTCATAATGGCCGATGTAACACCATTTACATACTTTAAAACAATCGAAACATGTTGAAACAACCGAGGCATATTATATACCAATTTACTGGTTATGAAAACGATAACAGTTTTACTGTCCCTCGAGACAGTAACTATATCCCGAGGCGAAGCCTAGGAAAATAGCTGCTGTCGAGGGGGGAAATAAAACTTGCTATCGTCCAAATAGTCAGAAAAAAAGATATTTTTTTTTTTGACCGAGAAAACGTTTGTTCGTCAGCAATGCAGATTTTCTTGATGGTAAACAAATTAGATATGTCGGACTTTGAATTTAAGCTGGTGACTCTGGTTACACCAGTTCCGAAGGGAATCGAATGCCACTGATGAATTGTTTCGATGACTATTTAATTCACCAAAGGCAGATAGCACTGAAACTATTTCACGGTTAGATAGTAAAGCATATGTTTATTCAGTGTAACTTTATATAGAAAATATTCATGAAGGTATAATAAATATGAATGAATGGAGTAAATTTGGAGTCAACAACACAAAGATTTGAGTAAGTTCAAAGTATTGTCCTTTGCACGTGTAACATTAACTTTATTAATAATTTTGATTTTATCTAAATTCGAAGTTTGTCAACCTTCTATTAAAAAAATCAATCAGCTTGATAACATTTCATATGTTTTATGACCTATTTAAAAAATAAGCTTAGACATGTCTTTTAAATTGATTACGTTTCAGTAACGAGTAATATTTGATAATCTTCACTTTACCCGTGCGATTTTTGGCCACAAAAAGGTTGTCTTGTCTATCAATGCATATTCCCCATGGATAGTGTTTATCACAGTTATCAATGTAGGGGAGGAACTGTTCGTCCTGATCTAGAATGTGGATAAAGTGTTTGCTGTAAGAATCATACCCCGGCTGTCTGTAGCAATGCTGTGCGGATCAAATGACCCCTTAACGATAGGACTGGGGCCAAAGTATGTAAACTGGAGTTTTCCAGCTCAATTGACCACTACTACTGTATGTGTCCCATAGTCAGCTACACATATATCCAGGTTTCTGTTTTCGCTGAGGTATTTGATGTCACCAAATGAAAAGAGTGATTTGTTTTCGTCATTAAACTGAATGCATTGTTTCTCTTTAGAACCAGCTGATGCACAACTTTAGTTTCTTAAGAAAGACAGTTGGCCATAATAACCAAAACACCATTATACTAAAGGGATAAAATCCAACATATTATATTTTTAATTATGTCGGAAGACCAGTATGTGGACCAGGATAAACAAGACCTTTGTTTACCAAAAACTACCCCACAACCATATGCTCCTTAACTATCAGTACAACATTCCAACATTTCACCATCCTGCCATTGATGGAAAGAAAAGGACGTTGTTTCAATGACGCTGAGCAAAAAAATCGAACTCACATATGTAGGTCCATTTATTTCATTTGTTATTCTAATAAAATAATATGATTTTTTGACACCTTTCATAGCCCCTAATAATACATTTATTTCATTTGTTATTCTAATAAAATAATATGATTATTTGACACCTTTCATAGCCCCAAATAACCTACGAGAGAAAGCCCTGTTGCAACCACTACTGGAATAAAACCACTATTGAAATAATTTATTTCAGTAGTGGTTGGGAATGAATTTCTTTACAAATATTACTTTGTTATCACCGTTGAAACACATTTGGAAAGAAAGAAGTTGTACATCATTTTTGCAAATGAATATTATATTAATATTCCCCACTCTTATTAAAAGTAAAAGGCCATTTTTTTTCTATAGTACTTGTGTTAATTCGTTTGTGCATATTTTATTGTATATTCAATATACAGGAGGTTTGAATATAGAAGTTTTGGCAACTTACAAGGTGTTCACATTTGTACCAATAATTAACAATTTTCTTAAAACATGTTATATCTATAGAAAGTGAAAGGTAAAGACAAAAACAAAATATGAAAATAGTTTTTTTTTATGTTTGTAAATCTGCAAAATTGGTTATGTATTTTTGTACAGCAGTGAACATTCTAACATTAATTTTATTAATTAATTATTGTAATTCAATTGTAATTCATTACATTAATTTCATATTATTGGTTATTACCGTAAAATATGCAAGTCTAAAATACCTACATCGTTTATTTGGAATTGTTCGTTAAATAAAGTGATTCTTGCATTTGAAAATAGTTTGCAAATATGACAACTTCTTTTCTTTCCAAATGTATATCAATAGCGATTACAAAGTAACATTTACAAAGAAATTAATTTCTAACAACGATTGAAAATTTAATTTTAATAGTAGTTGTATTTCAATAGTGGCTGTAAAGTGATTTTTATAATAAAAAACATCCCCAAACACTTTTAAAACAATTAGTTCAACTGTGGTTGTATTTCAATAGTGGATGCAAAATGGTTCTTCTAATGAAATACATCCTCAAACCACTATTGAAATAAAAATTTCAATAGTATTTTTATTTTAATAGTGGTTACAAATGGATAAAACTTAAGTTCAAACCATAATCTCCAGAGGTAGGGTGGGCCGCCATAGCGGTTGATTTTTTTTCAAGGTATTAATAAAATAAAAAAAATCGTAATTTTTTTTTCTAAAAACATTTTGCCAGAAAAGCTGCGTGTTTATTGTAGAATTTTGTTGCATAGTTTAAGATTTAAGATTGTGTCAATCACGATCCCTATGGGGAGGGAAGAGCCATAATAGAGGTTGAGTGTTAACACAGATAAAATCGTTGATCAGAAAGAATGTTACTGAAGGGTTGTGTCATGTTGTACATTTTGAATTTACTGGGTGGGTGTAAATACAAAATTTACAACATGATAACTTGTATATTTACACCCACCTAGTAAATTCAAAATTTATAAAATAAAAAAAAGCATCCTCAGGTTAAATAGATTAAAATTTGTCATATTCATTATCCCCGACAGTAGGATTAGGCATCAATGACTAGGGGGATTTTACATTGATATACAAAAATGAATAGGAAAATCGTTAAAATTTTCTTATGAATATCTTAAATTACAAGGGATCTCAATGCTTAGCATATTAAGATACAGGATAATGTTTTAAACACCTCAATTATCAAGATTTTATTTGACACTAGTACTATAAAGCTCAATTGACAGGAAATATGGCTATTGTTACTCAAATTATGAATATGACCTCTGTACAAATAAAGATGAAATCAAAGTCAAGGTCATTTAAACTTCATTTAAACTTCGTGAATTCTTTATTTTTTACAGAGTTTGTTAAACGTTCTTCAGAAAACAATGATAACTAAAAATATCGACCAAAAGATTGAAGTAAATGAAATATCCAATAGACCTGCACCCATGATGAAATTTGCCCTTTTCTAATGTGTGACACTGGATCGTTAGAAAGGTTAGTATTAAATGATAAGTGAAAGTACAACATTTAAAGAAAAATGATCCTCCGTATACAAAATGATTTTGCTTCATCTTTAAGAGTGAAAGCCATAGCACGCTCAAAGTTTCCTTTCATTATTTAAGTTAACTTTTGCAAGTAGAAGAACCTGTAAAACTTTCTATTTATCTATTGTGTAGAGATGTTCCTGTTTAAATGCCTATACGTTTAAAAAAAATCGTTACCTCATGATTCACGCATTACAGTCTGCTATATGATATGTGGTGTATAAAACCCAAGAATCTTTCAAAAAAAATAAATTTGCTTGCTTTTCATTATAAGTGCTAACTAGACTGGAACCAACACATACACGCATAAAGACTTCGCAAAAGGAAAACAGACTTCAAATCGCCAGGTATGTTCTGTCTCAGTCTAATATTTTTTAAAAGGAATACCTTGCAAGTAAATTTTACCAAGTCACAAAACTACGTGCTAATATGCATGTCAATGGTATTGATGGTTTATCTTTCAACTGATATTGATGTATGATTGTTAAATCGTTTCTATAAGAAAAGAAGTATTCGAAATAATGAGCAACTCTTTAAGGCGCAATTTTCAAAATATTTTTGTTAATAAACGAAAATTTTGATTCATCCGTATTTACCAGAGTTTTTGCTAAATTAAACCTAGATACTTTACACTGCACGATGGGTTCTGAAAACGAAGGTCAAGATCTCCTGAGATGTGATGTATGTGATGGACCTGACCATCCATTTCACTGTGACATTTGTGAGACCGATCTCTGTAGAGTATGTGTTGGCGATCATTTATTGGATTCATCAAGAAGACATCAAATAGTACAATTCGAGGATCGAGGTTCTTCTCTAATTTATTCCATATGCCAAACACATTCATCAAAGCAATGCGAGCTTCACTGTGAAAGTTGCGACGTTGCTATTTGTGTTCACTGTTTTTCTTCGGGTAATCATCAAAATCACAGAATAGTGGATGCAAAGAGTTTTTTTGAAAGTAAAAAAGTCGATATACAGAAAGATTTGCACGAATTTGAAACAATTATTTCCAAAAAATACCAAGATATTGTAGACGATTTTATTGGTCAAAAAGAGGAGTTGAAAACATATTCCAGTAATTTGACGAAAGACCTTGTCAAATTAGAAGAAATTTGCCAAAGAGATATTAAAACACTTTTTGAAAAACTGAGATCTGACGTTGATAAAATTCATAAGAAACATAGCTCGGTATTAAATAAAGAGGAAGTCAAAACTACATCAAAATTGTCCGAAATCAAGGACGCCATTGATAACCTACAAGTACTCCTGAATTCCAATGATGTTGGCCTTGTTTCTGGGTACGAATCAGAAATATCAGAATTCAGAAAATTGCCTCCAAAACTCAAGATTATGTTTTTACCATTTACCTTTCCAAATATTGATTTCAAGGAAATTTACAAAAGTTTTGATTTATTGTCAGCGTGTTGTTTAACAACAGAGGAGCATGACTGCACTGTAGGAAAACAGGAAGTTGGATCAACCCACCTAGAACAATTTCTTACTGACCCAATTGTTGTCCACTCTATCACAACCGAGTACAAAGGCTTCTTAAACTTAAAAGAACTACGCAATGTTGTTTGTTGCAATGATAGTGAAATCTTGACGAGTGGAAATGATGACAGTATAATGATTTACAACCGTGAAGGAAAACTACTGAATTCTATCAAGACCAACTTAGGAAAAACTCCACGGTACTTAGCAGTAACACAAAATGATGATTTAGTATATACTGATTCCAAAACGAGAACTGTATACAAAGTCAGTGATGGACAGATTCATGCAATGATCAAACTATCGTGGATACCTCGTGGTATATGCAGTGCGTACAATGATGCCTTTCTAGTGATTATGGATGGTGATGAATGTAAAGAAACAAAAGTAGTACGTTATGCTGGATTTAAAGTAATTCAAGAAATTCAATTCAGGGAGAATGGCCGACCCCTTTATTCATTTGGTGACAAAATCAAATACATAAGTGAAAACAGAAATTTAGATGTGTGTGTGGCCAATCATGGTGCACAAGCGGTAGTGGTGGTCAATCAGGCCGGTAAGCTCCGCTTTGAATACAAGGGGCCCTCCTCTACTCCAACAACGGAACCGTTTGATCCATACGGCATTTCTACGGACAGTGAAGGTCAAATACTGATAAGCGACCGTAAAAACAATCGTATTCACATCATAGATGAGGACGGACGATTCCTCCGATACATTGACAACTGTGATTTGCACAGTCCATGGGGTTTGTGTGTTGATACTGAGGACAAACTCTATGTCGCCGAGAGTGGCCGTGGTAAAGTGAAGTGTATCCAATATTACACTGAATGAATTAGTTATTACATTGTATATATTACATATGAATTTTTAAATGTGTATTTCTATCATCTAATGGAATATCATTGATTTTAATCAATTCATTTAAAAAAAAAACCCCGTGCAAAATGGCTTATTAAACAAAGAACCTCGTTTTTGAAATACGGAATACCGAAACCGAAATTATATACTGAATACTTTCCTTAATTATTATTTTCATAATATCTCAAATTTGGAACAAAATTAGCCCTTTATTTTTGCAATTTATGTGTTCCTGACCATAAGGATGATTTATGCGGAATCACGTTGAATTGGACTCAATAGTTCTTGAGAAGAAGATTTATAAGAATGCACTCCCCTTTTTTTTTTTTTTTTTTTTTTTTTTTTTTTTACAGCTACAGTACAGGGTTTTCTCTGCTTTAAATGCAAACTTGCCTTTTATTTCTGCAATTTACATTTGCCTTTCTATAATGATGCTTTTTTGCCAAATTTGGTTGAAATTGCCCAAGCGGATTTGAAGAAGAAGTTTAAAATGTAAACAGTTTACAGACGGACGGAGGGACAGACGGACGACGGACAAGATGTGATCAGAAAATCTCACTTGAGCGTTCAGCTCAGGTGAGCTGAAAACTGACCCCGATCAAAATTATTTCAAATTGGAATTTTTGCAAAATACTACAGTTTATTCTGAGTAGTTGATATGAATTGTATCGTTAATTAAAGTCTTTCCCAATAATGTCACGTAACAGCTTAGCGTAGTGGGTTTAAGAGGGTTTAACAATTATTACCCCCTTTAAATATTCTTAAAAAGTAATGTTTTTGTTAAGAATTGTAAAATTAAATTTAAAACCGGCGAAAGCATTTCAATTATCATGTACTCTAATCCACAGTAATTATATGTAACATTGACAGATATCCTATACCACCCAAGGCACCATTAAATGTTAAATCAAGAAGTATCCTCAATATATTTTCATGTTTTAACATAAAATGTCGGGAGATATACTATATAAAGAAAAAATGCAATTATTTTTTACGCTTTTTGAGAATATTATCAAAACACTGAATGATATACTCTTGATGAAAATTTTACTGAAAATGCACAGAACTCGGACAAGTCTTATAAACTTCATTTTGTAAAATGAATAAAAAACCTATCGATAGCATTGAAATATATACTTGCAATAAAATAATATTGATTACGTAATGAGTGAGTATATTTACTTGGAACTTACTTTAAGTATGCACATAATTTATGATCTGAGAAATGCTGAGTAAATTAAAAAATTGCAGTTCGTTTTGATTATGTTTTGATCGGTAGAACGCTCACGAAGCGCAATGCATGATGAACCTGTTCTATACTTTTCGCAATGACGTTGATTAGTCATCCTGCCTTCTTGGTTACTCCGTTCTGGAAAGTTCTATTCTATTCTTTCACCGGAGGCGAGCCTAAATTTGTGTTGCGGGTATAGGGAATTTCAGTGCTTGCAGAACGGAGTAACAAAGAAGGCAGGATGACTAATCAACGTCATGGCGAAAAGTATTGAACGGGTTCATCATGCATCGTGGACAGATACCTTGGATCGGACATCTTTGGTTAATACAAAACTGTTGATAAAAACAATTTGATGCGATTTTTAAAAAAAAATTATGTATTTTTAAACCACGCCAAATTGGTAGTAAACCTCATACATTAATAAGTAAACAATGAACATTTTGTGTTCTTCGTCGTTATAGAAATAAATGATGTATGCATGAAATGGGAAAGTTAAAGTAACCCAATTGTTTTATCAAAACAGCCTTTAATCTAAAATTCAGCCTGAGAAGAGTGAAAGAATTATAGCGAAATTTGATCTTTAGAACAAAATTCAGATATGTGATATATATTTTTCAGTCAGCTGTAACAAAAAGAAATACGACCACGTACATGCGTATATCATCCATTTCAAATATGCCTGCTTTTCTAAACATCCAGCCATGTAGCTGGTTCTTTTTATTTCAATTTTAAAAAATAGGTTAAGAAGGTATTATTGAAAAAAAAAATAGAACAAAGTATACCAGTATAAACAAAAATGAACGAAAATATTGTTCAACATACATAGCATTGTGTCATATTAATGAAATGATGTGAGAACGGACGGTGTCCAAAATCAAAAGTTCAAAGGGAAAAAAACTAATCAAGAGCAGAGCAAACACGGACACCTAAAGAAATATTATCAGATGCCGCGGACAAGTGAGCATCCTCTGCTGATCGGACACACCCGCATTGTGCTCTGTGTCGTAATCAAGAAAAACAGAAACATCCGTATAAAATTAGGGGATTAATTATGGTCTAACAATAAGTATGACAACCTCGGTTACGACTCAATGAAAGTATGTACTTGCTGACAAGGTCGTTGAATCGACCAAATAACTTACGAAAAGATAACTTTAATCGAGGCTGTTTGTAGTCCTGTTTTATCAACTTGTTTGTCAGTAGCCTGCTTCGCCATAGGAACTGTTCATACACAGAGCAGGCCTTTGCGTATCGAATTAACTGAGAGACAAAAACTCTATATGCAAGTAATGAAAGTAAATTGCTACTTAAGTAAGGAAGTTGACTATAGAAAAATTTAAGTCATAACGTAAGTCATCATAAAGTTTTTTTTTTTAGGTTACTATCAATATCCCTTACCAGTAAATATTCAACTATGAAGCTGATGACACAGACTTTCTGGTATCTTTTATTCAAGTTCATTAAGATATATCGAATCGACGTTAATATGGAAGTAAAAATACGTCGTCGATATACCTAACTGTTAAGTTGTAGACCACAGCGAGTGAATTTTTTTTATAACGTAAATGTTTTTGAATAAATTCTGCTTTATATCAATACAAAAAAAGGTCTGGTAACAATGGGGCGCAATTGCTATTCATGGGAATTCCAACAGATTGTTTAAAGGTCTGATTTCCAAACATTACAAAGATGTTGTCTATCAGAAACGCAAGCATCTCTTAATATCAACATCAGAGGAATAGTGTGCACAATCTAAATGGTTTTTAACAAAATAATTTTGCAAATGACCGATGACAAGGGAAGTAAATTTACGTGATCCAATTTTATTGAAAAAGCAGCAATCGATGATGTCAAAAAAGTATTAAAAAAAAGCCTGAATGTTATTAATTCATCGTGAGGGTGGTTGTATAAATTGTACATAGGTCGTAAGGTTTGATGCTATATATCTTGCTAAAATTTTGGGATTTAAAATTTCCTTGTACTTCTTTGGTATTCACGCACATCTGATTAACACCGCTTCTTGAATATACTATTGCACAGTACTTTTGAAGTTTCTCTTTAATGCTGTAAATTTTTTGGTTAGGGGTAAAGAAAGAGACTTCGTAGAACATTTATTATCTTTGTAAGGATTTTTATGAAGCTTAAGTATCCAATATAGGCAAGGTAATTTTAATTAATTATAGTTGTTTTAAATGTTGAATATATTCGAAACTGACATATGATTTTAATGAATTTCTTCTTTGGAAAGAGAGCTTTAAGATTGTAAGTTATATTGCCGCTAGCATAATTATATCCAATTTCTTCTAATATACAATTTATATAATGAACCTTACAAACTAAGAAAATGCTGTTTCCTCTTTTGTCAGCAGGCATAAATGTGTGAATGTTACTTCCTGCGCTTGCGTTGGATAATATCTAGTACATGTATGATAAAAATACAACAGCACATTTCTATTTTAAATTTTAAAAACTACTGATCTGTTCTAAATAAAACCCATTAATCTCCAAAATTAATCTCATGACTTACAGATTCATAGTTTACACTCTTACCCACTGTGCTACACAAAAAGGTACAATTTTGGGAAATAAAAATGATTATACATTTATTATTTATATCGATAGAAGGTGCACCATAATGTAGTCCTATACAATTCTACGAGACATTTTTCTCCTTGCAGATTTTGAAAAAAAAATGTACTGACCAGCTGAGGGAGAAAAAATGTAGGCTTTCTATGGGGATTGAATTCAAACATTATACTACTATCATATATAATGAAGTATACATGTATCTGTCATGTGGTTGTTTTATAACTAATAAAAAGGGGGCAAATACTGGGGACTGTATTTCATACCACCCTTATGAAATATTTGTTTTGTTCTTACACAAAAGCCTGTTATATGATATTTTGATGTATCATGCAAGCCATTTGAAACCTGATTTCTTATAACAATTTTCTATGTATCAAATTTGTATCCCAATTCCAACAGGGTTGGCACG
This sequence comes from Magallana gigas, assembly GCF_963853765.1. NCBI lineage: Eukaryota > Metazoa > Mollusca > Bivalvia > Ostreida > Ostreidae > Magallana > Magallana gigas. Next base: position 36,656,428 of record NC_088861.1, on the reverse strand, counting down.
GTGTTTTTTTTTAGAGGGTTTTAGTTTGTAATTAATACGATATGAATTGTTTGCGTAACTCGACTTAGATTTCAAACCTTTTGATAAAGTTAAAACTATTTGCTGTCAAACTTTTTTAAGATACAAAATCAACGACCACATAACAAATCAACGGTTAAAGAATTACATATTTTAAAGAAAGAGGAGAATTTTAAGAGTAAAATTTCTGTAAACAATTTTGTCACGTATGTGTATCCAATTAGTCGAGCAATAAGGCACACCAAAATGCGCATTTACAATTTTTATCTATAAATAAAATCAATAAATCTACAAATATACATACAGTACCGATCATACCCAGCATAACACAAGAGTAAACCCCAACTAAACTCCGGGTTTACTTTTGGGCTTAACTTGGGTTTTACTCTGGTTTCCCTTCTAAAAATTTGGGCCCACTCGGGGTTTACTTTGGGATTTCTTTGGGTTTACTTGGAAATTGCTGTTGAGGTCAGCTGAATGCACTGAAGTGTGAAGTGTGCTGGACAATTAATGGAACTTTGCTGGAACCTTATAATTTGATTTAAATAACAATTTTGTCAAGTATGTGTATCCAATTAGTCGAGCAATAAGGCACACCAAAATGCGCATTTACAATTTTTATCTATAAATAAAATCAATAAATCTACAAATATACATACAGTACCGATCATACCCAGCATAACACAAGAGTAAACCCCAACTAAACCCCGGCTTTACTTTTGGGCTTAACTTGGGTTTTACTCTAGTTTCCTTTCTAAAAATTTGGGTCCACTCGGGGTTTACTTTGGGATTACTTTGGGTTTACTTGGAAATTGCTGTTGAGGTCAGCTGAATGCACTGAAGTGTGAAGTGTGAAGTGTGCTGGGCAATTAATGGAACCTTGCTGGAACCTTATAATTTAATTTAAATAACAATATGGCCAAGAAAAGTTATGTTACACAATATGCTGCTTTACTCCATTATTGGAATTGCACACCATGGACACAAACCATACATTACTTGCTCTACAAAACCGTTAACCGTTAATGTGGTAAGCGGTGTGACTTCTGTAAAAATAAAACTTAAGTCAAAGGTTGTGGTCATTTAAATTGTTTGAATTGATTTTCTTCGACCATACAACTTACAGTTGTTTCCCATACCACCTTTAGAATGAGCAACAGCACAGCATTTACAAAAGAATTGCTCTTTGTAACCAAGGTGCATTCGCTACACCTATGAGAGCCAAAGTCATAGCAAAGTTTCCTTTCATTATATAAATCATCTACAAAATGTATATGAATCTGAAATATTTGTATTTTCCTTTACTGTAGATATTCTTACCACAATTCCTACATATTAAATCAAAACGGTTAAAGAACTACATATTTTAAAGAAAGAGGAGAGTTTTAAGAGTAAAATTTCTGTAAACAATTTTGTCACGTATGTGTATCCAATTAGTCGAGCAATAAGGCACACCAAAATGCGCATTTACAATTTTTATCTATAAATAAAATCAATAAATCTACAAATATACATACAGTACCGATCATACCCAGCATAACACAAGAGTAAACCCCAACTAAACCCCGGGTTTACTTTTGGGCTTAACTTGGGTTTTACTCTGGTTTCCTTTTTGAAAATTTGGGTCTACTCGGGGTTTACTTTGGGATTACTTTGGGTTTACTTAGAAATTGCTGTTGATGTCAGCTGAATGCACTGAAGTGTGAAGTCTTTTATCTTACCATCCTACTCCCTGTAATTCATGCCCCTTGTATATTCCGAATACGGTTAGCGTCTGCTTTAAAGGGGTTTACTTCTGATCGGGGTTTACTCTCTGTGTCCACTCTGGGTTTACTTTGGGTTTACTTTGGGTCCACTCAAGTAAACCCGGAGTAAACCCAGAGTAAACCCAGACAGTATACCCAGGGTTTAGTTGGGGTTTACTTTCTGTTAGGTTGGATCTGATCGGTACTGTATTATTGAAAAATATTGACAACAAAACGATTGTTTATAAGAACAGTTCCATACTACGGCCTCCTCTGTAGATATGTTAGTCCATGGCGTCAGTAATCCTCAGACATGTCCTTTTCTGTCCTAACATGACATCCGTCTACTGGTTTCCAGTGTAGTAGATGAATACACCAACGAGTTTCCTTGGGTGGTAAGATGTTGATTACACTGGTGAACGTTGCTGGACAATTAATGGAACCTTGCTGGAACCTTATAATTTAATTTAAATAACAATATGGTCAAGACAAGTTATGTTACACTATATGCTGCTTTACTCCATTATTGGAATTGCACAACATGCACACAAACTATACATTACTTGCTCTACAAAATCGTTAAGTGTATCAGACCCCTTAATGTGGTAATCGGTGTGACCTATGTAAAAATAAAACTAAAGTCAAAGGTTGTGGTCATTTAAATTGTTTGAATTGATTTTCTTCGACCATACAACTTACGGTTGTTTCCCAGAAGTTGGGTTAACCCATCTAGAACAATTTCTTACTGAACCAATTGTTATCCACTCTATCACTACCGAATATAGAGGCTTCTTTAAAGAACTTCACAATGTTGTTCTTTGCGATGATGATGAAATCTTCATGATTGGAAATAATAACAAAATTAGGGTCTACAACCTTGAAGGAAATGTACTGCATTCTCTTAAGACCAGAAATAACACACGGGACTTAGCAGTGACGCAAAATGATGACTTAGTATATACTGATTAAAAAAAGAGAACTGTAAACGCAATCAGTGATGGAGAAATACATAAAGTAATCAAACTATCGGAGTGGATACCTCGTGGTTTATGCAGTACATCCAGTGATGACTTTCTGGTGATAATGGATAGTGATAAATACAAAAAAACAAAAGTAGTACGTTACTCCGGATTCAGTGTAAGGCAAGAGATTCAATTCGAGGAGAATGGCGAACCCCTTTATTCATTTGGTGACAATATCAAATACATAAGTGAAAACCGGAACTTGGATGTATGTGTGGCAGACCATGGCGCCCATGCAGTAGTGGTAGTCAATCTAGCCGGTAGGTTCCGCCTTGTATACAATGGTCCCTCTCTTACTACACCAAGTGAAACGTTTGATCCATACGGCATCGCTACTGACAGTGAAGGTAAAATACTAATAAGCGACCGTGTAAACAATCGTATTCACATCATAGATGAGGACGGACGATTCCTCCGATACATTGACAACTGTGATTTACACAGTCCATGGGGTTTGTGTGTTGATACTGAGGACAAACTTTATGTCGCCGAGAGTGACAGTGGTAAAGTGAAGTGTATCCAATATTACACTGAATGAAAAAAGGTTATAACGGGTTACAAAAAAAAACAAAACTTATTTATAAATCTAATGTCCAAATTTGTTTTATTTAACGTTTTTAAAAAAAAAAAAATTTACCTTGAAGACGAAGGAACAGAAAGCAATATTTAAAACTGCGGATAATGATTCCATTGTTTGAAATCATGCAGAGTTCTATATAGTTTCGATAAACTAATTACAGATTTTGTAAAATGAATTCCAGGTTTGTAAGGGTCTGTTGTCGCTTTTTAAAAATATTCGTACTTCCAAGTCACACATTTTATGCTATTTTTGTACATTACTGTGTCGACCTCACAATACTTAGATTTTTTTATTTGCAGTTTCATATTTATAAGTCCTTAGACGGGAAGATAATTATACTGAAAAACATACGGAAAATGGTTTCATTCCATATTATGTATCACAACGCAATATATTCATTGCGGGGAGGAGGGAGGGACACAGTCACAAAATAAACCAAGACCTTTCGTAGTTTTCAATTGTTACATCTCATTATACCATTTCACACTTTCGAAACATCTACATCTATACGAAATCTGTGGTTTTATTTACGAGGTAAATGCGCATGTTTCTTAGATCAATAAAGAAAAAAAGAAAAAAAATAGCTTAAAAATTACGGAATATAGATCAAAAATGTTGCTTGAAGTCTGTAAGTCTATGTCTAGAAATATTCGGATGAACTCTCTGGGAGAGTTGCAATGACAGTTACAGTTGCTTACGTGTTAGAAAGTAACAGTTTATGGCGCACAAAAAACCTGTGCTAGTTTTGAATTGATTAACCTTTTCTGAACAATTTTTTTTTTTTACATATTTTCTCTTTTTTAATATTTTATATTACAATTATATTATTTCATTTTATATACGTTTTTATTTGAAAAGAAAAAACGTGTAAGTCGCCATAGTTCATTTTTACTTCAGCTAAACAATTATCTTTATATTCTTATCATATAACTTCAGAAAAATTTATAAGCCAATTCTGTAAATTAGGCTGTCACAAACTGTATTTGTTTCTCTTAGATGTAGAGTCACTTCCAGGTCTTATTTTCATTTAATTTTAAGTTGACAAATTCGTTACTCCTGCATACAATGTGACACGTTGGTCTTGTATTAAAATAACCAGATGAAACACCTTCATCCTAAACTGTATTTTTAGATCTTTGAGCAACATATAAATGATAAATATAGTGCGCACAAATGTGCTTGATGATTGTTTGAATTCACTTACGTATTTTGTATATTTATACTTACGACAGAATCAACTGTTAAAAATAGCCTTTTCCGTGTATTGCATGTGTCTTGTATAATAGAGATTACCTACGTTTACAACATTTTTGCTTCTGAAATATTTTTTTCCATACTGTGGATATATGTTTAAACAAATAAAGAATAAATTCAAAATTGAAAATTGATTTTATTTTTATTGTTTGATTTTAAATTTTGTACACAATCGTTTTGACTTAAAAAAAATCACACTCGCTCTCAGGATTCTAAAAAGACACCCTACATGTACTGACAAAAATTCCTTTAAAGCGTTGAGTTGACAAGGTTTTACAACACATATTTATCATGGCTCCAAAGAGACGCAAAGCTTATTAAACTTTCATATCATATAACCAACCGTATTCTGGCGGTTGGTTATATGATATACCATTTATTTGCCCAACAAAAATCCTTCTCCTTGCTTTTGTTGTCGCTAGTTTTATTGACTTTTAAAAAAAATGAAATCTGGGTTATTTTGGAGGATTTTGCTCCTGATACATATGTAAATACGCAAGAATGTTGTTTTTTTTAGCATAGGTATCATTGCACTAAAAAGAGTATTAGCAACCCATTTCATTATCATTGGGGAAAACTTTCATCAGGTTTTGTTTGGAGTATTGCATACCAGAATTATGTCATTATAAAAGATTTAATATATCTGAAAAGGAGAGAGCTCGAGTCTAGAAAATATTGTATTGATTTTTAAAATCGATGGATCACCAAATAATCTTTAACTTTTAATACACAAATAATTTTTTTTTCTTAAATGCAATTAAATTAAATAAAATTAAATTACAATGCTTGGAAAATGAAAGTTATATATTGCATATTATGGTTATTAACCAAATACAGCACTACGTCTCTTTTGAAGGCATTACTTTCGAAATATGCCTTATTGTCTTTCCAAATCTTACAACTGCCCAATTAGTGTTACACTTAACACGAAGAGAGCACTATACATGTTTCACCCTCTTCGGGAATTTCATTCACTCCAGCACGTTATATTCGACGAATTATAGCACGTGTTATGAAAAGAATAAGACGACTTCTGCACTGGTAAGAAGTATCCGGTGAAAGACTAGACCAAAGCACTGAAATCCGGGCACATATATTTCTAAAATCCTTGATCATTGTGGAAAATTTCCCCGTGTCTTACAGTTATACCATTGCATATGGTCAACTTAAAGTAAGTATTTACACGGTAGTAATTGTGAACTTAGGAATTTTGAATGTTTATTTGCAGAGACTAAAAAGTTGACAGCACGTTGTGTCTTTCTTTTATTTATTATCGGTTGTGTAGTACATTAGATGAAGTACATGTACAGGAGTTTTGAGTATGATGTAGACATTCTAACGAAGTATGGCAGCATTATATCTAAAATTATATTCGTATACATTGTAAATTTTTACTAAATGTACTTTTTGAATATATCCCTCTGTTTTTACTACTTAGTATCGATCAGAAAAAAACCGATTGAGCTTTTGCAACGTTAATTATCCATGTAGCAAATGAGAGAAGGGAACAAAAACAATGAGGTGACTAAATGATTTTATGAATTCATGTCAACTGTAATAAATACATGCACCAAAAGTGCGACAACTGGTAAAGCCAAAGATAGTGAAATCAATGGATACACCGTTTAAATAAAACTTTTAAGTAAATTGGAAAACGACGGAAATAAATATAAAGGTTCTTGTTATCATCCATGGTAAACCTTTATTGTGCTAAATATTTACTTAGAAAGGTTTTTTTTTAAATTGTTTAAAACACTTTGACTATATCTGCTATTGCTAGCTTAACACAGATGTTTCATGATAAAAGTTTTGACAGATGTTTCATGATAAATGTTTTGACGAACTTGTTTGGGATGCCATTGACCTTCATTGCAGCTAAAGATATCTGTTTGAAGGTAATCCGACTGGCGACAATTGGAATCAGATCGAGCTATATCACAAAGCTTGCACATTATACACTACTGAAGATAAATATACAACATATGAAATAGAGAATACACAGACCTATGAAAGGGGAAACGTTGCGTATTGAGAATGGCCAAATGGTGCACAGATTTTTTTTTCTATTTTGAAATGAAAACTACTTCATTTCATCACTTATTCCTTCTAAAAAATAAACTGATATCTTATCTTTAAAATGAACAAAACTGAAATCCTAAAATTTCAAAAAAATTATTGATAAGCCAAATTTTAATTAATAAATGCGGTTTTTGATCAGGTGCACACAAATAGTGTTAACAAAAATTACATACGCTTTTCCGCCAATTTGTGTAGAATTTCCATTATGATATATTGTATCTACAGAAACTAGTAAAATTATATACGTTATACAAATAGCATATTTATATAACCAATCTCAATAGAATTCCCGCTATAATAGAATTACAATAAAAAAATAACATTAACACACTGTGAATCATCTCAAAAATCCAAAAAGCAAAGTACAAATTCAATGCAGAGCAACACAGACCCCCAAAAAGATAGATACGGGATCATGTGTCAAGGAGGAGTAAATATTCCCGGTAACACTTGCAACGTGCCAGGGTGGCGTTCATTTGTAATACTGGATTTTCTTTATTTTACCAGTGCCCCATTCAGCAACAAAGAGATTATCTTTGCTGTCCAAACATAAGCCCATTGGAGAATGTAAATCACCATTGTCTATGTAGCGCAGGAAATGTCCCTCCTGATGCAAGATGTGAACATGGTGGTTTTTACGGTCGGCTATCAATATCAGACTCTGACTATCCGTAGCTATGCCGCAAGGTTCAAATGATCGCCTAGTAGTAGATTGCTTACCACGTTTGGACGTAGAAGGGTTTCCAGTGTATCTGAATTTACGTTTTCCGGCTTGATCGACAACCACTACTGCTCGGGCTCCCCAGTCCGCCACGCAGATATCCTGGTTTCTGTTTTCACTAATGTATTTGACGAAAGGACCAGATGAATAGAGGGGCTCGCCATTGTCATCGAACTCAATACTCTGCTTCTCTGTGGATCCAGAATAACGAACAATTTTTGTTTGACTATCATTTTCATTATCCATTATCACCAGGAGGTCATCTAAAAAGGTACTACAAACACAGCGAGGAATCCAGTCAAGAAGTTTTATAACGTCCTGTATTTTTTTTATTTTTTATTATGTTTACAGTCCTATTGATGTAATCAGTATAAACTAGATCACCACTCTTTGTCACTGCAATGTCCTGTGGCTCGTTCCCCGACTTGGTTTTGACCGATTCTAGAAGCTTTCTTTGAATGCTGTAGAGTCGCATGATGCTATCATTATTACCACACGACCAAATTGCTTCATCGCTGAGGCAAGTGACACTAAGTAATTCTTTCTGGAAGTCTCCATATTCTGTGTCTAGGGTTCTAATGATCCGAGGCATATCAAGCAGTGGTCTGATTGGAGAGCTTTCTGCTTCTGAGATTTCAACGGTGTGGCCAGGTTCTTCTGTTATAGTGCTAACATCGGAGAGTTTTCCAAACTGTTCGTGAAGTTTTTCTTTGTTTAAAGTTTTAGGAGCGAAGTTTGGTAGAGAAATATTGATTTTGCGTGGCAAAATTTTAAATTCTGCATTTCTAGATTTGTAAGTGGAGACAAGACAACTATCATTGGATTTTAATAACTTCTTAAGATTAGTTATGTCCTGTTTAATTTCAGACATTATGCGTGAGATTTTATTTTCCCGTTCTACAAGGACAGCCATGTTATTTAATTCTATTTCCTCAATTTCAGATTTTAATTTCTGAACAATGGTGTCAATTTCTTTGTGCAAGTCTGCGTCGTGATTTTCGACAGCTTTGGTCAAATTCCTTGAATTTTCATAAAGATCAGTTTTCCACTTTTGAATAGAAGTTGTATAATTTTCATATTTTGGAAATATGGATTCCTCTAATTCTTTTAAACCATATTGAAGATCCCCCTTTTTCATTTCAAAAATATTTAAAATATCTGTAAAGGTATGGTTCCAGTGACTCCCAGAGGAAATACAATGGACACAAATGGGATTGTCACATTGTTCACAAAAGTATTTGCACTCTTCTTTAGCATGTGTTGGACAAGAAGGATAAGTTGGACTACGCCCCCTCTCGTGATATGGTACAACCTGATGTTTATTGGGAAACTCCAGCAAATGGTCTGCCACACAGTTTTTACAGAGGTTTAAGCAACAGAAGTCACGGTGTAGTGGGGGGACAGGACTATCACATATATCACAACGAACCACATCTTGTGCACTGTGTTTAGGGTCCATCGCTTCTAATACTTATCATGCGACTTTAAATGGTCTAAAATTAGACAAAAGGTTTAGAAATAATGATAACACCTAAAAAAGAAACTACATTCAAATGCAATGGGTTTTGTCAATTTCCTTTTACATTATACATCAATGAATTTGCATTAATGAATACTGTATTCCTCGTTAAATAGAAAATTTAAAACTTTTTCAGTTGATATAATTTCTAAAAATTTCTTAACATATTTAGTTCTCTTGAAAATGCAACCTACATGGGAACTTTACTTACGATCTACGCTCTATGTTAATTAAAACTTTCCATCAAACTGAAAAAAATTAACCCTTAAAAATCCGGCTCAGCCACATTATATGTATATTTTTTTTTTCTTCCTGGTATTGCTTTTACGGCAAAATAACTTCCCTGATCTAATAGATTTGAAAAATCGGGAATGAGTTCATTTTTAAGTGTTTCAACACACAAAAGAACTGTTGTTTGCATGTGATTTCGATACTTCTTAATAACAAGATAGCAAGTGTATCTTATTATATTCATATTTGCTAGTACGGTAAGTTATATTTAAAAATAAAAAAAATCTTTTCCATTGAATTAAAAAAAACTTTCCCATAAATATCTGGCTCAGCCATATTATATAGAATAAGAAATCTTTTCCTTTCTTTATCTTGGTCCCCCCCCCAGATCCCCCCCCCCCCTCCTCTAAAAAAGGTAGCATGACTCTCCAGAAAACTCCTTGTTCTACGTGTGGAATGTGGAGAATGCTTTACTAGGTTTACATGGTCATTTAAAATTTGAGAAACTGTTTTATGGGAAGACAAAGAGAACGGGTAGCAAACACAGCACGATAAAATAGGTAAAATTAAGACAGAGCACGACTTGATGAAAGAAACACAAATAAAGAGATCGAGCTGTTGACGCACGATAATTAAAAAGAAAAATAATAATGCAAGACGAACGAATATTTTGAGAGAGAGAGAGAGAGAGAGAGAGAGAGAGAGAGAGAGAGAGAGAAACTTATACATGAAATACAATCGATACAATACAATACTAGAATAAAGGTTAAATGCACAAAAAGCAAATAGAATAAAAGCAAAAAAACAAAAACAAACAAAAACAATCCCTCCCCCCCCCAAAAAAACAAACAAACAATAAAACAAATTAAAATTAAACAAAAGGTAAACGCTGATTTGTTCAATGTTATTTGCTGTTTTAAAACATATTGAGGGTAAAAAAAAAATCGCAGTACACATGTATATACAAGAGCAGGTAAACAAATGCAAAACATGAAAACGGGTTTTTAATACATGTTTTTTTTTAATTTAACATGAGATAAAAGAAAAAATGTTGCTCTATGGGAGCTTTTAGTTATCTGGTCTCTGTATGACACGAAGAATCATAACACCAGCTATATGTATTATCTTTAGGAAGTTACCAAAGGTTTATAGCGCACTTTTGATTCCTCTCAAAATTAGAATTTAATTAACAATCATGGCGTTCATTATAAGAGTAAAAGAAATTAACTTTTATTTCATTTTTTTTTCTGGTTTAGGGGGCAGTAATTTACCTAATAGACGCGAATATTTTTTATCTGTGCGACGAAATAATGAGTGAAAAATATCAAACTTTAGATTAGACGAAATAATTTACACTGGGCAAAATTGCTAACTTACTATTCCTTTAATTGTTTTAGATCTGAACGCAACACAGATTGATTAGTATATTATTTTATATAAGTTTATATAAGACAGAAAATGAAACATCATTTGTTGCAAACTTATTGACCAGTCGCTTTAAGTACTGTTTATGAAACATTGATACTCCCCAATATCGGGAGTGGCCTCCATTTACTCGGATAAATGCGATGTGTCTGTCTTGTCGCCTAGTAGTTACCCGCCGCTTTGGAATTTCCGGTACAACCTTGCAATTGACGTGTGGTGCCGATTTAACACTGTGGCTCTCTAAAAAAACATCGTTTTTATTAGATAAGCATGCTTTATCATGCTTTAGCCAATACCATCGGTAACTGTAAAATTATTAACATTTTTTCTAACCTCTCTAAAGAAGCACCATGCAGAGATCATACCAACTGTCCTACCACGCTCTTCTGTTGTCAAACACGGCATACCCTGTCAGATTTGTTGTGAGGTTTTAGTAATGCATGCATCAATAATAAGAACACAAACAAGAAAGTAAAGGTTTATTTTTCCAAAAAAAAAGTGTGAGCACGATTTGAGCATTTCTAAAGAACAGTTACGCTTCGGTTAACAATGCATCCATTTATATGTTTGGGCATTTAAATGTATTACTTAAAATTAAGATCACTTATTTAAACATTAAATATAATTTTTTTAAAAATTAGGATGTAAATATAGTTTTATTTTAAATGGTGCGAGAGCAATTTGTCTAGTGTTAATGACTTCTGTCTGAACGTAGGAGGGATGTTCCAGAAAAAGTGACACTTAGCTGTTTTCATCCATTTTAATTAATCTTTGATTCTTTTATTCATCCCTTTCATTTTAAGTACACACCCTTGGCCTGGATACTTTTTAGACGATTAATTCACTTACGTTGGCCTTCGGGGATAAATCTCGAGAAAACACGGAGAATGGGCGTGTTAGGACAGTAACCGTTTCCGCCTCTAAATACTCGATTACAAAACCTGCCTTGTGTGCGTGCACATTGTCGTGCAATAGGCGGAAATAATTCATTCCAGTTTTGGAGTGACGACTTTAGTAACATTTCTTTAATTTTTTAACAGAAACATTTTTATGGAACTTACATGTAACTATTTTGCCCTTTGACAGAACAGGAATAGGCATGACAGGGTCTTTTTTGTCAAAGAAAAAATATATATGTTTACATTTTCAACTGTCTTTATCTGTAATAACATTACGAATCAATTTTGAGACCTATAGCCAAATAACTTTATAAAAGATGAGCAACACTACATGTAAATGGACGTGTCTTATAGCATAACCGAAAAACGATATTATCTGCGCCGCGAAGTAATACACAACATTTACTACATGAAAATTTTAAAGTGTAAAAATTGGAAATAATATAAATATAGGTAATAAGAAATCATTCTTTGAATATTGTAATTTTAGCCAGAGTGTGGTCTAGTCTATAATAAATTAAAACCCTTGGATTTGACCACGCTCCGATCAAAATTATCACTTAATAATACTCAAAGAATGATTCTTTATTTATTAAATAAATCCATCGCGGTTCGTAACATTTCAGCAATGCTAAGGACGTTTTTCATTCTTCAATGTCATTATTATGTTTGAACTGTTAGTAAACTCCGGTTTCATCATCAGTAACTTAATTATCAAAAGTACTTTGTTATATTTTAAATAAAATTTTGATTACAAAACTTAAAATGAATAAGAAGATCTAGAGAAATCAACTTGAAAAAGGTTTTTACCGGTATATTCAACCTATGTAAACAAAAACAGGGCACGATCCTTGTTTACATGACAAAGAATTGTCAGTCCTGTATCTTGCTTATAACTCTACTACTGACTCTCAAATTTTATTTGATCAATAGAAATGCATTCCTAAAGCATTGTAAATAATAAAAGCAGGAAAATAAAATTTGACCTAAATCGTGAACATGCCCCTTTAAGTATATTGCTATACAGTTCTGACCCTTTCAAGGGCTAGCCGGAGAGTGCCAGTCCGGTATAAGATTTTGGCGGGGAAGGGAAGGTGCAGAGTTAGTCATGTGACCCTACTGTCTAATTTTGTCATTGTCCACCTTACAGATATTAAACTCTCATACATAATCACTCACTCTAAACACGTATACCAATCAAACACGCTAGCGCTGTAATTTAATATTCAAATTATAGAACTGGTTACATAGCTAGGGAACTTGTTCAGAGTTTAAATTTTGGCTTAAGCCTTCATTACACTGGCATTAGATCCTCGGTTATTTCAAAAACATGTTATCTGCCGGTTCTAACGCAGACCAGTTACAACAAACAATATTTCAAGAAGTTCAGTCGGGTCGTATTGCGTGCCCTTTCATACATGTTCCGATTTCAAACCTTCGCTGCAGTCCAATCGGGGTAGTACAAAAAAAAAACCAGAAAAAGAGGGTTGGCGAATGATCTGCAACTTGTCTGCACCACAGGGCCAAAGTGTCAATGACTTTATCAACCAAGGACAATGTTCGGTTCAGTACACTTTCTTTGATGATACAACTGCAATGATAAGCAAATTAGGCGTAATGCCTTGTTGGGAAAAAAAGATATAGCTAATGCATTCCGATTACTTCCAATTTGCCCCGAAGACTTCCCATTATTAGGCTTTCATTTTAACCACAATTACTACATCGATAATTGTTTGACTTTTGGTTGCTCCATTGATTGCATATACAACCTTCGAAAAATTTTCCACATCATTACATTGGATTATCCAAACTACAGCAAATGTCGATACAATGGTCCACTACCTCGATGACATTTTGTTTGCAGGCCCGGCAAATACCAATATCTGCCTTCACGTAATAAATACATTCGATCACGTATGCCAGCAATTTGTGGTACCTATTTCGCATGAGAAGTCTGATGGTCCTACTATAAGCATTACATTTTACATCTTTAGGCCTTGGCATCGACACCATCAGTCAGTCAATATTCGTGCCCCTAACAGAGTCATAGCCCTCAAAGTTTTGCTATCTAGTTCTATTTCTTAGAATAAAATCACCCTTAAACAAATGCAGTCATTAGCGGGGTCTTTAGTTTTCATCAAAAAGGCCTTATACAGAATGTATAGTAGTTTATATCTGGCAGTTAAACCATATCATTATATCAGAGTAACAAAAACTTTAAAGCAAGATATGCAGGTTTGGCTCGATTTTTTAGCAAATTTACATGGCTCAACCCAATTGTCAGACCCCGATTGGTTGGATCAAGATACCCTACATCTGAATGCTCAGGCTCCTTGGGTTGTTGTGTCATCTTTAGTAGTCATTGGGCCTACATTCAGTGTCCCAAGCACTGGTCATCAGACACAAGAAGAGACAAAACCTACGTCGAGCTGATTCCCGTAGGTTTAGCCATATTCACATGGGGTCATTCACTTAAATCTAGAAAGCTTATTCTGAACATTGATAACCAAGCATTGGTCCGTATTCTAAATCAAAAGTCATCAAAATCCGAAAGGGTCGTGTCTTTTCTTAGACCCATGCTGATTAAATGTGTCCACGTACCTGGCTGCACAAATTAAATACCCGATGCAATATCTCGTTTCCAGTAGCGCGCATTCAGGCAGTTGGCCCCCCATGCGGACCAATATCCTTGTCCGGTACCCATGGAGTTTTACAACATCTTAAACCCAAAGAAGATGAACTGCTACAAACTCTATCTCCAACAATACCCAAGCTACATACGATAAAGGCATCAATTCCTCCCTTCATCTCAACACAATTTGCCCGAATTGTGGCCTCCCCCTCTTGATCATATCATTAATTACATAGCATGTTTGTTATGTAAGGGAAAATCTTACGCAACAGCTAGATTTTACTTAGCAGCAATCAGATTCAACTTTAGGAAAAATCCGATTAATAGCTATCATGACCCTTGCTCATTTTTCATTGTAACGAAATTGCTGTCGGATTTCCGTCGCATGTCTCAGTCAAGAGACTCTAGATGCCCCTAACCCTCCCAACCCTTATTAACATTTTAAATGCACTGCCGCATGTGTTTGCCAATACATTTGAGGAAAAATTGTGTGCTTCAGCCGTCTCTTTCGCTTAGTTTGCTATATTGCGAGTGGGTGAGATTACCCAAACAAATCGTAGTCAAAACAATGCTTTAACCATTCATAACACCTTGTTGTCAAGTAATTTAATTAAATTGATTCAAGCAAAAACCAAAACCGACCACAGTGTGCAGGCACAACGTTAATCATAACCCTTTTCTGATGACAATAACTTGCTATTCAACAACTTGCAGTCTTTTTTGAATGCAAGACCTAAATACACAGGTCAGCTTTTGTGTCACATTGATGGCTCCCCTCTTACGTACTACCAATTCAACCAAGTTCTCAAAAGAGCCTTGTCATTTCTCAACACATGCACAGTTTTCAAATCGCACTCATTTAGAATTGGTGCCGCAACCTACATGTACTTACAGGGCATCCCAGAGAACATAATCAAATCTAAGGGCAGATGGCGTTCAGACGCTTTAAAATCTTATAATCGCCCTCAATCTGTTTACATGTACATGTAAGCAACTGAATCTTACTAATTGTAAACTAAGCTTGCAGGTTTGCGGACAGTATGAATCGTTGGCTCTTTATTCATTTCCGGGGCAAAGAAATACTCTAATTCCACTTATGGCGAAAAATTGGACCTTATAACATCAATGTCATATGGGCTGGCCGCAGCGGTTTAAAGTAAGAAGACTTGGAGCTTAACTTGAAAAATCTATTGCATACATGTAGGTTTAATGGTAACGCCCCTCACGCACTTGTTACCCATTGTGGCGGGAACAGTTTTGGCCTACAATCACTTAAAAAATTACAGATCAAAATGAAATCACTACTCCGCAAAATCCATACATTAATGCCCATTGCCTTACTGTTATGGTCAAATATTCTGCCACGTCAATCCTGGAGACATACTGAGGAATCATTACATTTCGTGGTGGCTAAATTTTCGTGGAATTCGTGGGTACCTCTCATCCACGAAATAACATCCTTCACGAATTGATAAATTAGGGTAATAAATTCATATAAGAATACACGAAATCACGCCCACACGAACCTGTAACATTTAAGCCGTCCACACAAATTGGCCCCCACGAAATTTAATGATTCCACAGTATGATATTTAACATTGTGCTGAAAAGGGTAGACAGTGCATTAATTCCTCACTCTGGTCTTTAATGCGCCGTGTATTACTGGGCGCATTAATTATGCATCCTGGTATTAAGTCGGACCAAACAAAACTCAATTGTGACGGGGTACACCTGTCTAACCTAGGCAATTCACTGTTCATAAACTCCTTAAAAGCTGCTTTAACTAATTTTTTGTCGTCCAACTCCAGAAAACATCCCAATTCCGTCTAGCTCTGTATTTGTCATGGCTCAAACCTCACCATTTGTACTATCCTTGACCCCAACATTCCCTCCACCCTCACCACCATGTGCCTTGCAGTTCGCCCTGTTGTTTGCATCCTTAGTCTTGTATCAACGATTGCAGTTGCTCAAGAATTTTGTATATTGTTGTTAGCGTTGTCTTGTATGCCAATTACCGCACGTATGGCGGTTGGATCGCTGGTCTCAATGCTTGTACTCAGCGATTCATATGGCAGAATTGCTATACAAGCCATCGCTGGTTTACTGCTGTCCATCTTCCAGGGTTACCATCAATTTATGGCTCATTGTCATTGAATTGAACTGTTGGCTGCTATATGCAGTTGAGAAACGGCGTCATCCATTGTTTTGACATTTGCATTGCGATCTCTGAATTGCTTGCATATTTTGTGTAATCTATTATCAACTGTGTTTCGTTAAATGTGCTAAATTATGTAATAATTATACCATACGTATTAATAATAAACCCATAACAGTACAGCCATTCATCTTCTGTGTATTCTTTAAAATAAATAAATGTACCATGAAAACGTGTTAAAGACAAGATTGTCATCCTTGCTAATTGCCTTACGGTATATCTTTCCTATCTAGGTTTTGGTTAATTTTTACGATGCTATTATCGGTTGTAACTGTTGCAGGGTAACCTCGTCGATGTGCAACCCACCTACAAAAAAGATCTGTGAGACGTTTGATCATTCCCATACTAGCAGATATCACAGACCTCAAGGTGTATATCTACTGGTTTAATGCCAAGTAAGGATATACTTTTGACGTGCATAAAGGCTAAAATGTTAAGTGCATTGTTTGCTCTTTTCCCAGTAATTTTGTGTATAGTGTAATGCATACGCTTTAAATAAAGCAATGTACACTGTAGCTAGGTCCGTGAAATTATGAACATGAAAAGTTCTCCAGCTGCGGTTCAGTAATCAACCTAACCTATTAATAGAGTGTCGGTAAGATATGTACATGATTTAAACGCAAAGAGGGTGAAATGACATTATTTTTGAAACACCACTGGCATATTTCACCAGAATCCTAGAGGCAGATTCAAACGTTTGACTTCACAATAGACATAGTCAGTATATAATAATTCATGTCAAAATACCTTTAATTTCAGTAGTTATATTGTATTGAATAAACAGGAACTTAACAAACCATCAGGACACATCAAAGCAACAATAATTCTACTCCAAATAGTAGATATAATTGATAAAATAACAGTAAAAAATACATTTGCGCGAAAGAAGCAAACTAAGAGTTCTTGGTAATGAAACCTCTTACTAAAAAGTATACTCTACTACCCGGACATATATTTATGTGTACGTATTATTAAAGATATTTTAGTCACAACCCACTGAGAATCATCACTATGTAATAGAATATAAAGCCAATCAACATCAATTTAAGGATTATGTTATAACATATATCGTCTTTTCTGCAGTTTTAAAGAAAATGTTTATGTTCTTTTTAAAGATTATACATCATTTGTCCTTCAAATTATATCAAAGCAGTACGATTACGTAAGTGTAATTAAATACTTGCTCGTTCGTGGTGACTACTCATAGTTTGATGAATTACGGCGGATACAGCTTCGTGATTTTTTTAAAAGTACTACTTATGAAAATGGTGCATACTACTGACATTACATATTGGTTTCAATCAACATAATACTTGAAAGAGAAGTAAACACAGTGACACCACTTTATGATAAAGCTTAAACTTAAAATAAAAGGACTTGTCTATGGGGTATGACTGCTTCATTTATAGCTAAGAGGCAGATGTCAAAGTTTAAAATCCGTATAGTCATGAATTTAACAATACTTATCTAAACTAGGTTTGTTTGAGATCATTTGGCTTATGTCGAGTTGTCTGTTTTTGTCACCACATCTAAATTCACTTACATGTACAATTCCGTAAATTGCTGCTCTCTCTCGTCGGGATTTTGTTCTGATACAATATAGTGGCCCCCGTAGTCATACAAATGCTGTTCTTTTCTACTTTACTCATGATCTTTATCATCTGATTGATGAATTTCTTCTTTATAGTTGCCATTATTTTTTTTATTAATTCGTCGCATAGAATGATGTTTTATTAATGCAATTTGCGATATAAATTCATTTCAAGGCATTTCAGAATCAGTACGTGAACAAGATACCCCAGGCATCTTCAGCTGCTTTATGATTACTAGGAAGATGACTGGGTGCTGTTACTTTGAAATATCAGATGTACAAATCTACATCATTTAGATACCTTGTGATGATAATGGCTATTGTAGCAGAGGAAAAAACAACGATGACAATAGCAAATTCAGCTAGAATGGCAACACTAAGGGATTGTCGAGTGCCTTGAGCTAGATTCACAATAAAAGATAAAACAGCAGCAATGGTTTTTTTTATATTTATATAGATTTATTCATTATATCAGTTTTACATCAAATAAAACAAACAAATATAACATTAACAAAACATAGAATATACATATGGAACACAGCGGCAATGTTAATATAACTCTATACAATTTTTTTCATACAATGTTGCCAATATTGAATATGTCCTGAATCATGATCTGAAAGTTCTAGAAAACTGGTCATCCAATTGGCTGTTGAAATTTAATCCATCAAAAATAAAAGCAATATTTTTTACACTCAAAACAAATTCTTTCTCTCCCAAACTCCAATTCCAAAATAGTCGATTAGAATATGTTTCATTACACAAACACTTAGGAATACTTTTTCGTCAGAACCTTTGCTGGTCAGAGTATATAGATAATATTGTTAAAAATGCATACCAAAGACTAGGCCTGTTAAAGAAGCTCAAATTTAACATAGAAAGAAATACTTTATCAAAAATGTACATGATGTTTATTCGACCTTTAATTTAATACTGCTCTGTTGTCTGGGATGGTTGTTCGTTACAAGATGTCGAAAAATTATAAAAAGTTCAACTCTATGCACCAAGAATCATCACTGGCTTACCCATATTATCTTCAAGAGAGTCCCTTTATTTAGAAACAGGTTGATTGCCTCTTCAGAGAGACGAAATCAGCAAAATTGAGCACAATGTATAAAATTCATAATTATTTGGTACCGGACTATTTTTAAAAAAACCATTTTCCCTTCTATCAGGACTTTAGAATCGAATTACAGTACACGCAATCGATAAGACTATATCATTCCAAAATGTAGACTAGAAATATTCAAGAAATTGTTTAAATTGTTCCTGACACGATCAATAAATGGAATAGTTTAAAGGGTACCTGCAGCCCAGCCGAAGTGAAACATATGTTAAAGAGTTTATTTACCAAAATTTAATGCAAAAAACCGCATCGAAATCGGTGCAAAAATAATGGAGTTACGCCTCTTCAAAGTGGCTATTTTTACCTGCTTTGGGAAATCTAATCAAGAGAAAACAGAATTAGGCGATAACGAGGCTTCAGCGGAAGTGACGTCACGAGGTCAACACGATGGAAATTTCCTTACAAAGCTATACAAATTAAATTCGATTTTTCAGCCAAAATGATTGATATAGGTCTGATGTTTTGACGTATTTTGTTAATTTAAGTATTGTAGATCTAGAAATTTGTATCCGTTATTATTTTATTACAATCAGATTTCTTTTTAAAGGATTTTAAAATTTGTTATTCTCGTCGCCTTTTTACCGATGAATACGATATCTTAAAACGCTTACATGGGCATGTTCATTATTCATTTTATTGATTACATAATATCCTTTCACACACGAGTGATCCGAGATTATGACACAGGTAAACAGGTAAACTAACGAAGCCACTGCTCCAGACACACGTGTATCATGGGTATGTATACACAAGGTACACGAGTCTGGTGAACAAAGAGAGGGTTTCACACCTCTAGACTTGTAAATTGATTTGTGTATAATTAGCTACTCAATTGTTAAAAGATAAAACAGAAAAATAAATTAGACTGTGTAAAATCAAGCATTCGTCAGCTAAAACATGTGTATAGTCCGACAATCAGTGATTAAAGAAGCATGCATGATACTATTATATAGTAAAACTAATGTTCGAAGTAAATGCCTTTATTGTTACTTATCTTATCACTTAAATAATGACAAAAATTTACAATTCTGCAATTGAAACCTTTTTTATGTGATCAAGTAATTATATATTTCGGATTTATAATTTCTTATTTAATAAAGTGCAACTTTCTTTCGAGCGCTATGGTCAGCAATTACATGTAAACGCTTTATAACTCCGTATAGCTTAAATTGTAATACTGACAACGAATCATTATGAAATCTAAGTAAACTGGAACATTTTGACAAAGGATGTAAATAAATGTAAAATTAAATTCCATTATCGTATTTGTAAAAGAATACAAGACAGACATAATCATGCATGCAGCCATCTTGAACTTTCGCCTTGATCCGTTTATAATCCCGTGTTTGTTTGTTAAAGAATGCTTACTATTTTGATTGTTATTGGTCCGATATCAATATTATTGAATAATCGGGCGACATCATTTGTAATGTTATGCCGTATACGAGGAATAGACCCCGAGTTACCTTTTACGAAATATCATTATGTATTATCAATATTATTAATCAGTTAATAATGTCACTGAGAAATCATTCGAAAGAATGCCAATATTAACAAAATATGTTTCTTATAACAATAATGCTTTGATTAATTGTCATTTTGCTACATATGGTGTGCATTTATATGTAAAATGTGTTACACATTTGACGAAATTCATGAAGCAAACAATTGTCCGAATTCGGCATTTTTGTTCGATAAAATACGGGTTAAACTCAAACGACAGTATAATTAGTCATCCAGGGTTGATAAGGAAACAAAATAACAGAAAATATGTTCAAACATCGATAAAACAATGCAAGAAAACGAACAGTTTTCGCACGATATTCCTGTTTCTCATACAGCGGCGTTGACCCCGTGACGTCACAGTTCATCTCGCGCCAAATCGGCTTGATTCAAAACTCGTTCAGGTGTGAAATCGGGTTTTCCCCAAATATCTCGAAAACTACTTATGCGATCGCTGTAAAATTTTCAGGATGATGTTTTTACACATAGATCTCCATTATATCAAAAATTGACCGGCACTGCAGGTACCCTTTAAGTTTCATTATCAGAAATACATTGTATTTGTACATGTACATTAAACGACATCGAGGCGACTACTTATTTTAAAATGAAATTATTATCGAATTTAATGCTCGTTGTGTTTGAATATTAAGCATTTTTTTTTCAAAAACAAACTTTTAATCTGAAATTTACATTTAGAAACTTTTTTTGTACCTAATTAAAAATTATAGTGAAACTTGTCTTAAAGAATAGAGGACTTGTGCGGCATTATGCATTTTTTGCCTCCCCCCCCCCCCCCCCCCCCCAATCAAAGTTTTATCAAGAGCTGTAGAAATAAGGTGAAAGATAGTTAAAATCGTATTGAAAATAAGGGTATAAAAATCACTACAGTGACGTCATAATGTAGAAATTACGTCCTAAACATTGCCTTATTTTGATAAATTGATGTTTTGTAGCAAAATATGTAGCAAAATATGGGTATTTTTCGATGGTTTTTCGACTGGGAAACATCAAGCGCAGGCTTGCTCTAGTACCATTTTTTAAGTATAATTTGTATAACTATCTGAATTAAAACATATGTTTTAATCGTACTTGAACAGACTTGCACTCTAAACCTCTAAATGCAAAATATAAAGCGAAAATGAGAATATTTTCATTTGTTTGCAAATTTGCGGGAATTTAGTGATTTAGGTTACGTCATAGATAAACCGCGAATGAGAAATGATGACTAAAATCAAGATTCAAGTGATAGGCATCCTCTGTGCAATGATTTATGAAGATTTGATTTTTAAATGATACTATTTAAAAATTGGTTGAAATCAGGGGCAGACATTTGACCATACCGCACATAGTCATTTAAGAAAAGAACTCTCTATACAACGCACAGCACCCCCTCTCCGTTTTGAAATAAAAATTCTAGGCATGTGCAATGTATATACGATTGAGGGTTGACATTTAATAAATAACAGATAGCGCAAAAATGAAAGTATCATAATTGCAACAATTAGGTACATAAGGAGCAAACAGTAAAAAATTAAAAGCGACTGTAATTTTCCAGTCAGCTGCAACAAAAAGAATTTAGGCCACATGCAATCAATTTCAGTACAGATTTTTATTTCTTCCCGCTTCTTTTCTTATTCAGTCAGTCGCGTTATGACTTCAATTTTGAAATATGGGTTAAGAAAAATAATTCAAAAAATTGAGACACAGTATATTTAATAAAAATGTGTACAAAAAATTGTGTCAAGTGGTATTTCCATCGCTTTTGCGGGATATCATCAAGTAACATTAAATATTTTAAACCTGACCTGGAATAATAGCATAGACATTATTTCAAAAACATCGTTCAGTTGAATCTAAAAAAAAATGCGAAATGAAAAATGTATTGTAATGAAATAACAAGTATAACTTAAGCCGTATACCTGTAACTTACACTTCAAAGATACATGTATTTAGAATCATAGCCAACTGTATGTAGTATAACTTTTGATATTTTAATGTGAAAAAATTACAAAGTTTGAGAGTGCTTACGGTCCTCGTCGAGGACATCATATCCCCTCAAAGCTAACAATAGATGTTTTCTTCATTATCAAATTTTTCATTCTGTTTTAAATGGCCAAAAATGACATAGTTATGAATGCGAACAGAAAAAGACAGCCATCTGGAAATACCTCTTCTGACCCATCCAAACTAAAGAATTTCAAAGGTCAAATTTTTATGACATCTTGCATAATAATTCTGTTTGTTAACCCGTTTAAGGACCTCATTAGGGTCATTCCCCGTTGGGAACCCCTAAGCAATAGCTGCAAGCTGATTGATCAAAAGACAGCGTCACTTGAAAACAAAACACACAAAGAGAGGAAAGTGAAGAGAGTTGAACAAAGATTATAACATCTCTCCCGACTGTCCTTATTTTGTTTAAAGATGGGGGTTTTGGATTTCACCCTTTGCCATTTTTCCAGTCAATGTTTTTGTTTTGAAGTTTTTATTTTATATTTTGTATTTTTATGTTTTACTCACATGTATTGGAGTAAAGAGGAAATGCATTATCTGAATTACAATAGTAAATTGTGCTACTATTTTTGTTGGGTCTCAACCGGTGTTGTTCATGTGTTGGTTGTATATACTTTTCTAGCTTTAAAGTTTTCAAGCTGTAATAAACAATTTTTAACACAAACATATTGTTTTTTATATTATTACTTTAGAGTTATAACTAAATGCAGAAGCATAAACATACTTGTATAAAATGTACTGCAAAATTTAAAGTTCATTCAATATATATTAAACGGTTCATAAAGCAATCTACTAATAAAGACTTGTGTACAATACAAATTTTCAAATGATTCTCTATATGTAATTACTTTTGTCAATGGTTTTACTATCGTGTATAATAATCATGACTTACTTGATGAACAAAAGCGGGCTACGAGGAAAATAAAAATAATCGTCTAGCAACCATCATTACTAACAAGACGATGAGCCATTTTGAAGATGTGCTGAAGGAAGTAAAATTCTACTGTTTATCTGTATTAGTCATATTTCCGGCAAATATTTACGACCTAAGGTTTTAAATAGGCATCTTCGTTGATATTTTTTTCGTCCTTAAGGTAGCTCGATACAGCTAAATGTCATTTCATGGACCTTTACAGTTTTTTTTTTTTAGAAAAAAGAAGATTTTTACAGTTTTGTAAGAGACAGATACTAGTGCTGATTTGTTTTTATCAGAATATGTTCTCAAATTATTACTTACATTATACCGTAATAGTCAATATGAAACAACATGTTTCAATGCCCCCCCCCCCTCCGCCCCCCCTTACCCCGTCAATTATAGGTAACCTATCTTTAAATTAAGATTACACGCGTGCATGGTGAAGAATCCTTTAACTCGAAAACTCTTACTCACTGTTGATAGTTACATTCTATTTATCATATTCATCAATTGTGAATGTAAACTTGACATATTGAACAAGCATCGGCATATATTTTTTAATCTAAAAAAATAGTTCTTGCTCCCATTGCATGCACTGTTTCAGTGTAGAAAACTTTCAAACCTTAGATATGCCTGACATCATGACGATAACCCCAACTTACGCATTAAAAAAAGGAAAACAAGTTAACGATACCAAGCATAATTCAAGTTCTCAGGACGGAGTAGCTTTTTATTTATATGCAGTCGTTGTAGCTCATTCATGTATTAAAGTAAATGTAATTTTACGATATCATCTAAAAATATTAAAATGACAGTATCGTTTATTATGCATGAAGCTGAAAGAAAAAAAGTTAACTTGCCCGCATCAGTGTTACAGCTGAGAGTATTTTGACACGCCATCTAAAGAAATACATAAGCAATTAAAACATTATTAGAGAAAATAAAATTTTCTCAACCAATTCTACCGCTATATCCATATTAAGAGCACTTGGTAATTTATACAGTATTCATAAAACGTCTTTATCTTGTCTATAAAAAAAATGTAAGGTTTATACAGGTTCATCACATCCAAAAAATTGAGTGAATCAAACACCATCGTCATATATAAAGTAGTATGTACGAGGTAAAAACGTCTTTATTGATTAAATTGGATATCTTCTACATGCATATTCCATTGTTAAGTAAAAGTCGTTCAGTGCTAATATGGCCGTTTGAACGAGCTGCATTAAGAGGACTTAATCCGTCCTTCGTACAAAGTTTTTTGTCTGCTCCACCCTTAAGTAACAGTTTAACTATGCTATCATGCCCATTTTTACTTGCTGCATAAAGAGGACTTTCCCCGTCTTTGCTACAATTATTAATGATTCCTCCATTGTTAAGTATTAATTGCACAGTGCTGTGATGTCCGTTTGCGCAAGCTGCATAAAGAGGACTTTCTCCTTTTTTTGTAGACAAATTTATATCTGCTCCATTTTTAAGTAGACGTTGTAATGTGCTATCATGTCCATTTTTGCAAGCTACATACAAGGGACTTTCTCCGTTTCTTTTACATAAATTAATTGTTGCTCCTCTATTCAACAAAACTTGAACGGTGCTAGTGCGTCCGTTTTGACAAGCTAAATAAAGTGGAGTTACTTCAAACTCATTAAGATAATTTATGTTTGCGCCGTTGTTTACTAAAATTTCAACAATACTATCATGTCCTTTTCTACTTGCTATAAAGAGCGGGTTTTCACTATATCGCTTACATAAATTAATATCTGCTCCCTTGTCCACTAAAAGTTGCACAATGCGATGATGACCGTTAAGACACGCCGCATAGAGAGGACTGTCACCGTCTTCCATACATAAATTTATGTTTGCACCGCTGTTCAATAAAAGTGTTACTATATCATAATATCCATTCAGACTCGCTACATAGAGAGGAGGTGCTCCATCACTCGAACATAAATTAATATCTGCTCCATTACTGAGCAATATTTGCACGGTGTTGTAATGTCCGTTTTCACTTGCTGAAAATAAGGGCCCTGCACCGTATTTCATGCATAAATTAATATTTGCGCCCTTCTGCAGAAGTAGTTGCACTGTGCTATTATATCCTCTCTGACAAGCCACGTAGAGAGGACTGGCGCCATCTTTTCTACATAAATCAATTTTCACTCCATTTTCACTCAATAAAACTTCTATGGTTTTATTACGCCTAAATTCACTCAAGTAACCCTGCTGATATTCTTCGTTTTCCGTAGTATCATTTCCAGCTGCCAATATCAAAGAACTAGATTTATCTTCGTCTGTTTGTAAATTCACATCAACACTAAACCGAATCAACTCGCACAACATTTCGTAATTATGAAATACTGATACAATGTGGAGAGGATAGAACAATTTCCATCTATTAGTCAAAAACTTTTCTACATGTTCTTTCGAAAACAAATTAAACAAATCAATTGAACCATTGCAACATACTGCAGAAAACAGAGAACTATCTAGAAGCTCTGAACTCATTTGTTTCAGACAGTATAGGGATAAATCTGTATGACAAAATACAATAAGAGCAAATAGTGGTGAAATTTCATTTTCTAAACTTACAAATGCAAGTTTGGATAAAAGTAAATTTTTATATGCCTGTTGCTGTTCAATTTTAAGTTCTTTTCTTTCAGCTAACATTTTCAGCTTTTCTGGATGATCGCCTAATTCTTTTGTAAAAACTTCAATCACTTTTTTATTCCTCAAACAAGGATTAAGGACGACATCTAATAAACGTTCACCGAAAATGTCTGAAAAAAGCCTATTTCCAAGATTAAGTATGTAATTGTTACTAAGATATATAGTCAACGGATCGTTTTGGACAAAACAAGTTTCTAATTTCACTTTTCTTCTGAGGAAACCGATATCAGCATAGTTAACTAAATCTACGGGATAATCTGTTCCAAACACAAATGTGGTAACTTCCATGACAAAGTCATGATAAAACATATAGGTGTCTCCAATTCTCTTTACGAAAAAACCTTCCAGAGATTTCAAATGGTCGCCAATGGTGAAAGGGGCTGTATTACTATTCATTCCACACAATTCTAGCGAATGTTTGAATTTATTTGCAGAAAATTCGTGTTCAAGAATATCGTTGACACAAAGATTATTGTTGAAGAAAATCAAAAGAACTAGTGCACAGTAATTTACTTTGTTCCTCGCATTTCTGTAGCTATGTATTTCCTCTTTAAAAACATCAACAGGTTCTTTAAAAAATCGCAACCCGTCTTTTTGGTATTTTGTATTGCTGGAATAAAGGTTGCATAATAACGGAAAGTAGGTTTTAATTTTGAAAATTTCAGTCCACTCTTCTTCAGATAAATTTATATCAGGTGCGTATATTTTCAGAATTTTCCGTTTCTCGTCATCAGTTAATTTGAATTTCTCATCATCGATGTCTACGATATTTGAATCAATTTTGAGCAAGCCTTTTACTCTTGGATCGCACAAAACACATTTTCTAGTTGAGACAAGAATTGTAACTGTTTTTAATCGAGCTTTCATTTTTTTTTCATTTTTCACCCAAGAACTATATGATATTTCATCAAGGGACTCCTTTCCAATTGGATCATCAAATACAAATAATTTTCTCTCAAACGTTTCTTCATTCACAATTTCATTCACTTCGTTGACCGGCTTAACATTCCATCCTCTTTCTCTATATTTGAGTGCAATATGTTGAATGATCGCTGATTTTCCAGATCCTGAGTAACCTGTTACAATTACTAGATTTGTGCTTTCAGTTACTTTTTCGACTTCTTCACTTGCTTTTGTTGGAATAAACATATTGTTTTCATTTTGCCATAATTCAAAGATTTCATTTTGATAAGTTGGCGGCTCTAAGATAAAAATATAAAACGACCTTAGTATATATCAGAAGTTGAAATTCAAACCTAAAAAATCAGTGAGTGTGTTGATTCTAATAATCAATAGATTCTAGCAATCGCGAATGGATTCTAGTAATAACTTTAGCAGATATTCTATAGCTAATGAAAGACCCAAACGATTAGGTTTAAAGAATTGAAAATTTAGTTTTAATACATTCTTGATATCTGCTTTATCTAATATATTGAAAACATACCTTTCTGTGTTGGTTTATCTAAATTATTTGCTAAAAGGGGTTGATGCTCTTTAACTCTAGGACATTCCGCATCATTATTTCTTTTGCAGACTGGCCATTCTAGATCATGAATAAAGCAAGGATTGTTTTAATTTAACATTTAATTAAATTAAATACATAAAAATATGAATATCTGTGATCATGAATTTAGTTTTTTATGTAATAAACATTCTGCGTCACAGCAAAAATGTTCATCGGCTTATGATGAAAGGTTTTAGCAATACGAATAATTTTAGACAAGCGATATTCATTTCACAAACCTACTTTTTTGATAGTGGATGGACAGCACAATAAAGATGCAGATAGGGATTATCAATCCTAAAAGTATTGCTGCTAGAAAGACCAAGTAATCCCTATCATTGCTAGGAATCCTCTCTGAATGTATCTTTTTTGTTGTAATTGGCGAGAAAGTTGAGGATGATCTGTTAAATAAAATTTGAAGTGTAAAAGAAAGACGTTGTATTCTTCTATACCTTCTAGCCATTTATGACAAGAAAGTATATTTCTTTCTATTTAATACAATTTAATGTTAATTCTTTTGAAACACAAACACAAATTTCTTCAATTCATCTTGATATTTATCATTTGTATTTCTAACATCATATCTCTTTGTCTGTACATGTCATAAACCTGAGTCACCTGATCACAAAATTTACAATTTTAGTAGCGTTATGGTTTTCCTAAATATGCAGACAGTGTCTATTTAGTTTCAGCCGAAGTAAAGAATAGTTTTAAAATATTGTATACATTATCCGGGCCGCTATTGATAAAGTTTACAACTTAACTCCTAACCTCTCCTGTATCCAGCATCCTTTATTAAACTTTACATTCATAGTTATATTCATTCTATCTTAAATATTCTATCCTATCAGAATAAAAATAAGGAATCACATTAAAAACACAAAAAAGCTTTGAATATTCAATTAAAACCTCCATATACTGAATGTTTTGTAAATAATCTATATCAACTTTGTTTTAAAACATGTCATTCAAAACAGTCGTAAAAATATGTAAAGGGGGAACGTTTTTGTAAATGATTGAACGGCAGCGATAAAGGGACTTAGGCACGATTTTAGATCAAAATTATATTTATTTATTTTTTATGTATAAAATGGTTTCCTTGTGCCTTTGAATGATTAACTGAAATTTGAATTTAAAAGTCAAGTTTTAAGAGAGATAAAGAGGTTATAAACCATTGACGTGTAAACAATGCTCGAGTCTCATGATTGTTTACAAATAAAGTAAAGTATATAATTACCATTTTTTAACAAAATGACTTTTGCACAAAGTGAACTAATTCAATGTGTTCATAAAAAATATTTTCAACAGAAAGTAACATTTGATTGAAACGTATACTAATAAAACACATTTGTAAACAATAACAAGGCTCGAGCTTTGTTTACAAAACAAAGAATTTTATACCCCTTTTTTTGCATTTAACTCAATACTTGACTTTCAATTTCATATTTGATAAAGCATTAAAAAAACCTATTTACTATTTAAAATATGAACAAGAGGCCCATGGGCCACACCGCTCACATGAGCAACGACTACCATGATAAATCAGCTTCCTGGAGTCTTATACAAAATATCTGAACAATGCAGTGAAATAGATACTGAATAGAAAAATTTCTTAAATGTTTTTCTTCGCATATTCTTATGCTAAACATTGAATCTCTTTTGTAACTTGATCGGTTCATAGTCATATAACATATTAAGCATTGCAGTTCTAAAAAGATCAAGAGCAAGAAAGGCTATTCATATAATTATAAACGTACATCAAATTTTATACCCTTTGTAATACCCCTTGTGTTGCCCCAGAATTGATATGGGGTCACAGTCTAATAACTGTGAATTAATAAATGTCATGATGCTTGCTTGAGGGGATTACCTTATGATATAACATTTTTGTCCCCCGCCGTTACGCGGTGCGGGGACTTAGAAATGCCGGGCGTCCGTCCGTGCGTCCGTGTATCCGTGCGTCCGTGTGTCCGTCCGTCACACTTTTTTGTAAGCGCTCTCATGCCTACAAATTTTGACGGATTTTCATTAAATTTATACCAAATGTTTATACCACTATTACCTTGGTCAAGTTCGAAAATCAGCATTGGTCGATACTTTTTGTTGGATGAGACTTTGACCACAATAATGACTCTGTTTTATCCAAAAATTGACCTTGAAAGCGCTCTCATGC
The DNA here is from genome assembly GCF_963853765.1 of Magallana gigas. Taxonomy (NCBI): domain Eukaryota; kingdom Metazoa; phylum Mollusca; class Bivalvia; order Ostreida; family Ostreidae; genus Magallana; species Magallana gigas. The sequence goes on along the minus strand of NC_088861.1, from coordinate 36,626,595 downwards.
CTACAAATTTTGACGGATTTTCATTAAATTTATTCCAAATGTTTATACCACTATTACCTGGGTCAAGTTCGAAAATCAGCATTGGTCGATACTTTTTGTTGGAGTTATGAGACTTTGACCACAATAATGACTCTGTTTTATCCAAAAATTGACCTTGTAAGCGCTCTCATGCCTACAAATTTTGACGGATTTTCATTAAATTTATACCAAATGTTTATACCACTATTACCTTGGTCAAGTTTGAAAATCAGCGTTGGTCGATCCTTTTTGTTGGAGTTATGGGACTTTGACCACAATAAAGACTCCGTTTTATCCAAAAATTGACCTTGAAAGCGCTCTCATGCCTACAAATTTTGTCGGATTTTCATTAAATTTATACCAAATGTTTATACCACTAATACTTTGGTCAAGTTCGAAAATCAGCATTGGTCGATACTTTTTGTTGGAGTTATCGGACTTTGACCACAATAATGACTCTGTTTTATCCAAAAATTGACCTTGTAAGCGCTCTCATGCCTACAAATTTTGACAGATTTTCATTAAATTTATACCAAATGTTTATACTACTAATACTTTGGTCAAGTTCGAAAATCAGCATTGGTCGATCCTTTTTGTTGGAGTTATGGGACTTTGACCGCAGTAATGACTCCAGTTTATCTGAAAATTGGCCTTGTAAGCGCTCTCATGCCTACAAATTTTGACGGATTTTCATTAAATTTATACTAAATGTTTATACCACTAATACCTTGGTCAAGTTCCTAAATCAGCCTTGGTCGATAGACTCGATACTAGTATACTGCTCGACCGGCGGGGGACCCAGGAATTCTATTCTTGTAAATTTGAGAATCATTCACCACTTGTACTATGCGTGCGCGTCGATAGGTCAATCTGAGGTCAGGGGTAAACAATCATGGCGCTGCGATGTAAACAACGAAAGGTCGAAGGTGCGTGATCCCCGGTAGTAAGCCTTATGAGATATACGGCATGTTACCATATAATCTAGCTACATTGATTTTCACAGCATTAGCTTAATTTAAGAAGAAGATATTCTTTAATCAAGATTTAACATGTTTATGGCAGGACTAATAGATTAATGTCCCGTTCCGAATTTGCTTCATGTTCTTTTTTTTTCTTTTAAACAGTGGAGTTAAAGAAACTTATGATATGAATTTACAATTCAGGTTGAATATTCTGCAATGAAATAATATTTGTACTGTGAAGATTTATGATTATTTACCCAGAGGCATAAAAATGTCACTGAATTAACCATATAAACACATTATTTATTAATATGAAACATACACAGTATTATACACTGCACCTCACACTTAAGAACATTACACATTGTTTTAAGTCTGGTGATTACTTTATTGAAATATGGTTGACTCATTGGACCTCAATGTTATGTAAACATGCATGATAGTATAGCATCTATATTTATACATTCTACAATTATTTTGCTTCTTTTGTCTTTCAAATTTGGAAAGCTACAGTATTTGAAACACTATAGCATGGACAGTGAGATCAACAGATTTTTATGTTTCTTATTAATGTATGTTGAACACTATGCAAGTGCAATGTCATAAATGAAAATCAAAATTCATGTTCACATTGAACATGAGTTCAACAGTAGTAACTGGTGCACTGGCTGATATTCCCAAAATTGTCTTCCTAAAATTCAACCAAATTATAATTCAGTTTGTGAATACTGGTGTATATTTTTTCCAGATTTCAGCAATCAACTTTAACTTGCTATGATAGACTTAGTCCATGATGTCATCAGCAACTACCAGTACAACTGAAAACGTACAATGGTATGAAAGAACTAAAAATTAAAGATCTCAATAGAATTTTGAGGGAGAATGGTGTCAATATTAAATCTCTCTCTGTTGAATCAAAAAGATTAAAATTATGTAGTATTTTTAAAGGTTCCCATACAAGGAAACGATGCAAGTTCAGATATTGTGAGCATAATAAATAATGCCAAGTCTAGATGGACTAAAGATATTAGACAAATACCCTCTGTCACAATAGACAAAGTTAAAAGGTATTTAATACTGAGTGAACAAGGTGACATTGAACAAACAGAGGATGCTTGCCTTCATGAAAAGTTTACAGACACCTTAATGTTGAGAAATAAAACATCCAGAAGCTATGACGTGTGGACTTCTGGAAATATCCATTCGTTTGAGTATAATTCTTTGAAAGAACAAGGCAGTGTGTGTTTGTTAAGGTGCAAGTCTAATGCCTCATGGACAACTGGAAAGGTTTATGAAACAAGTGTTATACTAGATAAAATAAGTGGAGATCCAGTTGGTGCATACTGTCTCTGTGTTGGAGGGTAAGTTGCATGGTCTTAAAAACTGATTTTTTTTTAATTTAAAATTATTTTGAAAAGATTTAAATCTTTGAAATGCCCTGTAAATCGTGTTAAATAGTAAATATCTATCTTTCCTGTTGCATAACTAAATGAATGCATTGTCAGTGCTGCGACAGCATGCAGTCATACAGCTGGAATGCTGTTTGGAGTATCTGAGTTCATATCCCATGGATTCCAAGAATTACCAGATGGTCCAGCAACAGAAAAATTGGCATACTGGATTAATCCAAGGGGTAAAAAAATAAATGGATTGCCTGATCCATTATTGTTCATTTGTTGTGCCTACATTTTCATTCTGTTATTTTATTTTTCAGTTTTATTGTTAACAATCAGTTTTTTCAGCTGTGCTGAAATAACCAGACAACTTGTATGAAAACATCATGGCTGTGCCATTTGAAGCAATCAGCTGGTCTGATAGCATGCAACATAATGGTATCAGTGTTTTGTCAATTCCTAAATATATTTGTTTTGACATCATACTGCTGCTGTTAATTTGCTCAATTTCAATGTTGTGAAAGTTAGCTAATGCACTGAAAAGAATTTAATCAATGATTTGAATCAAGTATGTGGAATAGCGAAGGTAAGTACAGTTTTATACGTGGGCTCGATCAAGTGAGGAAAGAGTATGTTGTGAGAAAATTATCAACATTTAAATATTTGTACTCAATCATGATTTTTAACATAATGTGAAAAGCATGCTGGTTCATGTTTTTCAATGAGTTGTAATTAACTCTTTTATTATACACTTAATATATGTAATAAAAAAGCATGCATTTATATGCAGTAATCATTTGAGAATTACTGTATACATGTATTCCTGGGTAAATTTGTGAGTTTTTTTTAACTTGATTAACCTGTCTTTCAGGGTCATCATCCAAACCAAAACCATTTCATGACTTTGCAATTCACAAGAAGAAATTCAACAAGGCACCGAGAAAGAAGAAAATAGGAGCTTTTGAGCATGATCCTCGACATCCCAATTACCAGAAAGTACATTTTCAAGATTACCTACAGTTGTTTTCTTCTTTAAGAGAGTGTAAACCAAATGCCCCAATTAACAAGCTATTCCAACCCTCTAAATGTAGACCTCCAGAAGACAGGTTTTTTTTTTTTTTACAAAGAACACTCAGTTCAGTATCTTCCAGATATGTATACTGTGACAGAATGCAGTGATCCCATGGTTCCATCCAGAGAGGAAATAGCCACTGAAATGGATAATTTGCCAGAAGAGCCATCTTTACCTGGTACAGCCCTACAATTAAGTCAGAATACAGATAGCTTGACAAATTTAATTGAACTTGTAAAGCGAACGCCAGAGGAAATCCGTGCCATTGAAGAAAGTACTAAAGGCCAGGCAAAAAATGTTTTGTGGCATGACTACTGAAAAGGTATTATTACAGCCTCAAATGCACACATTGTTAAAACTGCTATGGTAAGTCTTAAAGCAGGGAAAACCCCAAATATCAGCAGCCTACTGAAAACACTCCTGGAAAAATCATTTAAAGGAAACAAAGCTACTGAATATGGCAACACATTTGAACCAGTAGCTCTGCGAAAATTTGAGGAAGACATGAAAAAATGTCATGTAAACACAAAAGTGAGAGAATCAGGATTATATCTTCATTGTGTTGGATATGTTGGAACTTCACCAGATGGTTTCTTTCTTGTGATTGTTGCGGAAAATCTCTTGTTGAAATTAAATGTCCATTTACATTAGCAGCAAGCAATCCCAATCATGACTTTGAGAAAACTCTCTTTTTGAAAAAAATAGGGTGAAAAGATAACACTTAACAGAAACCATAAATATTACACTCAAGTTCAGGTACAGATGGGCGTGACGAATGTCCACAAAACCCACTTCATTGTATGGTCACCTGCTGATTATGTTCATGAAGTCATTGAATTTGACCAAATGTACTGGAATACTGTATTTGAAAACATTTCTCTTTTTTTTGAAAAATTTCTAGGGCCACACCTAATCAAGATGAGTGCTCCTCCTAATGAGTCAGAGGCAGCTGCCGTCTCAGACTTGAGTATCAAATTTGGGCACTGTTTAAGATCTTTGGAGAAAGAAAAGGATAAGGGCATTTTATGTCAGTGCAACTGTGGATGTAGAAAATGGTATCATTGGTCATGTGTGTACTATGATCCAACCGAGTATGAAGATTTAGATTGTCAGTGGTATTGTCCTACTTGTGTAAGGAACTGTGACATAATATTTTAAAAGTCAGACAATTCACAGTTTCCTTGAAATCAATTCTGAGTTTTTCTTTGCTCTTGAAGTTTTGAATTATGAAAATATCGATCCCCAAACCTTATTAAAACATGATTTTAAACAAGTTTGTAGTGATATGAACATATATTTGATAATATGAAATAAATAGAAAAAGTAACCCATTCATTTTTATTAAATTAATATTAAATTGAAATTACGGTAAATCATGATACAGGGTACAAGTATTTATCACACAAATAGAACTTGGTGGTGTGTATATTGAGCAGAATCATTTTCCAACTCAATACTTTTGTTTACACTACATCAGACAATGACAGTTGAACTTGCATAACATATAATATATGCATCTCAATTATGTATCAGCATTATTTTTAGTTCAGAAACAACATAATCATCAGACTTTAAATAGGGATTTTGAAAATTACATGTAACAAGATAGGCACAGGTTTTGAATATTTGCTCGTATACATCAACTTGCGATAGTTTTAATTCTTGTCTTAGAATGTTGAAAGACTTAATCCTACGCATACATCGTTCCACATGAACTCGTGCCCTGGAGATGACTTTTGACTCTGATAGCTCATTTGCGGTAAGTTGTTGTCTGCTTGCACCCTTGAAAGAAGGAATAACTAATTTGACACCACAAGGGAGATCCTCTTCAATCGTAAAGCCCCTGTCCACCATAACTTTTTGTCCTGGTATAAGGGAGTCAATAAGGTCCAGGCTTTCTTGTGTGATCTGTTTGTCCGACGACTTTCCAGGATAAGCTTTAGAGATGTATGTCACAGCCCCTGAGGGATGGATCCCAACTAGAAATTTTATTGTAGAGTGGTGTTTATAATTGCTGTGAGTCTGTTTATGGTATTCCACACTGGAAGGTGTTTCACTGAACAGTTCTGTACAGTCCAAAATAATTCTCAAGTTTGAAATGGTTTGAAGCAACTTGCAAGTCCAACATCTTCATCTGGCTATGCGTTTTTACATAAAAGTTCCAGTTCCATAGATAAGAGATTGATACAGGTTGTGAAATTTCTGCAGAACTGACTGGAGCTCACACCAAAGCGAAGACTACATTCTTCCAGTAAATGTCCTGTCTGTAAACGATACAAAACACTGAAGAATTCTTCTTGTAGACTAAGCTGCCTGGTGACACCAGGCTTTCTTTTCACACCGTAGCCATCCAGATTAAATGTTGGACATATGTTGTTCTTTCACCATGGAAGTACTGCATTGATGAAGCTTTTCGTTGTAGATAAGTAAATAATGAGTTGAAAACATCAAGATCCAAGCCAGTGTAAAAATTAAATAATTGCTTATTTTGCTGTATGACTTCCATTTTGAAGATCTGATTTTGGAACACATTTCTTGGTAAATCTTAGAGTCTTTTTGAACAGAATTGAAAAATGTAGTGAAATCAGGGTCACTTGAACTTAGATCTTCAAAATTCTTGAAACTCTTCCTGTCAGACAGTGTTTGTAAATAATCATGACCATTCCTCTCTGGTGCCTGTTAAATTAATAGAATCACTTATTAATCGCATAGAATAACTCTAAAATATATATGGTTTGAGGAAGTCAGCGAAATGATCCAGATATATATTTCCTGTACATACATTTTTTTTAAAATCTATAGTCATTTTTTACAAAAATACAAATTTTAGAACAAGAAAAAAAGTATATACTTCAACAACTCTCAATGACTCTAGGAGAGATTCATGCTGATTGGTAGTCTCTGAAACAGTGTCAACTGAAGCTGAAAATAAATAAAGCATTTAATTTCTAATTCCCTGGAATATATGCAGTAATCTATTAGACCACATTGGCTCCTTAAATAAAAAGTATTTTTTTCAATGAAATCTGACAATAAAATCTAACAAATAGCTGACTCTTACTGCTGATTATGCAAAACTGATTACCTGTACTTTCAGAAAAAGAAGATGCAGTTGGTGATGGTTCATGTAGCTTATCATGTGATCTGATCATCAGTTTATTTGGACCCCTTCTCTTTGGTTTTTCCTAATTATGAAAGAATAACAGAATAAAATACAAAATGCTTAGATTAGTTATTTTAAAAGATGATAAGAATACTGGTAATTGTGTCACAGGGAATAATTGTAACTGACCATTAAGAGTCAATGCTATACATCAGTTCAGAAACATTAATGACTCATGCAATTTTAAATGTATATGAGAAATTAAAAAATGAAATGTGAAATTTAAATTAGAACTGTAGCACCACCTATGCCAGTGGCAATTATGGGAATACAGTTTTTCATGGATTATTCTTTATATGCATACGACTAAAATTTTGTAAACAGTGCACAAAAGTACAAGATAAAGTTTAAAAAGAATGCACAAGTCTACGTCATGTTTAGGCCTCACGTTATATTCCTCGATTGTACTTGTATATCATATATAAAACCTACATGGTTTGACTTATTTAATTATAATTTTGGTGATTGCAGACGTAAATATATACATATTACATGTTCTTGCCTTGTGTGAAAATATCGTGGGAATTTTGTTTTTGTTCCCCGGTTTTCTTGATTTTGGGTCCGGGCACAGGTCGTTTTCAAAGTGACAACTACAAGCTTCTGGTATTCTGATGGCGTCCACTTTATTCTCTTGCCACTTTCGTAAACAACTTCTAGTTTGCAGGCATCGGTCCACCTTTGAAAATATTCTGGGTCCTCGGGAAATGTGAAGAATGTACAAGTTGCCCCGTAGGCACGGTGGTGGTTGCAGCCGTATGCAACACAAAAGTCATTTTTGCCCATTTCGAAAACAGTATCTAATGACGCTTTACCCCTGACCTCGCTTGACCCCAACATCCGCCGCAAAGCATTATCGGAATGTACAAGTCGAGAATCAACTTTATTTCCTATGCAAAAATTCAATCCCCCCTTCTTTCACACTGTGGCCTAATTCTACCCCGGGGATAATGATTTGAACAAACTTGAATTTTAACTTACCTAGGAAGCTTTAACATAAGTTACAGCTTTTCTGGCCAAATGGTTTTTGAGAAGAAGATTTTTTGAAAGATTTTTCTCCATAGATTCCCATATAAAAATTCGACCCCATGTTGTGGCTAAACCAATCCTCCGTTGATCGTGACTAAAGCCCCTTTCACAATTGGTGCACGAGCAACGAAATATTTGTACGACCGAAATAATAGATATGGTTCGTAAACTGTTGCTGAAATAATCGCATATGAAAAATTACTCGTACGAAACTCACACGATTCAAAGCGACCGTTTAGCGTTGTAAACGCATTGAATCCTGCGATTGATCTTGCGTCTGAATGCGACTGCTGTACAATGAAAGTGAGTGTTGTAGGATTATGCGATAGGATCGCACCAATGACTAGATGATCGGACGATTGAAAGTGCGCTTATGCGATAGGACATGCAGCGCTCGTCCGATAATGCGTTTCATCGTACGAATGCTCGTGTGAGTCAGAGGGGTATATAAACATGTACCACCCTTTCCGACGCTCTTGAGTAATAACAATTGAAAAAAAGATACCACCTAAGAAGATAACAAAAGCACCAGCGAAAATCAAGGACAATTCTGGCCTAAAACAGAGTGTATACTGTATCAGGGAACTATTCGCCCCCGATTTATTTTCGCTCTTTTTGTCAGTCAACGGATTAAGTATTGGCGAACTCCAATATTTTATGCTATCTTTCTTTCACAAAAACATTGTTTGGGCGAATTCAAAACATGCTAAAACCGTAAGTAGAAGTGAAAATGTCACGGGGCGAAAATAACCCTGTATCCAGTATATACAAGTGGCAAAGCATGAAAACTGAAACCGATAAATCTTGCAATGATCGTAAAACGTTGCAAGACTACATGCGACACGTTTATCAACAGTCTCATGGTCGCACAACAGATGCATAAACAGCTGCAGTTTATTTTACGATTTTTAAAAGTCGTACATCGCTCTTGCGAGTACACAAAGATTTCAAAACGTTCGTAGTAATGTTGGTGCGTTGCATTGCAGAAATTTAGATCGCATTCGGTCGCGTCTGAATTGTGTGATGTCCTGTATTTTAAGAGGACTCGATAAAACCATAAAAACGCATGCAACGAATGCGATAGCTCGCGCGAAGCAAAACTATTCTGAAAATGTTGAAAAGTGATTGTGTGCCAATTGTGAAAGGAGCATAAGACAAAAATGAATATATAATATTCCTATGTAAAATTTCGACCCCCACTGTGCGATCCAATTCTTCCTCCATGGTTCATAATTTGAATATAAACGTAAATCTACACTAACTGAGGATGCTTTCACAGGAATGACAGCTTGCCTGGTCAATTTAAGAAGAATACTTTTATTTTATTTTTAATTTAGAATGAAACGTGTCGAGTCTCATATATGCATTTAATAAGGTTTCATTCTGGAGTAGAAAAATTATAAATTTGTAATGACGACCATCTTCCTGCCTGAAATCTTTTAAAAAGAACTATGTTACCTATAATTTTGGCGAAAATCTGGTCTACTTTTTCCTTTCAGATCGGGTCTACAAAATCATCAATTCAGTTTCCTTTCAGGTGTGTGGGAGTAAAGAAGATAATTTTAAACATGATATGCATTAACGCCTATACATCCACTTTGGACCTGCCCTAGAGTCAAAACCCATACTCCAGGAGACATGAAATTTAATAGAGGACTTCCGGATAACGTAATTATGAAGTCAGTTTTTATACAGATGTGTGAGAATAGAGAAAAAATTTTTTAAACATTACATGCATTAACTCTATATACCCCCCACCCTGTGTCCTGAACCCCTGGCCCAGGGGCCATGAATTTCACAATTTAGGTAGAGGAGAAAATGGTCATCATAACCATGTATTAAGTTCTCTGCCCATATGTGTAGGAGTAAAGAAGAAGATTTGATACATGTTTACTTTATGGCCACATTGGCCCCACCCTAAAGCTTGAACCTCTAACACAGGGGTCATGAATTTCACAATTTTGGTAGAGGGCTTCATTGACATTATAACCAGGCATTTAGTTTTTAACAAATGTATATGGGAGAAAAAGAAGATTTTCTAAGATTTAATACATTTTTACTCCATGGCCATATTGCTCCCCCCTCCCCGTCGGTCCTGAACCCCTGACTCAAGAGTCATGAATTTCACATTTTTGGCATCTGCTTCATGGACATCATAATCATGCATTTCATTTTTAACAATAATATATGGGAGTAGAGAAGAAGATTTTCTAAGATTTCATACATTTTAACTACATGTATATGGCCATATTGGCCCCACCCTAGAGCCTGAACCCCTGACCCAGGGGCCATGAGTTTCACAAGTTAGGTAGAAAGCTTCATGGATAGCATAACCATGCAACCAGTTTTGTTCCTCACATGTGTATGAGTAGAGAAGAAGATTTTTGAAAATTTGTTTTTTTTTTGCATATTTGACCTGTGGGGGTCAAATATGTGGGGTCTAAATTTCACAATTTAGATTCCTCTTACCATAGAGATGCCCCATAAATGGTAACAATTAGCCTTTAAGTTTTTAAAAAGAAGTTAAAAATGTAAAATTGTTAACGCACGACAGATGACGCACAACGTAAGACGACGGACGAAAACAGATAGCAGTAGGTCACCTGAGTTTTCTCAGGTGATCTAAAAATTGAAATATAAACCTAATATTGTTTTTCTTTTCAATAAAATGCATTATACCACATTTGAAAAGAACAGGGCGTGCAGTTTTCGAGATGTTCAATTATAAACGTGCAACGCAAGGCGCACGTCGCACGACGACTGGCAGAAGCCAATAGTAATAGTTCACCTGAGTGACTATGGCGAGTAAAAAATTATGTTACATTGTATCAATCTATTGATAAATGTTAGTAACGAAAAAAAATAAACTTAAATTTGATTCTAAGTAAAAGAGGGAAAACGCATTTTACCATTATTGTGATCGGCTTCGGCCGATCACTATTGTGTCCATATGAGGCATCAAACTGATCATGTTGATTGCTTCTTGCTATCAATATATCATAATTGCCGATCATTCCTTTAAAAGGAATACTTGTTTCGCCTATGCCTGTATTTGGACGGAAATTACCTGTTACTAAAATAAGCTTCAGGTACCTAGCTGTCGCAAGTTGATTTTCGAAACATAGATACACTGTACTGTTTTATAATGGTGTCTGTAACAACTGATTTTTCATAAATTCGGAAACCTCTGTGTATAATACTTGTATTAGTTGATATTCTGAACCGCGATAAGTTCAAACAAAATGCAATGGATCTAAGTGTTAATATAGTACACGTTTAGTGTTAATGAAGATATCTGTTTATAACAGGTGTGCTCATACTCAGACTAAATTAAACAAAATGATTAAAAGAAACACACAGAAGATTAGATACATGTATCTTAATTGCTCTATTCTTTTCATGTTTCAATTTTTAAGTAAAAAGAAAATATTTACTACATGGTGGATTCGATCCAGCGACTACAAAATTAAAAAGACTTAAGCTTCCGCGTTACCACTATAAAAGTTTAAAAATTGTTACAAACATTTTAATTAACTGGTATTTTTCAATTTAATTAAGTAATTAAAACGAGAAGAATTCGGAATATTTTTTTATTCATTACTTGCTTTAAACGTATTGTAAATGACAGAAGACATATCTTAAACAACAAAAATATATAACTCATGTATTTATGTCTGATGAAAAAAATATAGTTTTGAAATTTTGTTTTCATTCTATACCAATGCAAAAATAAATTTTATTGTCAAATATAATGATATGACAAAACTTTATTAACACTACCTTTCACAAGATGGTTCGGCAAGAAAACATCCCTCTCCAATTGATATGCACGCTTGGTCTGTATAAAAAAGGAATACATTAGGAAATTAGCACTTAGTGATATTTGAAATACTCATTTTAAAGATGAAAAAATATGAATAAATTTTTTTAAGATGTTTGAATATGATTAATTAATGCATAAAAAAATAAATTTCAACAGATAACTTTATAGCAACAATATCAGTGCAGACAAAGGTGTTCATTAATCTCGATGTGACAGAGATAAGCCTCTAAATTTTCTGCAGCAGGCAAGATAATTAATCCAAGGGGATTAATTGTTCTGCTCTCTCATCCTTTTCTTCTAAATTTACAATAAGATTTTTTTTCCCGAGATGACAGAATGGGGTTATTATCTGATTACCTGTTAATATTAACAGCATTAAGGCAGTTAATATATATCTTGATTTTAGAATTCAATAAAATTATTATAAATCATTGTGTACAGTATTTTAACCAAAATAAAATATAAATATTATATTTTAAATCCATATTTCAAAGAATGTACACAATACTACACATCATTCAAGATTGACCTTAACTTCAAAACAAAGTTCATTTGCAGACACAGGCAGTGCACTAATTCATCTCAATGTGACAAATAAAGATAAAGCTTAGGATTTTCTTCCTGTGGAAGGTTAATTAATCCCAAAGGACAAATATTGCACAGCCTTCCATGTATACAATGGTAACATTCTCAGCAGTTATCTTTCTTTGCCCATTCATTCTCAGCAGTTATCTCTCTTTGCCCATTCATCCTTATGCATAGTTAGGAATCTACCCCACCACCCCAGCTCCAAACCTGAAGACATAGAGAACCAAACTTAGCATCAAAATATCTATTTCTGCCTACTGAACTACCATACCAAATTGAACTTGATTGGACAACCATAAAAAAAGTTATTAGAAAAAAACAGGAAATTTGTGGACGGAAGAGTGACAGACGGACGGACAGAAGGACGAACGGACAGAGTGATTACTATAGGGCACCCGCAAATCCTTGCGGGGCCATAATGAATGTGGAAACGTAGTAAATTCCAGTGATCTGTAATTCACTATGTTTATTGATTATTGATATATGAAATAGCACATTAAATATCACTATATTAAAAAAGATTTTGGATCCATGAATAAATCACACTTTAACATATATATATATATATATATATATATATATATATATATATATATATATATATATATATATATATATATATATATATATACATAACGTCCGTCTAAAGTTCATAGTCCATGAAAGTCACATTTTTAAGAGTAATGTGCATGGAACAAGAACCTGAGAATCTACTTTTTAGAGGTTAGACAAGCAAATGCAGATAATGGTTTAAAAAACAAGTAGATATCGCATTTTTTTTCGGTCTTGTTTATCTCAGACTACTGTTGAAGTAAGGGTTATGAGCAGATACTTACGTTCAAAGATTCTATTGCTGAGATAAGAGGATTGGTGGCATCCATACCTAAAATGACTGCAGTTGTATGCATTCACTTTAGATACACGATTGACCAAATATAAACACACACCTGGAAACGGATCAAAATTATGATTTTTAATCTATTACGTTACAAATAGATTCAAACAAGTCACAGGTATTTTTACGGATATTGTGTTAAGAAGGGTGGCTGTAGAGGCCACTTTTAGACTATTTTAATCACCTTGAAAATAAGAGTTCTTTATAAACATAAAGAAGAAAGAAATTTAAATTTAAAGGTAAAATGTATAGATTTTTTATATGCTAAAAAATAGTTTACAACTTACAAGTTCATAACTACAAAAGGTAGACCCGAAGGCAAATTTGTTAACCAATCAGTCTCCATAATAACATTTCAGTAAATGTGCTTATATATGATTTACAGGTAAACCTTTAGCTTAAGAATATAATTATTTACCCTCTTGAATTCTAATTAGTCGCTCTGTGTAGCAGAATTCTAACAACTCTGTTAAGTTTTGGTTCGGTAAACACATGTATCCATTACGCTTGCTGCAGTTTAGAGCAGATGACCTTTCGCTCCATTCTGTTTGATTGAGGGGACATGATTGTGTTGAATAAACCGGAAATTTGTAACCTTCTAGCTTTCCCTGGAATTCAAGAAATGCTTATATGTCGGAGGTATCTAAAGGGAAATCAACAAGAGGCCCATGGAGCCACATCGCCCACCTTCGAAACTATGATGTTATATGGTCATTCAAAGGATATAGTGCCATATGGCCCCTCGGTAGAATAACAAAAAATATTGTAAAGTATTCGAATTTCATACTTATTTTTGCATACACTTAATCACTGACGCCGACCTTTATGAAATATCATTTTTACCAAAAATAAGAAAATACTATGCAAGATATTAAACTAAACTTTTAATGGTGTTACACTGTTATCTTCCAATTCCCTAATTTTTCGTTCTGCCCCTCCCCCCCCCCCCTCACTTTATATAGCGATCAAAATATTTGAGACCATATAGGAACATTTTCTTCCTTACTAGTTATTGTATTTTTTTTTAAAAATATTATAATAATTATTGTATCTATCAAAAAAAATTCCTTTAGATGTGAAGAATAAAATTGTACCTCAATGCGCTCAATTTCTCAAATTAAAAACATTCAAAAATTTAACTGGTATTCCCCATTATAAACGACCTGGCGTAAACTCGTGTGACTTTTATAACCTTACTCAATTGATAAATACACTCAAATGAAAAATGTTGTCACATGACATGTTAAAGAGCTATTATAAACAATGTATTTATTCACTCTGTTTTACTACTCCCAGAATTTCTATCTTTATTCAAAAACAACAAATGGCTACAAACCAGGATGATTTTCCGCGGTAATATTTTCTTTGGAATAGCGATAATGCCTCTTTCCCGTGACTGAACTATATAAACAGTTTTAACGGTGTCATTCTTATTCACTCGTGTCTGTAAAACTATCAAAATCGATGTAGATTTCACATTATTTAATGTATAAAGAGGGCCCCCTAGAAAGTAGTTACAGCATATCATTCTTTAATATTTTGTGCATTCAAGTAATTAACGTTTAGCGAAAAATTTTTAATAATCAACCAAAATTTCACCGTCAATCGTATAATTATAAGCAAGATACAGAGATCACAATTCTGCTAGGTTTGAGTCATAGTTTCTTCACATGAGTTTATGACATTCAACTAAAGATTTTTATGTTGGCATTTATAAGCATTTAGAAATGAAAAAAGAAAAAAAAAGAATGGCCTCAGATCTGTGTACAAACAAAGAATTGTGAGTAAAGCTCTGTATCTTCCTTATAATTCGAAGCTGAACACTCAAATATGGTTAGTTAATAGAAATTGTAGACAATTACACAGAAGAAACATGCACTATAACAAATAAAGATCACAATTTATTTTTCAAAATGAATCATATATACCTACATATTTCCTACTGCGATATTAAACTCTGTTTAAACAAAATAACCTCGAGAAAATGCTGAGCATCTCAACAAAACACATTGCATTGATTAACCATTACGCAAAAGATCATACCGATTTACCAATAGAATAAATTGTATTTTAGTTCTCTGCTCATTCATCAGAGTCTGCTTATTTTGCGCAGGTAAACATTTAGCTGTCTGATTAAATGAAATCTATGTTTGATTTGATACGTAAAAATTAAAAAAAAAATACAGCCGATAGTTCAACAGGTTACAAAGCTTAAATAATGAAATATGAAACGAAAATCAAAACGAGCTAACATAACACCACCGTTTTATGTAAAAACTGACAACGCATTGAAATATTTAACTTCAATTAACTTCACAAAATTGGCATCAATGTGTCTTGCATGTTTCAAAGATTTCTACTGCACGCGAACTGTTGCACAACAAATTCATGTTTGTCAGACCGACCTGTTTATTATGCGTCCAACATGACCGCTTTAAACAAAGAACCTCGTTTAATAGTACAAAGACAACAGTTAGTTTTCACTCTTATTCCTTTATAAAACAATAAATCATATAAAAAAATTCCACAGGCTCAGATGAGTTCAAATACAGCATACCTATAGAATGAAACTAATTCAACAACATATCCAAACTACAGGAAAATCAATGAAGAGGGGACTGAGATATGGCCCCTAAAATAACCCCTACCATTAAAAATTCACTTTCATTTTGGAATTTGTGAAAACATTGGCCTCTTTACACCCTTTCTATTGCGCCTATAAAGATAATTTTCCTAATTTTTTTCCTGCCAGTATTTTTTCAAACCTTCTTTTCATTCATGCCATAATAGGAACCAAATTCGACCATTTAGTACCCCAGGGAATTTTTGAAATCATAGATACATTTTCAGAATGGAACTACTTGCGTGGTCAATAAGCACGGCAATGTGTACATCAGGTCACGTCACGTGATCCTCACATCGACGTCAGTGTTAGCTTGATGACGCCACCTCTAAATATGTTAGCTTGATGACGCGACCTCTAAATATAGAATGCGTGTCATAGGAAATAGCAGTGACGAGAAAATATATTTTTAGCCCGCATTATTTTCACACGCTTGCGATGGAATGCCGACGAAAATATCTTACAGAGAGTTTAGAGTTTTATTTCAAAACTAAAAAGGCTTTAATAGATATAAACAAAGAAAAAGAAACATATTTCAATTACTTAAACCGCTACAAAGTGTTTCTCTGAAGAAATCTCTGGAAGGCGATTGTAAGATTATTTTACCTACTGGTTATGGAAAGTCCTTAATTTTTCAACTCTTACCATTGATTTGCAACTCGTGCAAAAAAAAAACGAAGAAAAGCGACAACATTCTAACATCCAGACTAGACTGGATAGCCTGCCCTTGATTCAAAACGCTGCTGCTAGGACATTCAAGGACATATAACCACCACCGCCATGACAGTGGGAAAACTCACTGCATCCTCGCGCACAGCATATGCAGACTCTGAGACCGTTCGTAACATTCTAATCCATGCCTAATAAACTTGATTTATGGGGCTGCTGAAGATGTTAATGGTCTGATTTCGCACCATTCTCGCAAAGGTCTGATAAAAATAAGCAAATAGTTCTGAAATTGACAGATTTATTTTAATTGAATGCACCGCACAGGCTACACACGTAACACACACCTTTGAAAAATCAGACAGAAATGGTCTCAGAGTCTGCTGACCCAATTATAACTTACGTACTCGATCTACACAATATATTTACACACCATTTCCGATTATTATTTAAAATGTTTACAATACCCACATAATCGTAGTCAACGGTGTCAAAATATTAATTTATTCGCGTCAATTTAATTAAATTGTCAAACTCATGTTTTATTCTTCTTAAACGTTCTTTTTTCTTTGATCCGCCTCTTCTTTTTTCCGATTTCTTTTTAGTGTGTGCATATGCTGTGCGCGGTGGTGGTTACCTGTCCTTGAATGTCCTAGCGGCAGCATTTGGAATCAAGGGCAGGCTATCCAGTCTAAATTTATAAACTGACTGAAACACGCTTTTCCTTTATTATTATTTTCGTAATAATTCAGATTTGAAACAAAATAAGCCCATAGTTTCTGCAACTTATTTTGTCATGTAGTTTTTTAGAAGAGATTTTTAAAAATGTACCCCCTTTTTATACAGTTTCGAGGTTTTTTCCTCTTTGAATAAAGATCTG
Source organism: Magallana gigas (assembly GCF_963853765.1). Classification (NCBI taxonomy): domain Eukaryota; kingdom Metazoa; phylum Mollusca; class Bivalvia; order Ostreida; family Ostreidae; genus Magallana; species Magallana gigas. The sequence continues at coordinate 36,609,485 of NC_088861.1, read as the reverse complement.
TCTTTCTTTTTTGCAATTTCTATTCCCTTCCAATAAGGATGCTTTGTGCAAAATTTGGTGGAAATTGGCCAAGCGTTTTTAGAGACGAAGTTCAAAATATAAAAAGTTTACGGACGGACAGACAGACGGACGGACGGACGACGGACAAAATGTGATCTGAATAGCTCACTTGAGCTTTCAACTCAGGTGAGCTAATAAAAAAAAATGGTAATTGTGCATTAGAAAAATATAATAAATTGCCCCATTACTTGAAAGCGCTTGGAAGGTTGTGATTTCAAATTTATACTACATGCACATACATATAGATCATCATCATTATACAGAACGTATATTTTTAGTACATGTGTACGTTACCTTTTTTCAGCGGGCTTTAGAAACAAGCAAGCACATTTTCTCACCAATGGACACTCATATACATCAACAAGCCCTTGATACATTTCATCACATTGAAGTTAACATTTGCATTATAATGAAGTATTATTTTACAACTCAATATGAAATGCGGATTTTTTGGCTGTTAGAAATAAAATAATCTATAATATCATTATTATTTTTTAAAATTTTGTTCCAAATTTATCATTGCCATTAAGAATCCTTTGGTATTAAGGACTTGGAAAACCTGAGAAATAAAAATGAAGTACTTGCCTACTTTCGTTTCTAAAGCGACATACTTATTGGCCGTTCATATTTACTTTTGATAATATTTGTTATCAAAAACATACGGATGGGGGAAGGGGGGGGGGGGGTCACAGATAATTTGCCTGTTACCAAAAATAGAAAAAAATATATTAAAATGACCTTTTTCTAAACTTTGTTCTCAATTCATAATTACTCTTATGAATACTTTGAAATTGAGCACTATCCTGCATAATCATTTGCATGATAAAGGAATATGGAAAAACTACTTTCGTTTCTAGACTTTATCACGATACAAAAACATCAGTCAAAGTCCATTTGTTAGGATGTCACATGGGAGCGTTAATCTAGTTTAGAATTGAATAACGCTAATTTTCAACAATAAAACAGTTTTAAGTATTTAACACTCGTAAAATATTATAATTTTGATTACACATATACATTTGACTGAACGTTTGTTTTACAAGCACACATTTAATGTGAAATAGTTAAACATGATACCTACACATTCGTTAAGTCGTACTATAGAGGCAAGAAATGTTCCAAACAAAGCAATACTCCACTGTCTTTGGTGTCCCATGGTATTATAGTTCACTTGGCTCACAATACAATTTAGTGAGCTACGGGTGCTTTCTTAAAGACGCACACATGTTGTCGGCTGTAAATCTTTTTAAAAAATCAGGGACGCTAGTTAAGAGGCCTTCCCACAATACCGCGTTCACGCACTCAAGCAAGAAAGACTCTCTGCCTGTCGGAGAATTAAAGAGACAGTCGAGCGTCTGTTTAACGAGGCCGAGTACAGAACGAGTACGCACGCTTTCGCGCAGCGTTTCATTTGTATTATGACGTCATCTTTTTGCTTTGTTGACGCAATGGCGTGATAGTTTCAACTGAAGATATTCAGCGAAATTTGTTGAAAATAGCTCGTTTGATGCGTAAAATTGATATTATATTGTGGAATAAACATAAATGTCTCGAATTATAAGGTATATTTGTGCTCGGGTCGAAAAAGTGAAGAGGGCTCAGCAAGCCTAACCCTCTGTCACGTTTTCTTAACCCGCCTAAATATCGCTTAATTCATTTATTTCAAGATATTAACCATGTATTTTCTATTAATTACCCTTAATATGTGATGTTATATATTTATTTATCACTTAAATATGTCTTAATGTTTTAATAATACAATAAAGACCACCATTTCCGTCTTTGTCAAATAAAAAATAGCCATTATCTGACAATCTGGGAAATTGGGCGTACAAAAAATAACTTTGATAAAACCCCCGGAACAAACCAGAAGGTAAAAGGTTTTTTTTATTTGACAATTTGATGCCTTTTAGCAATAACTTTAATATGTAGAACAGAAAAAGAAATCCCTAGGGCAGAAGTTTAAAAAATGTGCAAATTTGGTACATTTCAAGCAAAATCCCATAGGGTCCTATGTTAAAAATTAACAAACTTTGAGATGACCCCTTAAACAAACGGTATGGTAAATGTCTTATTTTTTTATCTTAAAATAATAATTATATCAGTAGAAATTCTTGTAAAAAATTTCATTCAAAAATCTAGGGCAGAAAAAATTAGACCCGGCCTCGTTAAGGTAAGGTTTGCGGCTTGCTTTTTTTTAGAGGTTGTACCAAAGTTACATCCCATTTTGTTCACTATACTAAAGTCTTTTTTCTCATGAAATTCAAATGAATTTTGCCCGTCCCGTTTTATAACTACAAAAGGTCAAAGTTCATGATTTCCAACTTTCATTTTGATGAAATGTAAACAATTTCGTGAAAATGTGTACTTTTTTTATGTGACTATTATGGGGGTTATTTATGCTTAAAATGTTCGAAAATAATATCACTATTAATATCATGATTCACTTTTATTAATTTCTGATGAACTGTCTAAAAATAGAATAAAATGCAACAAAAGTCTTAATTTTGGACCACATCATGTAAACGAAAACATCTTTTTTGAAACCTTTCCAAGTCCACCGATTTCAAGAAAAACGTATCTTAGATTATGTGCAATCTGATGTTTCTAAAACACTATTTAAAACCATATGATGCGGATTTCTTTTTCGTGGAAATTGATGAAATGCTTGTGTCCTCTTATTATTTCATTGAAACAAAAAAAAACCGCGAAATAAAAAAAACTGATATCAATTATGACGTCATATAAATTTTGCCGTCATAACTGAAATAGAGGGTAGTTGGTGTTACGTCACAATGAAAATGTGTGAGTTTTCCCAGTAACCGCAAACCTTACCTTAAACGAGACTATATTGAAATCTGGCGTAGGAGCACATGCGACTACGAAAATTATCTTAAGTGTTCGTATCATTTACATCTAACTATTTTCAAAGTATTTATGTATACTTTCCCTTGAAAAACAATGCTCAAGAATACATTACAATGGATTTATCGATTATTAAATAGAGTATTGTACTTTGGTGTCTATTATTATTGAATACTGTGCCTAGTATTTGTAACTAATGTAGGCAGCAAAAATCTCCTACTGTTATTTTGTGCAGAGATCCACCTTAAAGCTAATTTAAAAAAATTATATACCGGTAGATCTTGTAATATCCCCGTAGTTCACTTATAAAACAAAACATGCACATTCTTTCAAATTTTTTTTTTTACTTATTTAATGCGCAATATTCTTATCAGCTTGTAAAAATAAACACACAGACTTCCCAACTTACTTTAATATCGGCAGCGCTGGCCAGACCTGGCCTTGAAACTCTACCTATGCACCCACTGCCTGTAGTTTTTTTTAGTTAAATGAAGATAATTCTTGAGGAATCCTCATAACTTGACGTCACGGACATAAGACTGTATAAAATATAACCACTATTCGATTACATACCATTGCTTGTGAACCCCAAACATCGTCAATATTCTTAAACTCATGCATATTCATCTTTACTATGAATTTGACGAATTAACCAAAAATTTACTAGACAAATAATGTTTATCATTGTCATATGTATAGTTCTATTTATTGTTTATTATGTGATTGTAAATAAGATATTTATTTCAATAACAACATTGAAATATGAATCCTAAACGAATATTGCAAATTTTGCCGCTAGGTTGTGTCCGTCGAATCTGCCAAGTTCGTTATCGAAATCACATGCAAGCTGACCGCAATAGAGGAGGCACATGGAGCCTCCTTTGTAAAATAAACACGTTATTGCCTACAGTTTTATTATTGAGGGGGCACCATTCGCATTGTTCATAACTTTCCTCAACTATTAACAAATATGCCACCAATAGATTAACGAAAACTTTTTATTTTCGTAAAACCAAAGTTAAATAATCATGCCTTGTAAAACAGGGCAAGGAAACTTAACGTTAATTTCAAAAATTAACGCCATATGTTTTAATTGACATTTTTTGTAACATTAAGATAGTCCTCAGAACAAAATCTTTTTTTATCCGCATTTATATCACTTTATATCATTCTGTTATGTGCTTTAACTTTTTCAAATCTTATTCCTAATCATAGCTATTTTATACTGTTAAAATCTCAAAAAATATAATTGACGAAAAACAAGGTTTTGATCAGAGTAAGGATTTGATATAGCCCACCCCCCTCCCCCCCCCCCCCAAGGCTACATCCTGGAAGGAATGCAACCTATCTCAAGATACAAAAGGAGATCGCTTGTAAGCGGCAGATTTCTTAATTGTCCATTTGTCTCTAGTCCTCGTGTATGTTTTCTTTCATTGAATAAAATTTTTAAAATTTCTTATCTTTTCCCCTCTTTTTCCAGTCGTATCTAATTTTAATATAAAATTTTATTAAATAGAGTGAGAACTTAAAGTAAGATGCATCTAATGCACAATCCAAGTGGGCACTCGACGCTGTTTCAACGTTGAGAAAAGGTTGAAATCAAGTTGCAACGTTGATCAACCATTATTCAACGTCGATTCAACGTTGAGGTTTTAACGTTGAAACCCAAACCATATATCAACGTTCATTCCACGTTGAAGACCCAACTTACTTTCAACGTTGAAGACATCAACCACTTTTCAACGTTGAAACAACGTTTTGATTAATGAAACACATATTTTCAAATTTGAAACTTCCTTTTTATTTTTTAAAATTTAGCTTTTACTTATATTTTGTCAATTGTGGAAGCATGAAATAATGTGTTTTACAAATATTAATGTTAATTTGAATATATTTTCATCTTATTTGATTTCGAATTAAATTATTATATTGTTTTTTTTTTTTCAATTTAAATATCAAAGATTTTTAAAATAAAATGTTAAATCATGTTTTTTCATTACATTTCAAAACAAAAGATTGTTTTGATACAAGAAAATAGAGATTGAGCTGTGCGTACAGCAAGTTGCTAATTGCATTTTAACTAGGTCAGTGATAAGGGGATGCACAGACCCAGCACTACTGCAAGCACTGCTGATCTTGGGAGTTATGCAATTTATCAGGCTGCTCTATGTCAGTTTGACAGCTAAAGACGATATTGGTGAACAAAGAAATTCAGTTCATAGGTACACCTCGTGCAGTCAAACACGGATTTATGTACATTAAAATGCGGGGATTTTAGCCTTTGAACTATTGTGACTATCTGATATTTTAGATTGGAATATTTTGGAAGTAATTTTTAGAACAGTCTGCAGAGTGCAAATGATGAACTGATTACAAATGTATTGTGGATTCTACGTGTTTGTGTTGAACTCTTTTTTCCATATCATGGAAAACAAGCATGGCTACCATTTGGCGGAATGTAGGCGTGGTTTATTTTCCCACAGCCTTATGCAGAACATTATGAAATGCAAGTTCAACGTTTTAACAAGGACTTTATACAAAAGCAGTTTAGCGAGGGATGTACTCGTATATTACTGGATTTAAATGAAGAGCGACTTTTTACATTTGGATCACATCTTCTTTTAATAAAGTGTCAAAACACATTAAGGAGCACAACATAATTAAAAAATATGTTTATAAGAAAAAAACTAACAAAAAAAAAATCACTTAATTTTTTTGGACGTCATATCTAGTAGACATATTTTCAACCAGATTTCAACACTTTTTCTACGTTGAATCAACGTTGAATTTTGACGTTGAAACAACGTTACATTTTCATTTGTTTGTTTTAACGTTGAAATGCCCGCTGGGATGACTAACCGTATGAAAAGGTCGTGGTGCGTTGAATATTGTAGCATACAGCTAATGTTCGATTTTAAGCTTATTCATAAACAAATGTAAAAATAGAAAAAAAAAAGTAGTTCGTCCACTTGGTTCCAATATTTGATCTGTTGGCTTATTTAGGGATTAGATATTTGTAATAAGCCATGCCTTATTAAGCGTTGGACAAAAATAATTTTAAAGAAAGATGCTCGAAATTGATTGACTTGCGTATCTAATATAATTACTTCACAAATTTCTTATTTATTCAAAATTCTCATATAAATAGCTACTCAGATGGCCCTTTTGTACGTTGGGTAGATTGAGGGATCCCTGGCACTTCGTTTAGTCGTCCGTTTTTTGTCCATTCATCTGGTTTCACTTCAGTTCCGTATATTGTTGATCTCTGTTGTCTGAGGTTTCTTCTGGTACAGTATAGCAGGCCTCGTTGTCAAACGATTGCTGTTTTATTCCAGTATACTCATGATCTTTATCTTCTGACTGGCGAATTCCTTCTTCATAGTTGACATTTTCCTTCTGTTTACGAAGTCGCCGCCTAGAACGATATGTGATTTTTTTGCTCTTAATTCATTTCAAAATGTTCAAGAATAAGTACAACATTATGAAATGATACTCATTTTCAGCTTCATGGTGACAAATATTAAAATATCGCATGTAAATGAACACAATTTACATTCACCTTGTGATGATGATGACGATTGTAGCAGAGGAAAAAACAACAAGGCCAATGGCACACCCAGCTAAAATGGCGACAGTAATTGATTGTTGAGTGTCTTGAGCTTGATTGACTAAAGAAGAGAATGAAAATATTAGAAAACACAACAAAGTATGGACATGCATAAATACGCCAGTTAAAAGATAGATCATTCTTAATTTCGCCTACTGACCAAGGTAACGCCTTTCAATATTTTTTTTTTCGAAATTGTAAAGAAAAATTCCTTTGTTTTAATATCAACATTTTCAAAAAGATTGCTATGAATTTTTGAACACTCCGTTAAAGAAAGGAAAGCATATCGGTGGCATAAATAGAAGTCCAAAACCGCTTATAGCTTCAAATAGAATTTGTTTTAAAAATTTATAAATTATTTTTAGCAATTTAAATCATATTTGTTTACTGTTTTTGTTTACTGTATTTTGTACCTGTACAGTAAGGTAATCCTTTATTGAAGTCTCCATTCTGAAGGCAGTATTTTATTGACGGTCCATGAAGAGTGTATCCAGGTGAACAGTTAAACACAATGGATTCATTGTAGGAGTAAGTCTGTTGGTGTGGATCTGTGGTCAGCTGGAGTGCTTCGGATAAACACGGCCTCTGGCATGTGATAACTTTTAGAATTGTTTTTTTTTTTTTAGAAAAATGAATCAAATTAACTACATAGCAGAGTAGTTATCAGAGCTGGTCAAAATCAGCACATTTAAATTTATTTACTGAGAACATCATCAGTAAAAGATAATGGCTGTTTATAGGCACATGAATAACTATACATTGTCCGATGCATGTGCAGAACATTACTGGGGTTCAAATAATCGATGGTTCAGAATAGTATCTATTGATCATTGTTTTCAAAACGGCGATTCACATTTTTTATGCAAATTTGTGTTTGGTGTTGTATAATATGTTTGTTTTAGATGAATCAGACTATGAAACAATCAAAGAACATTTTATATAAATATACCCAAGCTATTATATATGTATATGTATTATACCAGTTCCTGTGGTTCAAATGTAACAAAATTGGAATGGTGTTTACATCATTCGTACAACTAATTTAAGTACTAAAATTAATGGTATGCATTTTATCAGAACGTCGTTCCTTATTACGGTTAAATAACGACCAGTGTAGCATTCCGGTATAGCATATAATTTGTCCTCTTGCTTTATACAATACAAAGTGAATGTTCCTTTATTTAAAAAATCGAAACAAAATAAAAAGTTTGATCAAATTAAAGTCCGCAAACTCTTAAAGCAAACAATACCTGTACGCGTATATTAATTTACAAATACACTGAAACTTTTAACAGATGTATTTATTAATGTTATTTAAACACGTGGTAGTGTTTGTTTATTCTTTACATCTATTGGTTGTTATTATTGTCACCTAGTCAGGTGACAATATTGATATTCATAGCACGGGCTATGAATGACCGTGAAAGTTATTTTGTACTAGTAAAGCCATTCAAAGGCTCTTTTTCGTTCAGTCATGTAAGTCCCACCCACCCACCCTTTGCTTCGTATTGTATAATATATAGATGTATCCACTGTCTAAAATTTGCAATTTTATTTTGTAGATGTGGAAGATTTGGTTTTGAAAGAGAGAAATTATTGTTATATTGAAATTAATTAAAACTGTACTTTCAGAGCGCTTCACATCCTACTCACGAGTTTGTGTTTATTTCATAAATATTGTATGTTCGTTTGAGTAGAACGAATAAGAACATAATTTTATAATCTGTAACGCTTATATAAGGGTACATTAATGTATGGCTTTTATTCATATATAGTCTATACAATATGCTTGTATACACAAATCAGTTACCGACAATATATGTTCAGGGTTTTGTTTTGTTTTTGTTGTTGTTTTTGTTTTTTGTTTTTTTTACTTTTTTTCCTAATTTTACTATACATATAGTAATATCTTCATCACATCACTTGATGATACAAGTATATATACGTTTGTGATGTTATGTAAAGCAAAAGATATTTTCGTAAGAAAAGAAAAAAATGACGAATAAAATTGTAATGTTTTATCAAAATAAAGTAATCTAACTCCTTTTAAAATCTAATTGAAAAGAAAGTGTGCATTGGCTAGATCTGTAAAGGTGTATTTCATATATTAAAAATCATAGCATAAATGATAACACTAATTTGAAATCTGTATTTCATACATAAAGTTCGAATTGTATTATTTTGAATGATATAATAATTTGAAAAACATACTGCTTAACCCCCACCCCATCCCCCATTCTCTCCAAAAAAAAACCCAAAGGAACAAACAAACGAATTAACAAAAACAAGGGAAAAAACCCATCATTGCAAGGGTATAGGTTCAAAACTTTCAAAATTTACATACCAGAGCACGTAGGAAGATTTTGTTGAAAACTGTCGTTCTGTGTACAATATCTGACTGCCTCTCCTTGGATATGGTAGTTTGCAGCACAGTGGAATTCAATGGATTCGTTGTATCGAAATATCTGCTTGTATGTCGTCATTTGCAGGGGATACTTTAAACTTGGTGGTTGGCATTTTATAGCTTTAAAATAAAATATCATTAATTTTTATAGTAAACATATCTCTACGGAGCTGTCAAAATATTGCTATAGATGACATGTCATACGTTAACGCATAACTCCCTCAAATTTATTACATATACACAAGAAATGAACTATAATATTGGCTGATGTCAGCCTTTTAAAATATGCACAGTTTTTCTCGCCATGTTTGATTGATATCTTTACAAACAGTAAGAAACCGGCATGGTTTTCCATTCATTTTATCTATATTTCCACCCATAATAGATTGTACGACTGTTGGTGTCAAATGTTAATGATACGACGTGATATAAGACAACGGTATTATGAAAATGGCGTACCTGAACATGTAGTAAAATTCAGTTCAAAAGTTCCATTCTGTGTACAATATCTGACTGTGTCCCCATTGATACTGTATCCTTTAACACAACCGAATTCAATACTCTCATTGTATTGAAATATCTGTTTGTATGGATCAGTGGTTATTTGGAGAGGAAGGGTTAATATGGGTCGGTGACATATTATGGCTTTAAATTAAGAATCAAATATTTAGATATTATGATGTCTGTTGTTACTGAAAGCATAATTGATATTAGTCGTATATTTTTAAATATCATTTTCCAAAAAAGGATATATATTATTTAAAAAAACATCGTTTAGTTGAATTTAAAAACGACAACTCATGATATATTGTAATGAAATAAGAATAACGAAAGCCTTTTTAGTCCTTTTAGCCTGTTTGTTCTTAAGTATTTCAAAGATATTTAGAGAGATAGCCAACATCTATAACTTTTTAAAACGTCTGAGAGAGAGCTAACCGTCCTTGGTTGGAGATTTTTGGCTTCATAAGGAGGCCAAGAGGTAAGCGCTTTGGCTTACACATACTTTTTAAAAGGTTTTTTACTCTTTTGATAACCACCTAGGGGTAATTTCCCGTTGGGTACATGTACCCCAAAGCAATAGATGTAAGATGATATTAACACTTGAAAAGATACACAAAGAAAGGAAAGCGAAAGAGACTATCTTATAATTCTTTTTTTTAACGAGAAACACCCCAAACTCCCCTTATTTTCTTTTGGACAGGGGGGATGAACCGGAGATTTCGCCATATATAGTTTTTCCCTAATAATCTTCTCCTTTTAGCGTGTTATTTTGTACTTTTGAGCACCATATTTTATCCCACTTACATGTATTGGATAAAACATACATATTGTAACTTATCAATACTTAATTGTGTCAGTTTTTTTCTTCGGTCTCAACCGGTGTTTTACATGTGTTATCTGTATATACTTCTCTGTAACTTCATAGTTTTTAAGCTGTAGTGAAAAATTCATTTATTCACTACATACAATAATTGTATTTTATTGATATAATTTCGTTAAGGGTTAAACATGAAGCATGAACATAAACAGGTCCTTATAAATGTATACAAGTAACTGAAAAATGTTACATTTGTTTGTCCCGACTATATATAAATGTATAATAATTTATTGTAAGATCCTCTAAAAAACATTTCTACTTTACAATTTGTCGACCACCGTATAGTTCAACTTTATCTTTATATATATTTTTGACAGTTTTATCATCGTGTTAAAACATGAAAACTTACTTGATGAACAATAGGGATTTGTGAGGACGATAACAATAATCGTCGTCCAACGATCAACGCTAACAGAACGACTAGCCATTTTGAAGATGTGCTGACGGAAGTAAAATTCTACTGTTTATCTGTATTAGTCACAACTTCGGCAAAAAAATACGCCCTTAGTTAAGGTTTTAAACAGAAATTCGGTGGCAATGTTTCCGTCGTTAAGGCGATACATCAATATACCGAGGTATCTTTGTCTTCAAATTATGATTTTACACTTAAATAAGAAATAGACAATACTTTTTATTCTTTTCTTTTTTTGATGTATCAGAAATACTACAACAAAAAAATTAAATAATATAAATAAAATCAAAAGCTAATATCTGTAACTTATTTGTAAAATCATGTTTCAAAAAGGATACTTTATACCTTCAGATAATTCATTGATGTGCCAAGTAACGTAGCTTAACTCTCTCACATTTGGAACGTTGTAATCATTTCCAGTTGAAAATGGGTTGCTAATTTATTGATGCATAACATTTAAAAACCGTAAGGGGGATGTACTGCCATCTTGTACATATTTGAACCAAAACTGTAAACATTTTTGAACTGATTCATTTACGCAAAACACTGACCAAAATTGGTGTAAAAAGATAAAAAGCAATGAATATAAGGTTTCATATTTTTTTTCATGCAAATTGCACACACAAGTGCAGAATATTTTTTTTTTATTACTAATAACACTTATTTTGAAGATTTAAAAATCTGAAAACATATAAAAGGTTTCATCGATATCCACTCTACAGCCATTTGTTGAGAGAAAAGTTAATCTTGTACATTTATGTTGTAGCTGTGTCTCAAAATAGAGTATTCTTTTTTATCAGTTGACATGGAATTTAATTTTAAAACATGAAGAAATTCAGTCAGTACTTAGACCTCTCATCTCTGTCAAGACACATTGACGTTATGTTTTCATAGAAAAAGTTAATGTCAATATGTGTTGAATTTTACAGACATCTCTATAACAGGCCCAAGTGTGGTTATTTTTTCAGTACTATTTGTATAAATTAAAGAAAATTCTTTGGAATAAGGTTCCAAAAATAAGTTGGTTTTTTTTTTTAATATTTATATTTTTTCAAATAAAAATTCAACTTCAATGAATCTTCATAGACTGACAAATATAGCTCGTGCTGACTGACAGTTTTTGAGACCCATTTTAAAAATAGGTAACCCTATTTTGAGACAAAATAACAACTAAAATAGGCAAGCTTCGACCTTTTTCTCAACAAATGTTAGTAGAGTGGACACTGTTGACCTTTTTTCATTTAATTTCAGATTTTTTAAATTTTCAAGATAAGTCTACAGTTGTGTAGTTCTAAGTGTGTAAAAAAAGCATTATTCTGTTCTTGTATGCAAAATTTGGTTACAAAACAACATGTAGAATCTCGTATTTATTGGGGGTTTTCTTCTGACGACAGGTTTGGTCAGTTTTGTGCAGAAAAAAGCCAGTTCAAGAAATGATGTTTACCTTTTGGTCCTCAAATGTACAAAATGGCCGCACATCACCCTTAATGCAGGAGTAGTTTGCATAAATGTTAAGCTTATGTGCATTATCTTTACTTTGACTCTGCATACATTAAACTTATAGTCGGTCAACTATAAATGATGATAACTATTTAAGTAAAAATGGCATGTCACCGGTACACAATTTTTTCTGTCCCAAAAATATATCACATTCTACCAAAGTTATTGCCGAGATCAAAGAGATGACGCGGACATTATTCTCCAATATACCACGAACGTCATCAGTAAATTATCAGATCAGAAATACCTATTTGTCTCGCACTGATCATGAAAATACACCTTCAAACCGTAAAAAGTTTTAAAACCATCTCAACTTCACGTTTAAGTTGCAATCAAAACGATGTGTATTGCCTCAAATGTTTATTTTTAAGAGATCAATGCGGCTGTTCCTAGGACCTCCCAAGCACATTTTCACTGCGTGTTTTTACATAAAATATATATCGTGTAATAGTAATAATCGTATTAAATTGCCCATAAAATATTTGGAATATGATTCAAAGATATTTTAAAAATAAGTGAAGAGCATTAAAAATCCAAAGAAATATTGTGTCGTATGCAAGTGATTCATTTGATCGATACAAATGTTAACATTACTAACAATACCGTTGGTGCTACACGTGACAGCTGTCAAAATGACATAGATCATCTCTCTATAACTAATTATAGTTCCCAAAGTGTTCTTACCAGGCCTTTAATCTTTTTGTTGTTGTTGATGGTCCCTGTCATATCCAGACCGGGGCCCTGTTCTTCGTTGTACCCACGAACATGGTGGATAAATCTTTTCTTGGTTGGTATTTTTCTATAGATGCACATTAAGATTTTGGAAATTGATTTTTAATTTTTAAGATAAACAAAACAAAAAGGTGAATGTATCTGAGGCAACTGTAACAAAGCAGGGTCATCATTTGGCTAGGATTTATATGGGTCAACCACTACATCTGAATACTTTATAGTTTACATTTCTGGACAGCAGGGTGTCTCGAAGGAGGCAGATAACCTATATACCATTTGGTGCGCAATCACAGGGCGAAAAACAATCTTTAGGCAAGTCCCTAAAGGTGGCTTAAGGGTGGCGTAAAGGTGGCTTAAAGGATATACAATCTTTAAGCCACCTTTAAGTCACCTTTAAGCTGAGCTTATAGTTCCTTAATGTCCAAACTTCTTCAAGTCACTTTTAAGCCATCGTTAAGCTACCTTTAAGCATCGTTAAGTGGCATTTACGCCCCCTTTAAGTTGTCTTTAAACCATCTTAAAGTTCCCTTTAAGTCAAGTTTGATCAAACTGAACAATAAAACATATATTAAATGCAAAAGCTCTTTTATAGGGAAGGGAGGGGGTTATCCGAGTGATGATATAATTTCCAGGCCGTTTTATTTGTCGCTCCATTAAACACATATCGCTATCATCAACAACGCTCCGAGGGACACAGATTGCCGTTATAAAAAAATTATATTTATTTTTTCAAAATTATTGTAGGGGTGAGCACAGTCTCTGTATCTAAATTTGTGCATGAAATTATATTTAAGTATGTTTGTTTTCTATTATAAATTAATCGGTGAAATATCTCTCTCTCTCTCTCTCTCTCTCTCTCTCTCTCTCTCTCTCTCTCTCTCTCTCTCTCTCTCTCTCTCTTAGTTTATCCGGTTATTAAACAAAATAAAGATAATGAACCAAAACTGCATGATTTAATTTAATAATCGGTTGAAGGTATGTATTTTTTTCAATTTTAATTATTTCTAGGTCTAATTCTAGATCTGCTAGATACATGTTAAAGATGAAAAGACTCTCAACTGCCTTTGTTATATCGGGCAGGATATTATTGCTTTGTTTGTCTAGACATAGTTTTGTTCGTTTGTGTATATCTAATTAGAGTCTATTGTTTGTCCAACTTACGAAAACCCCTGGAACTAACACGGAATATACAAGATATACACAACAGTTGTGTCGTGTGCCCAGGTGCACGTTTGTGTATATCTAATTAGAGTCTTTTGTTTGTCCAACTTAAGAAAACCCCTGGAACTAACACAGAATATACAAGATATACACAACAGGTGTGTCGTGTGCCCAGGTGCAAGTCAGGGTTTCTAAAGGCGTTGAAATCTTAGTATGTACGTGTATACGATAAGTCTAGTGAATAAAGGTTTATTTACATTTGTAATTCATTTTCAAAGTATTATTTCCTAACTCTGGGTTTAAAAATGTTACGTCTACAAACACAGGATGAATGACCATCTTTAAGTTCTCCTTAAAGATAGATTAAAGGTGTTTAAAGGTAGCTTAAAGACGATCTTTAAGCCACCTTTAAGCTATATGTGTTGCTTAAAGGTGGCTTAAAGAAAGCGTAAAGATGGCTTAAAGGCAGCTTTGTAGCAACCTCTAATGATACAACGTCCACTAATGATATAATGTTGCATTAGTGGTCAGGATGTTGACCACTAATGATATAATTTTATCATTAACGAACAACCTAACCGTCCGCTAATGATATAATTTTAGATTTATATCATTAGCGGTCAAAAACCGTAACCTCTAATGATATGGAAAAAAAACTGAGAAATAAGTACTACCTTGACCACTAATGATACACATTTGCACACATTTTTAATCGCATTAGTGGATGGATTTGCAACCTTTAATGATATAATATGATATAATTTAATATAAAATTATATATTTATATTTGATTTGATTTTCATACGATACTGCATAAGAATTGGTTAATTTTTTTTTTTGGTGAGGGGGGGGGGGGCGTTATTTGATCATATACATGTATTTTGTCCTTTAAAATACACCATTCTGACATTACCCTGATATTTTGCCTTTTTACTTGAACTGAAATAGTCGCATACAGACAAAATACATACCATTTATGACTTCGTCTGTTTACTTGAAGAACCAAATTGATTATCATTAATCAAAAAGGAGTTGTGCTAAATATTTTTAGTTGAAGAAAGTTTGAAGAAAAGCAATTTTACGACATTAAAACATTATTGATAAACTTTTAGCGGGATTTTATTAACATGAAAAAGGTCCAATTCATAAGACTTATTCTGCCTGGTGCAGGCAGATAGCTAACCTTGCACAACGCAAACAAAAGTCACACGGGTTTCATATTTTATTTTGTGTGGAAACGTTGCCGTCATGAATAATATTGGTAAAAAACTACAACAAATAGAAATAACAAATTACTAAATAGGAAAATGTAGAATTTAACTTTATACATTTAACTGTAAATTACTTTAAAGAACAGAATGGTGTGCCATACTTTTAAGAATGTTTTATCTGTAAAATAAATTTCCATCTGTAACTATACTTCAAAAATACAATTTAATACTAACAAATTTGAGCAATTACTTCAATAAAAAAGACTTACTTAGTGGTTCGAGGCACGCATCTAACAAGATTGAAGACGATTGACAAAGTGAGACCGGACTGGTCAGTAAGGCTGACAGGAAGTGAGTGATTGACCAGATATAGTTAACTTGTACCAAAAAGATTACCGGGTATATTAAACTCAAAGTGGTTAGCTTGTAAAAAAAATATTTCTGAAGAATTTTAAAATTAAACCATAGACAACACAAGACTATTTGCTATTATGGTCTGTAGCACAATTGAATCACTAATTTATTGTTAAGTTGAATATGTGGGTTTGTTAATTATACCTTAGAACAACAAAGAATATGAAATAATGTTGGTTAAATTAAAACTACTTCAACAATGGTGATTATGTCGGTGTAACAAAAAATGTTAACCCGGGTTGAAAATTGACCCGGGTTTGATAAAATTATATCATTAGTGGTCAACATTCTGTCCACTAATGCAACATTATATCGTTAGTGGGCAGTGTATCATTTTATAAATAGTGCCTGTTTGGGAGGGTAACAGTTGAAATTGACACCCCGAGAGAACCATTGTCAACCGACGCGAAGCGGAGGTTGACAATGGTTTTCGAGGGGTGTCAATTTCAACTGTTATCCTCCCAAATAGGCACTATTTATTTTATTATACTGAATGTCTTAATTTTAAAGAAATTTTTCTGCTTTTGTATAGAAATGACGTGAATTCTACGGCGAACTGTACGCGCATAATTTACGCGCATGTAACAATTCGTTGTGTTACCCGTTGACAAGTGTGTTGCTAACGCTGAGGGTAATAGAACAAATTATCAACTGCGTCTAAACCAATCAGATTTCAGTATTTAACATGAAAGTATAATAAAAGAGGTTGCTACATACCACGTTTTCAGTCAAATGAAATATTAAATGATTGAAGTCAGAAAAATCAACCTTTGAAATGTCAAATTACCCAAGACGGCAAATATAGCGGATAGTATGAAAGAGTTAAAGTTTTGAAACCGAAACTTTTAAGTACACACATGTACAATTAAACTGTGAAGAGCAAGTTACACTTCTGTTCAAAGACAGTTCAAAACTCTGA
Organism: Magallana gigas; assembly: GCF_963853765.1. NCBI lineage: Eukaryota > Metazoa > Mollusca > Bivalvia > Ostreida > Ostreidae > Magallana > Magallana gigas. The sequence goes on along the minus strand of NC_088861.1, from coordinate 36,592,822 downwards.
AGTCGGAGTCAACTTTCAACAGGGTCAGTTTTCAACGTGTCGATGTCCTTAGAAGTTTGAAAAATATTTTTCAAGCTGTTGAAAACTGACCCCAGGTATAATTTCACGACTTTTGGTATCAATTTGTCAACGTTGAAAAATGATATCTGGGTCAAATTTCAACCCGGGTCAAGATTCCTCGTTACGCCGGCGAATGCGTCATAAATGTCCAATACTCCCTAAACACACCCACGAAAAAGTTTCTGTGTAGTGTTTGTATCTGTATTGAACACAATATTTTTTTCTGTCAAATCAAAGTAAGTAGCTTTTTAATCATAATTTTGTTAATCTTGCAAGTTTAAGAAAAGTTATTGTTAAGTTGAATTAATTAAATAATCACTGATCGCGACTTGTCTGATAAAAATATGAAAACTGCTCATTATTGTGCTGTCAGTTAATTATCATGACTTCTCAAAATAAATTAAAGTTGAAGCGATTTACCGGAAATATAACATAAACGGCCGGTATTGGTTTTACAATCTTGGCAAACCACGGTCAACATGAACGATCATGGTGGAAAGAGATATATATATAAACGGACTCCGGACCATGGCTTGAGACGATGTTGTTTGACATATATACCTTTTAGCTCTATCTACACAGTTTAACAACAAGAGACAGAGTTCTTAGTCTTAATAACAAACTGTTGCTATCGGGAAAAAAACCCCAAACAAAAACAAACAAAAACAAAAATCCATATCGGCATGAATATCGGACAATATTAGGAATTAAAACATGGAGCTGAAATTTTTTATCAGATACAAAATAATTAGGTAGAGCAAGTTCCATTTCAGAGACAGTTCAAAAACCTGTAGTTGGTCAATTTTCAGCGTGTGAGGTCATCAGAGATTAGAAAAAAAACTTTTTTGAGCTGTTGAAAAATGACGTTTTGTCGCAGTTTTAACGTTAGAAAAGCCCCCCCCCCCTCCCCCCCCCCCCGCCCCCAATATCCCAAATCAATAATCAATGTTGAAAAATGAAATCCGGGTATACATTTCACGACTTTTGGTCTCAGTTTTCAACGTTAAAATAGCCCCCTCACCCCCACCCCCACCCCCTCCCCGAATCAATAATCAATGTTGAAAAATGAAACGCGGGCCAATTTTTAACTTGGGCTAATATTCTTTGTTACAACGACATGATCCCTATTGTTTAAGTAGTTTTAATTCAACCAACTTTAATTGATATTCCTTGTTGTTCTAATCTATAATTAACAAACCCATATATATATATATATATATATATATATATATATATATATATATATATATATATATATATATATATATATATATATATATATATATATATAAATATATATATATTATCATGTTATATCATTAAAGGTTTCAAATCCATCCACTAATGCAATTGAAAATGTGTGCAAATGAATATCATTAGTGGTCAAGGTAGTACTTATTTCTCAGTTTTTTTCCATATCATTAGAGGTTACGGTTTTTGACCGCTAATGATACACATCTGAAATTATATCATTAGCGGACGGTTAGGTTGTTCGCTAATGATAAAATTATAACATTAGCGGTCAACATCCTGACTACTAATGCAACATTATATCATTGGTGGACGTTGTATCATTAGAGGTTGCTACACAGCTTAAAGACTATCTCTAAGCCACCTTTAAGCCACCTTTAAGGACAACTTATAGGTCCTTAATGTCCAAACTTCTTTAAGCCACCTTTAAGCTACCTTTAATCTACCTTTAAGCTACCTTTAAGCCACATTTAAGCCATTAATAAAACATTAACTCAATATTGTGCTTTATTAACCAACAAAATGTATTAACTTTATAAAAGAAAATGTATTAAAAACGGTTTTTGTTCTAGAAAAAAAAAACGCCCATGGCGAGAATTGAACCCGGGACCCTTTGGTTACTAGCATCACCTCACTTCCCCTGCCCCACGGTAACTTACATATTTACAGGTGTTTTTATATCCTATATATTAGTGGATATTGAATCAATGTATTGAATGTATTTACTTGAAAAGATTTTGACAAATCATTCAGTTTGAAACAATCAATTATATCTAATTTATAAATTACATGCATTCATTTATTCATATGTTATACCTAAATGGAAACCGTTAGACTCACTAGTAGGCTTTCTTAGTTAATAAATTTAAACCGAGTAGATAAACGTTCATCTAATTTATAGCTATAAAAATGTAAGAAAGAAAATGATATCATTTCTATTATTAAATGCATTGAAACTATTAGGGTATTTGCTCAATTTCCCGCGATTTCCCGGTTTTTCATGATCGCGGCGCCGTTCCAGTATGTTTAAATATTTAATTGTATAAATGATTTTTAAACTATCAATTCTATAACAAACAATATTACCAATTACCGGTGACGTATTTACTGCATGTGGCAATTGCAAATGATGTACACATATACTTGTACGTACAATTGTATGATGTACATGTACCAGGCCGGGTATGTGACATACCGTATTTCCCTTATACAAATTGAAATAATTAACCCCTATTGATGATCACCGGTATATTAATTAATTAGCCTCAATGTTTTACTCTTACATAGTGATACATGTATCGTTAATTTGTAGACGTAACATTTTTGAAACCCAGAGCAGGGAAATAAAACTTTGAAAATGAATTACAAATGTAAATTAACTTTTATTCACTAGACTTATCGTATACACGTACATACTAAGATTCAACGCCTTTAGAAACCCTGACGTGCACCTGGGCACACGACACACCTGATGTGTATATCTTGTATATTCTGTGTTAGTTCCAGGGGTTTTCTTAAGTTGGACAAACAATAGACTCTAATTAGATATACACAAACGTGCACCTGGGCACACGACACAACTGTTGTGTATATCATGTATATTCTGTGTTAGTTCCAGGGATTTTCTTAAGTTGGACAAACAATAGACTCTAATTAGATATACACAAACGAACAAAACTATGTCTAGACAAACAAAGCAATAATATCCTGCCCGATATAACAAAGGCAGTTGAGAGTCTTGTATCTAGCAGATCTAGAGTTAGACCTAGAAATATTGAAAATTGAAAAATAAAATACAAACCTTAAACTGATTATCAAACTAAATGATGCATTTTTTGTTCATTATCTTTATTTTGTATAATAACCAGATGAACTGAGGGAGGGAGAGAGAGAGAGATAGATAGAGAGATAGATAGAGAGAGAGAGAGAGATTTCACCGATTAATTCATAATAGGAAACAAACATACTTTAATTAGTTTCATGCACAGATTAAGATACAGAGACTGCACTCACCCCTACAATAATTTTGAAACCCCAAGAAAATTATTAAAAAAATTATAACGGCAATATGTTGATGATAGCGATCTGTGTTTAATGGAGCGACAATTAAAACCGCCTGGAACACCACTCCCTTCCTTGGAAATTATATTATCATTCGGATGACCCCCTCCCATCAGTATAAAAGAGCTTTTTCATTTAACATATGTTTTTTATGTTCAGCTTGATCAAACTTGACTTAAAGGGAACTTAAAGATGGTTTAAAGACAACTTAAAAGGAACGTAAATGCCACTTAAAGATGCTTAAAGGCGGCTTAAAGATGGCTTAAAGGTGACTGAAAGAAGTTTGGACATTAAGGACCTATAAGCTCAGCTTAAAGGTGACTTAAAGGTGGCTTAAAGATGGTATATCCTTTAAGCCACCTTTACGCCACCTTTAAGGACTTGCTTAAAGATTTTTTTTTTCGCCCTGTGAAATTAAAGATACATGTATGTAAGAGTAAAATCTAGAGGCTGATTTATTCCTGTACCGGTGATCATAAATAGGGGTTAATTGTTTAAAAATATTTATAAGAGAAAATATGTCACATACCCGGCCTGGTACATCATACAATTGTATGTACAAGTATATGTATACATCATTTGCAATTGCCACATGCAGTAAATATGTCACCCGTAATTGGTAATATTGTTTGTTATAGAATTGATAGTCTAAAAACCATGTATGCAATTAAATGTTTAAACATACTGGAACGGCGCCGTGATAATGTAAACCGGGAAAATAGCGTAGAACTAATACCCTAATAGTTTCAATGCATTTAATAAAAGAAATGATTTCATCTTCTTCCTTGCATTTCATTTAGCTATGAATTAGATGAACGTTTATCTACTCAGTTTAAATTCATTAACTAAGAAGGCCTACTATAGAGCCTAACAGTTTCCATTTAGGTATAATATATTTATTTTTTTCACTGAAGACCAAGTTCCGTATTTCATTCTAAATATATGCATGCATGTAATATATAAATAAGATATGATTGATTGTTGGAAGTCAAAATCTTATCAAGTAAAAAATACACATTGAATACATTGATTCAATATCCACTGATATATAGAATATAAAATCCTCCATCAATATGTAAGTTGCCGTGGCGCAGAGGAAGTGAGGTGATGCTGGTAAACGAAGGGCCCCGGGTTCATCCCTCGTCTTGGGCGTTTTGATTAATTTTTTTTTTCATTTTATTTTCTAGAACAAAAACCGTTTTTAATACCTTTTCTATCAATATCATATAGTTAATATATTTTGTTGGTAAATTAAGCACAATATTGAATTAAAAGATTTTTTAATGGCTTAAAGTGGCTTAAAGGTAGCTTATAAACGAAGTCTATTGCTAAAGGTTAATTACAATTAAGAGTCTTGCATCCGTTAACCGCTTTCCAAAGTCCAATCATCATCGATATATCTTATATATTTGGTCTTTGCCAACTATTGTTTTTGTGCCAAAAAAAAATTTTATTTGTACTTGTAATACACGAATTTAATATAACATGTCACAGGGTCAATTTGGGGTCAACTCAATAGTGCAAGTTTGACAAATGAATAAACGTTCGGAATTAAAATGACAGAAACTGTACAAAGGTACAGAAAGGTAACGAACATATGCTTACTTGGATAGTTAAAAGATGATGATACAGTGTGCTGGTAAAGGAAGATCACTTTTTAGAAAGTGAAAGTACATGTAATACTTAAGTATACCTGTGTCTCATAATATTGTGCTATTACATGTCTTACCTATATAGGTCAACATCATAATGATAATCCAATTAGAGCACAATGTGGATTCCTTTAGTTGATAGTTACAAGAGATACGGTTATGCATGTTAAATAATCTTATTCTGCATATAAAAAACATATAAAGGTATGTACACCACGTGAAACCCATCTAACAGAAGAGCTTGGTAAAACTAATACCTGCTAATGCGACCTGTAGATCTGCATTGCAGCGTTACTCCAGACAAAGATCATAAATAAGTTAGCAGATATACCATGATTGGTCGTTGGTCTGTTTTCTTTTTCAAGAAAATTGATTAAAGGCTTCAAAGAGTTTCACAGTGAATTTATCTACAGCTATGTAGATGGTGCCTTGGTATTCTTTGTCTAAAGTTTCCGAGATAGTATGGATATTTTCCAGACGTGTAATAAGAAGCGTCGTCAAAAAGCTGTGATTCAATTTCATTTTTCGAGATTTATGTTGATCAAAGTGCGTTGTCTGTTTTTCTGAAGCGATTGAAGAATATTTAAGGCCGCATGAACGAAGAAAAAGGTAAAGCCAATACAATAATTTATTCATTTTATTCAATTATAAACATTACGGGTAAATATACTATAATCGACAACACATAGCCATCTTGCCACCATAAAAGAAAAATCTCTATACATCGGATGTTTGTGTCGTCCATTTAAAATTAGACCACTTTTATAACCTATAATACTAATGAAGCCAATTTGAGGTGCCAGCGGGGTTTGCTTATTTAAATTTAAAGATTTAATCGTACGATGGCCTAAAATTATATAAAGGTCGTGATCAAATCGATCATAAAGCCCTTCGGGCTTTATTGGATTTGATCACGCCCCGACCAAAATTATCACCTCATAATACTCAAAGAATGACTCCTTATTCCTTATATATACACATCCTAGGTATAGATCACTACTAAAGTTATAACGAGGGCCACGGATCTTGAGCCATATTATTGTTTCATATTGGTTGTTCTTAGGTAAAACAATTGTGATATTTGTGTGTGAACTAATATCACTGTTCCATCTTCTTTTAAAATTTTGCCTTTTTTTTTTGGGGGGGGGGGGGGGGGGTCATGATTATGAAAATCCTCAACTTGCTCTTCATAGTTCTTTGTAACAACATTAAGTACGAAGTATAATATCATTTGTAAAAATAAAATGTTGGAAATAGTCACTTATATCCCATTTTGTTTTTTGCTATCAGTTATGGGATTCTGCTGCTTGTCATAGCATGCGTTCCTATTTTTCTGTTTCTGTGTGGTCTGATTGAAACTGTCTTTTGTATGTAAATTGTATCGCCCACACAAATTTACTCCACTTTCAAGTAAAATGTTTTCAGTGCTAACATGGCTGTTCAAACGAGCCGCATCAATAGGACTTAATCCGAATTCCGTTTTACGATTTATGTCTGCTCCATTTTTAAGTAATAGTTGAACTGTGCTATCATGCCCATTTTTGCAAGCCACATAAAGAGGACTTTCTCCGTCATCCCTACGTTGATTTACTTCTCCTTCTTTGTTAAGTATTAACTGCACGATGCTTTGATGTCCAAATTCACATGCTGCGTAAAGAAGACTTTCTCCATTTTTGCTAGTCAGATTAATGTCTGCTCCGTATTCCAGTAAAAGCTGCAATGTGCTATCATGTCCATTTCTGCAAGTTGCAAACACAGGGCTTTCTTCATTTTTTGGGCAAAAATTAACACCTGCTCCATAAAGACCTGCATCGAGTTTCAGACCTAAATTTATATCTGCCCCTTTTTCCAATAAACGTTTTGCAGTTTCGACATGTCCTCTTTGACATGCTACATAGAGGGGACTTGCACCATCTTTTCTACATAGATTAATGTCTCCTTTATTTTCCAGTAATACGTCTATGGTTTTTTCGCGCATATTTTCACTTAAATCATCTTCCTTAAATTCTACGTATTCCGTAATATCATTTCCAGCTGCTAAAACCAAAGGACTCGATCCGTCATCGTATGTCTGTAAGTTAACATCGACCTCTAACCGAATCAACTCACGCAAAATTTTATAGTTATGAAACACTGATGCAATATGAATAGGATGGAGATATTTCAATTTTTCATTCAAAAATTCTAAGATACGATGTTTTGGAAACTCATTAAACAAATCCATTGAGCCGTTGCAGCATACTGCATAAAACAGAGAACTATCTAGAAGCTCTACATCCATTTGTTTAAGACAATAAAGGGATAAATCAGTATGATGAAATACAATCAGAGCAAATAAGGGTGAAATTTCATTTTTTAAACACACAAATTCAATTTTAGATAAAAGCACATTTTTAGATGCTTGTTGCTTTTCAATTTTAATTACTTTCTTTTCAGTTAACTTTTCAGGATGATTTTTCATTTCTTTCTTCAAAGATTCAACAATTCTTTTATTCCTTAAACAGGGGTTAAGAACAACATCTAATAAACGATCATGTAAGATATCTGTCCAAAATCTACTTCCAAGGCAACGAATGTATTTCTCAGTGAGATGTAAAGTCAACGGATCCTTTTTATCAATACAGTTTTCTAAAGTCAACGGATCATTTTTATCAGTACAATTTTCTAATTTTACTCTTCTACGGAGGAAACCGATATCGGCATAGTTTATCAATTCTTTAGGATAATCTGTTCCAAAAACAAAGGTGGTAACTTCCATAACAAAATCGTGATAAAAGTGAAAGGTGTCACCGATCTTTTTGACAAAAAACCCTTCAAGAGATTTCAAATGGTCGCCTATGGTGTAAGGCGGTGTATTAGTGTCTATCCCACACAGCTTAAGTGCATGTGTGAATTTTTTTGCAGAAATGTCGTTTTCGACTAGATCATCGACACACAGATTATTGTTGAAAAAGATTAAAAGAACCAAAGCACAGTACATTTGTTTTTCATTTGCATTTCTTAAGCTTTGTAAGTCCTTTTTTAAAACCTCAACAGGTTCTTTAAAGAATCGCAGCCAGTCTTCTTGGTATTTTTTATTGCTGGAATAAAGGTTGCACAATAACGGAAAGTAAGTTTTAATTTTCATTATTTCAGCAGACTCTGTTTCGTTCAATTGTATATTAGGTATATATTGTTTAAAGATTTTCTGTTTTTCATCATTACTTAGCTCTAATTTGTCATCATCGATGTCTACAATATTTGAAACACTTTTGAATAGCCCTTTCACTCTGGGATCCTTAAGAACACATTTCCTGCATGAGATAAGAAGATTAACTTTCTTTAATCGAGCTTCTAATTTTCTCTCATTGTTCATCCACGAATTATGCAATATTCCATTAAAGGACTCCTTGCCAATAGGGTCATCAAATACAAACATTGTGCTTTCAGACGGGTTGCCTTTTATGATTTCATTCACTTCACTAACCGGTTTAACATTCCATCCCCGTTCTCTATATTTGAGTGCAATATGTTGAATGATCGCGGATTTTCCAGATCCCGAGTTACCTGTTACAATTACTAGGTTTGTGGTTTCCGTTATTTTTTCGACTGCTTTACTTGCTTTCGTTTGAATAAACATAGTGTTTTCCTGTTGCCATAATTCAAAGATTTCATCTTGATATATCTCTAAAGTAAAAAAGACTGACGTATGAATAACTCCAAAGTTGAAACCCTAAAATGTTTGTGTGTGTGTGTTACATAATTTGTGGAATAAACTGGATATATATTTGAATATAGAAAACTACAAATCTGAATTTAATTGTTTATATGAACATCGTGAAAGCATACCTTTTTGCGTCGTTTCGTTTTCATTGTCTGGATTTTCGATTATGGGCAGAAGTTCGGTCACAGTAAAATGTTCCACATCGTTTTTTCTTTTGCACAAAGAACGTCCATCTAGTGCAAATAAATGTTGCAAAAGTTACAATATTTCAAAAGTATAATGGCATTATTTAGTACGGCGGCGTGGAAGGGCCAGATGAAAAAAAAATTAATGTTATTTGTTCGGACAATTTAGGATTTGTTCGGACAAAATAGCTATTTGTTCGGACAAAAATGTTATTTGTTCGGATAAATCAAGATTTGTTCCGACAAATTAGGATTTGTTCGGATGAATTAGGATTTGTTTGGATGAATTTGCTATTTGTTCGGACAAATTAGCTTTTTGTTCGGACGAAATATGATTTGTTCGGACGAAATAGTATCTGTTCGGTCAAATTAGGATTTGTTTGGACGAATTAGCAATTTGTTTGGACATATAAGTTATTTGTTTGGATAATTTAGGATTTGTTCGGACAAATTACGATATGTTCGGACAAATTACGGTTTGTTCGGACAAACTAGGATTTGTTCGGACGAACTAGGGTTTGTTCGGACGAATAAGCTTTTTGTTCGGACGAATTAGCTATTTGTTTGGACGAAAAAGTTATTTGTTTGTATATTAAAACAGAATTTTTAATGAGTAACTTACAGGACTATCTGATCTGGTAAAAATGTAGATGATGAAGGGGGTAAAGGGTCTGTGATCAAGCCACCCCGGGCCTTTCCGTGAATTTCGTTTTTCCTTTAAATAATAGCACCTAAATGTTATTATGTACAAGTCACCGATATTTCAAGGACATTGGAACAGGGGCGGCAGAGGCGGTTTACGCCCAAATGATTTTGCCAAAAAATGAATTTGAAAAATTAAGACCGAATTGAAGTCTAGTAACGGCGATCTGAATTCATTGGAGCAGCGATGATAACGGCGATTATTGTTCAATGGAGCGGCTTAACTTTATTGTTCACACGTAGATATACATGTCGCTGGTGTGTTTTGACAATCAGCAGTGCATGAAGTTCATAGGTTTGACATTGAAGAAAAACCGTTCTTCAGCTTTGATGATCAATTACAAGCTGTAAGTTAAAAACATCTAATCTTATATAATGTATGAGCTATGAAAATATATGTAATATGTAAGCACATGATTCAGGGAAATCCAGGTAAGGATCTTGAACGTCTTTGAAATTCAACAGAAGTTGATAAGTTGAATCAAATTTACGTGGACATAATTGATGCTTATACTGTTATACATGCACATGCGTGGATCCAGAACATATTTCGGGGATGGGGGTCTAAAGGATATCTATTTAAGCCGAGGGGAGATGTTGGGCCTATTTTTGGTTACTTTACTATATAAATCTAAAAAAAATTGAATTTTCTTAGGGGCAGGGTTGATGCATATAAACTTCCTTAATATACATGTGAGTTGCGTTATCTTAATTAAATACACATATCATGTCGTAAAAGGTAAGAAAAAAGGATAAAGTAAAACTTTTCTTGGTTTCTTGTAAAGTGCCATCAAAAAAGCATTTATATAATGTATCAAATTCAAGAATAACCTGAAACCCTGTAGAAGAACAACTTAATTCTGTTTCAAAGCCCCCTCCCGCACTTATCGATCAATTTTGCTGCCACAAAATGAAATATCTTCTCTATGCCCCTGTATTTATATCATATCTAGCATATACATGTATTGCTGCCAGAATATAAGCAGAAGTCTTAAAATCTGTCAAAATTTTGCATGTCGATAATGCATATGGCGGGAGAAATATTATTTGTTTTGGCATAGCTCGAATGTTTTGTTAGTTACTATAACAAAAACTATCGCTGCCTGGAATGGGCATCTCCAGGATATGTATCTCAAGATCTCAAGGGAAGTGTGAAGGGGGGAGTGGGCAAAATTATCTTTAACCCCTCCATCCCCTAATCGGATATACCTCAATCTGCGCATGATCTCTTAAACTTCTCTCTCTCTCTCTCTCTCTCTCTCTCTCTCTGTCTCTCTCTCTCTCTCTCTCTCTCTCTCTCTCTCGCTCTCTCTCTCTCTCTCTCTCTATCTCTCTCTCTCTTTTAATAATTAACTTATTCAGATCAAATATCTTTTTCGCACGAACAAATAACTTAATTGTCCAAAAAATAGCTAAATCGTCCGAACAAATCCTAATTCGTTCGAATAAATAGCTACATATGTTATTCGTCCGAACTAATAACATATTTGTCCGAAAAAATCCTAATTTGCCCGAATAAATCCTAATTCTCCGAACAAATACCTAATTCATACAAATAAATAACTTATTTGTCCGAACAAATAACTTATTGGTACGAACAAATGGTAATTCGTCCGAACATACCGGTATAAATTATTCGTTCGAACAAAAAAGATTTATTTATTTACTCATCTGGCCATTCCACGCCCCCGTCTTTTAGGGCATGATTCTCAATAAATCTGATTATTTTTTACCAGCCTAACTTTTTAATTTTCAAGAAATGTATTATGTGCCACAATTAAGTGGTTACTGCAGAAACATAAATACAAGAGATTCGCAACTAATCAAAATCACATAATATCTTTCTAATAAACAAATATATCGAATTAAAATAAATCATATTACCAAACCGTTCAAAATAGTATATTTTCATGAGTATAAACAATATTTAATCAAAGTACTAAAGTACTGACGGGAGTTGATTTTATTCGATTATTATTTATCATAAAATCAACGATTTGTTTTTTTGCTTGGCAAGTAGTTTATAATCTTTATTTGAATTACGCACATTTTTATAATATGGATTCTCGGACTTTTCCGACAAGAATTTCGAGAAGCCTCTTATGAATCATATTGGGTTATATTAAAAAATAAAATAGATTTTATCAAACTATGTATCGGTATTCGAAATATTTTAAAAAGTGTATGGATCTAACCAATAATGAACTCTAGTCTCGTTCAACCAGATGCTCGACTGTCTCCGTTAATCTCCGACAAGTAAGAGATACCAGGTCAAGTGATAGCTTGATGATGCGACCTCAAAATATAGACTGACACCTGCTTGTCGGAGATGTACGGAAACAGCCGATGTTTGAATGAGACTATATTGAACTCTGGCGTAGGAATACATACGACTGCATAAAACTTCTAAATTGTTCGTACTATTTAAAATCTGACTATTTCAAAGGTAATTATATAAATAAGTTTCCTTTGAAAAAATGCTTCAGGTCCAAACACTGTTTCAGTTTCGGTGTGCAAGAGTACTGTATAGGAGAGTTGATTAAAATCAATTACCAAAAAGGAGTTTTAGGTGGCAGTTAGCGACCCGTCGTCCGATATTTCGCCAACGTGTTATATCTGGCCTATATATTTTTTATATATTGATTTTAATTTTCAACTTATTGTTTCAAAATCTTCTTAACCTTATGCATATTTTTCATAAAAACAATGTAATTTTGGTTTAATGTCAATATATCAATATATTTTACAAACAAAAAGTATTCAAAGAAAGGTTTGTCCCATAATTTTTTCAAACATCAAGAAAAATACATGCTAATACATGTAGCGGAGTTGCCTATATATGCTATTCATGTCAAACAAAACAAAAACAATTTAATAAAAAAAACAACAAACAAAAAACCCGGCAAAATAAACCAGCAAAAAAAAAGACCACGTTTTTTTTTAAACCCAAGAAACCATGTTTTATAGACAATATTATTTTACATGTATAACCAGCATGATGACCAAGTAAGTTTGTGTGTCTTTTGATCTGCAATAATTTGATATATTGTTTATCTGATTATACCTAAGCATCAATTGTTGAGAAAGAATAATATACATTCAACTATTTAAAAAAATTATAGTCATTACATTTCAATTGTACATATTTGTTTTCTTAAATTTTTGAAACCATAATAAGAAGAATTTACTTTAGGTACGTACATTTTTCAGGTTTATCTATCAAAACAATCCTCTATTTTTTTATTCAAACTTTATGTACAAATTCATATCTTTTCATGTAATTCGATTACAGTGCATACACTTCACATATTTACTTCATTTAAGATAGAGATATAGATACAGTCACATACCATATATATGCATGCATATATACAGACAAGAGTATACACCGACAAACGGACATATAGATACACAAACAATGTCCAATATTTAACTTTTATTAACTCTTTAACCATGGACGTTTGGGTATATTTAGTTAAAGTGTTGGAGGGGGGGGGGGGTAAAAGAGGGTGGCGAAAGAGAGGGAAACACTAGCTTTCAAAAAGTAATACAAATGCAAGTGGATACATACATTTAATAGTAAACCAATAATTTTTTTTGTCATAATTTGCTTACAATTTCCTTGGAACTATTACATTTTATAACAAATCACAAATAGTTGGCAATGCTTTTCATACTCAGCAAATTTACTATTCTAAAACAACAATAGTTTCTCAATATGTATTTTATCGGTGACAGTTCGTTTTAACTTGAGCATCGAACATTTTGGGACATTCTTATATTTACTGGCAAAAATAAATTATCTTGTTGTAAGGATCAATAAGTTTTGTAGTCTATACATATTTCTATTTTTGAAGTTACCAAAAAGTAAAATAAACGCACAAAATTTAGCTGTGTATCCTATTAAGCGCTTTTGGCGTCTGCGGCTTCCGTTAAATCAAGTACATCGCTGAATGCCATGTATATATGTTTAAGAATAGTCACATTCAGGAATACGCTAATTCAAATCTACGCCAATTTGTTCCAAAACTAATCTCCGCCAAATATCGCAACGCAAAATATTATACGTTTACAGTAGGTTTTTTTTCCATCAAAAACAAACTTGCTTCTTAACCATTCTTTAAAGTAGTGCCATAATTCTTTGACATAAAATCAAATAAATGTTATATAGTTTCTATATCTTGATTACAGAATGAGCAGGCTGGCGAATCATTAATGTTGAGCTTAAAAAGGTATTAATTCGTTGGCAAATTTCTTTGTAAAATCTGGAATTGCAACCATTAAAATTTAGATTCTTTTGAGGTTTTAAATTGGAGTTCAAAAATATTATTTCATTCTGTTTCTGTATAAACAATTCCAGATTCTGTCCACTTCTCTACTGAACGAATTGATTCCTTTTTGTAATCGATAAGTACATAATACATATCCTTACATCCTTTGCTTTGTAAAAAAAACCCTGAATGAATTTGGAAAAAATGGTCCGTATTCTATTTTTGGTATTATTTGAAGCTTTCAAACTCTCAAAAACTACTCCTTTCAAACCCATATAAACTAGAAAAATGATATTAACATTTTAGTATCTAAGAGTTTCAAGGCTTACAAAATTGCCTTCTTCTGTCATCAAATCCTTAATAAAGTTTACCAAAGTTGAAATAATTTTTATAAAAATTAATGAGTTATTAATGAGGAAATTACAATAACAAACTGTCAATCATCTCAAAAATCCTTAAAACGAAATAAAAATTCAAAGCAGAGTAACACGGACCTCAAAAAAGAGAGAGGTAGCTAGGATTAGGTGCCATGGAGAAATGGGCATCCTCTGCTGACCGGTCACACCCGCCGTGTGCTCTTTGTCGTAATCGGGGGAAAAAAACGTCCATATACAATTAAGTGATTAATTATGGTCTAACATTTAGTATGAAAAACGACAGTCATCATGCGTCCCAGTGGAAGATTGTAACAACAAATGCGACTAAAGAACTTACTAAAAAAAATACTTCATATGAGACTGTTGATAGTCTTGTTTTATCAATTTGTTTGTCAGAAGCTTGCCTCGCCTTAGAAACTGTTCATAAGAAGAGCATGCCCTTGTGTATCGAATCAACTGAGAGACAAAAACACCACATGCAGGTGATGAGGGTATATTGCTACATAAGTAAGGAAAGTTGACTATAGAAAATTGAAGTCATCGCGCTTATCGTAATGTTTTGTTGTTAAGTTACCATCAATGTCCATTTCCAGTAAAATATCCAAATATGAAACAGATGACGCAGACACAGTGGTGTCTTCTATTTCAAATTCACTGGGATATATTGAGTCGACGTTAGTATGGAAATAACAATTGTTGATTGATAAAACGTCGTCGATATACCAGATTGTTGAGTTGAAGGCCACAACGAGTGATTTATTTTTTCACGTACAAGTTTTGTTTAATAAATTCTGCTAACAATGGGGAACGATTGGTATTAGTAATAAACCATACATGTCCATTGTACTTTTATGCCTCTTTGGGTATAGGACTTAGCAATTCTAACCCAATCTAATAAAAATTCTTTCCTAAAGGTATTACTTATCTTACATTGCACACTATTTTCACCGTATGACTTTCGGTTTCCGAATTGTTTTTATAATAAAGCTTATGAATGTACTATTTTCGCCTATTAACAAATCTAAACAGCATTGAATGAATTTTTTTTAAAAATGTTTGCAATACCAAATAATAAACAACACTTACTTTTTCGAAAGCAGAAGTACAATATGGGGAAGCTGCAAAAATTGAATAGCATTGCTACAAGTATTGGTATCCAGACCTCGTTATCCTTATCAATGCTAGGAGTATTATCTGTTAGTATCTGTTTTGTGGTTTGCTGCGGAAAAGCTGTAGTTGGTCTGTTTGGCAAAAGTCAAAGATACTGGCGTAATATATATATATATATATATATATATATATATATATATATATATATATATATATATATATATATATATATATATATATATATATATAAAATAAAACACAAAACTATTATCACAGTGTTCAATATCAAACTATAAGAAAACTAAATTAAAAATTAATACATTAATTCAGTTTACCATAATCTTAAATTTTGTTGAAATAATAATGAAATTAAACTTCAGAAAAAGGTTATAAACGTTAAAATATTCAAAAACAATTTTAAGATGACGAAAGGATTACTTTAATTGTTTATTTTAATCCATTTAACAGCGTTTCAACAGAGTTACTTGTAAAGCAGTTTGCAATTGCAATCGCTAGTATTTCAAATCATTTCTCCATCTGAATGAAAACTAATATTTAACTTGTACAAAGATTAAATATAATATCTTTTGAGTATCACATAACTCTCCTATTTCACCTAAGCGTTAAGTGTTGAAAAAAATGTTATCCGCTATCATTTAGTAACAAGTTAAAACTTTTAACATTTTGAAACAAGCTAAAAATATTAGGTTTAGACTTTTTAAATAAATGATAGGAAAGTTAATAGAAGTTTGAATAAATTTGCTTTGCTTAAAAAATTCTAATTTACTGTGATATATTTCTGAGTTGTATCTGTAAATTAGCACAGTGTAGTTTCATTCTTTCTGTATGTCAAGTTTTGTTAGAATATTTCAATCAACAGATTTATCAATTAAATCATTATGATTTAAAAAGAAATAAATAAGATATCTTTATTTCCTTGTCAGCCATCGTCAGCGTGAAAATTGAAAATAAATTGTGTTTGCAGATTAAGTATCTAAGATGTTTGTACATGTATTTGATACTAAAATAAATATTTATCAACCCAGGTTTGTTTATTAATTTAGTACATAATTATGAAACCTTATGTGCTATATAAATTTTACTAAGGAATAATATTATCAATGATTTATGTGTGGTAGCTCTTATAATTATACCTTTTACACGACGCTTCAGCAAGAAAACACCCATTTCCGATAGATGTACAAGCTGGGTCTGTGTAAAAATACAAAGCATTATTATGACATATCTTGTTATTTTCAATACTGAAGAAATTCTTTTAATGATGAAGAAAATTGTGTCCTTAAGAAAAATATTGTTTAGGTAGAGGTTTCTTCCTTTTATTTATCCATCCATCCATCCATCCATCAACCCATCCATCCATCCATCCATCCATAATAGATTTAGTAAGATATTAATACAAAAACCTGAACACAGTTAATTGTATAAAATGCATGTTTTAAGTAACAAAGCGTTTCTCGGCAAGATTTGCTCAACACGATGTTTTGTCTTCTCTACGCTAGTTAGGATTCTTTAGCGATTCTAGTGACTGTAATTAACGTTATGATAATTATTATGATTTCACATAACTATCGTAAAAAAAACCTGTTAAAAGGACGTGGAATGGTCTACTGCCAAGATCTTGTCAACGATTCTAGCTACTATTAAAATATGGTTAATGCCAGTCACTTACGTTCAAATATTCTATCGCTGAGAAAAGAGGAGTTATGGCACCCATGTGTGAAATTCGTGCAGTTGTATCCATTTAGTTTAGATACTTTTTTTACCAAATACAAACACAAGCCTGGAAACAGTGAAGATAACAGTATCGATTAATAAAGTTACAATGCAATGAAACAGATATACATGTATAATGGTTTATAAGGATACTAGGTTTAAAAACTATTAACAAATATGCCTATATACATTTAAAAGTTAACTCTTTTAACTTTATACATTTTGATAACTGTGATATTTACCTTCTTGAATCCGGATTTTTCGCTCTCTGTAGCAGAATTCCAACAACTCTGTTAGTTGTTGGTTGGGTAAACACATGTATCCATTTAGCTGGCTGCAGTTTAAAGCAGACGACCTTCTGTTCCATTCAGTTTCATTTTTGGGACATTTTCGTGTTGAATAAACAGGAAAAGAGTAACCCCTTAGCTGTACCTGGAAATATTTTAATTGGGTTTTTTTGCCATACACATGCATCAAAATATATCTCATTAGGTATTTTTTTTATAACTATTCAAACCATAAATTGCATCAAATATGAATGACGCTGAAAACGACAGTCTTTGATAGATTGTAATTATAATGACCTTTTATTGTAAATTGCAAAGCTAAATTCAAGCGCGTTATCGAACATAAAATTTTAATTATTTATATTTCTGACAAGAAAATAGCATGCTTCTGTTTATATCTAAATGTATCACGTGACATCAACAGTGATTTGAAGTTGGCTGTGGGATTAACATACCTCATAATTATTAAATGTGTGTTTTTAAAAAAGAAAAATATACATGTAATTCATTTGTAGATTATAAGATAGTCTTAAATACGATTACAAATTACACAAACAAAAAACAAGGTGTTTTTCACGAAGCAATCACAACGTATACACTAGTATGTTTACACCATATAAGATATTTCTATACTTCGTGCGAGTGTTATCCAATTTAAAGACAAGACAAGAGTAAGATATCGTGAATAACAAACGTATTACACTTAAAATTCATAGTTATATATCATCAGCAAGAGTTAATCATATACACCATTATGACGAACTTGTAATGTAAATTCTTAAAGCTACAGTAATGTATGTATGACGTTTTTGACGGTTATTTGTTATGTTTGAAATCCAACCCAGAACTTTTTATGTGATGATCTGTAAAAAGAAAACACGAATGTGCAATGTTACTGAATGAATGTTTTGGTATTTTATTTGGGGAGAAATGAAAACTCTTGTATGCATATTCATAAACGAGTGTTAAAAGTGTATATCTGCCTTTTGACCACGGGAAAAGCGGATGGGTAGCAATTTTGTTTACGAAATTGGATAGTGAAGAAAAATATTTCTTCATAACTTTCTTTAAAAAAGAATAACTATTATTAATTAGGCATCGCATTACTCATTGTACATTAAAATAATTTCTTTCATATTTAAATCATTTATAGTGCATAACTTTGTGAAAAAAGATCATTAGTAGGAATGGACTTATTTTTAATTGGCGAAATTCTATTTTCATGTACAACGAAACAAATCGTGTTTTTATCGCGGGTATAATTACATTTAGGACTTACAAAAAATAAACCTAAAGCCCTTTTCACAATTGAATTGGCGTACAAGCTCTTTAAAGCACTTTGCAAATGGAATATTTTAGCTTCCCAAGAGTTCTCGCATTACACGATGTCTCCCATTCCTAGCTAGTGAGAGTCATTGGTCATTGAATAGAAGGAAAAACCACTAAGTCAGTTCAAATATGTAATAACTGCAAAAGGAAGGACTTCGTTAGATCAGATAAGACATCTCTTACTAGGGATAGGTCAATATTCGAGCAACAATCAGATTTGAAAATTAAAGGTCAAGGTATCAGTTTCTTATCTCCTTCGGAGGAGGAAAAGGTCCATGTTTGTTATCACAAGAATCAATGTGCTCTAATGAGAAAATAGCGCCCTCGTGATGTTCTCTAGAAAATGAGTGGCAAGTCCACCCTCAGATAGCAGTACCTACTTGCTTACAAGCAAACAGTCGTAGGTCTCACTCTTGGCATTAACCTGCAGTAGGATTTTGGCTTACTTTAATTAGCTTAAGATGAGAAAGGATGTGGTTAAGACTGACGGCCCTGACATGCGTGCCAAGTTGAAAAGAAATCCAATCAAAAATTCCTCCTGCTCTTTTAAACTAAACCTCTGCTTTTAAGGAACCTTTCAACATCGTCATTATAGACTGTAATCAATACTTGTTGACAAAATGTGTTCATCCACCTGATTTCCCGAAGCAATCCCACTGTGCAATATTAAATCAAGAACGAGGTGAGCGCTTTGACAAAGTTTTTTTTTTTTTACCGATGTAGGGCTATCCCTATCAAATCCTAAATTTTAAGTCTAAAATACCATGGGCCCGTTTCACTAAAAGGAGTATGATACGACTAAACTTAGGTTAGACCGCAGAGCGTACGCCAGACTTTGTCCGGCGTAAATTGCGTTTCACCAAGAGGCGTACTACGCCTGGGCGTAAATACTAGCATCGGACAAAGTTAAGGCCAGACTTACGTCCTTGACAACAACTTTATTTATGTACATGCGCATGCAGATGATAGAAAAAGATAGGTAGATACTAGATAAATAGGGAGAGATGCATTCATCTAGATAGAGAGAAAGAAAGAAACTTGTCATTTATATTTTTGTGATTGTTGTGATTGGGTAAGAGAGAGAGAGAGAGAGAGAGAGAGAGAGAGAGAGAGAGAGAGAGGCAGTATTTAGGGCGTTGGTTACATTTATGTCCAGTTCATTGTTAGAGCATGGAATATTAATCCTGTTTAGGTACATAATTTAAAGAAATCGCTGAAATGTTTTATTAGAAGGACACAATTTTCATCAAGTCAATAGGATGTGTTCAAATAATTAATTCTGCAGAACGATATTTTTGTCATCGATATTTAGGGTGATTTCACCATGCATAGAAAACCCTTTTACTTTTCTTTTTGAATATATATTAGAGTTAAAATGTTTATATATCAATGTGTAACTTTTTTGACTTTTCCATTTAGCCACCAACTCTCTGTATGTCTGTCTGCATGGAATTTAGTGTGATCTGAACTTGTGTGTTATTGTAGTTTTTGTTTGAATTTTGTTAAATATACGGTTTTTTAACATCTTACTGAGTGAATAATTTATAGAATTCTCATTTATTCTTTAGTACATATAAATAAATAGATTTTAACACATGAAATAAAGTTTAGAGTAATACTCATATGAGACATATAAATGCACAATGCGTAATATCACATGTGGTTAGTCACATATGTTTAACATATAGATAGAAAAACGTTAATCATACGTGAAACATATATTAAACATGTGTTTTAATATGTATGTGAAACAAACCGGGCGTTTTTATCCGTTTCACATAGGTGAAGACATTTATGTTAAACGTATGTTTAACACACGTAGAACATATGTTGCACATTATAGGTCCTGCTGAATTGCATAAGAGTTTATGTATTGAAAACAATGAACAAAAATTCAATTGATGTTTCTTTACAAATCACAGTCCGCTGTTAAAAGTATTAAATCTGTTTTGAATAAACTTTCTAACATACTCCGAAAAGAAGGAAACAGTGCAGGATTCAAAACTCAGTCTGCTTTACGTTACATCAGGTTTGCTAAAGGACATTGCACGAAAAGGTAAGGTTTTTAAATGTAGTAGTATAACAAAAATAATAAAAGAACTTTTACTTACATGTTACATTATCTATCGACTAGTTTTTACAAGGAAAATAGTCACTTTTTTATCATGTCAGCTTAGCAAAACATTTAACATAATTTATCTCAATTTGAATGTCAAATGTGTTATTGTTTTACATTAATGATACGTTTGCTAATCTGCTGATGCTTACTTACTTTTATATGCTACAATCTTTTGTAGAAGAGCCTTTTAATGCAATAAAAATTATTTCACTAAAGGTCAAAGATGTACTTATTTTGCGTTCTTTTCTTATATCATTAGTGGACGTTGGCCTTTAATGATAAAATTTTGGAATTGTATCATTACTGAGCGGCTAAATAGTTCGTTAATGATAAATTATATCATCAACGGTGAGAATTCTGACCACTAATGCAACTTTTTATCATAAGTGGATAGTGTAGCGTTAGAGGTTGCTACACAGCATCATTAACAAAGCACACCAATACATGCATTTGATAAAATACAGTATGACCGATTAATAATAATGTCTACATTGTGTGTTTCTTCACTGTTCACTACTCTATTGATGCATTATGTTGAATATTGGAACACTTGTAGAAAACCTTAAAAGTTTACAGTAAGTATACACTATATGGCTGTGTTGGCCCCACCCTATGGCTGAACCCCTGACCCTAAATAAATTTCATAATTTTGGTGGATGGCGTCATGGACACCATAACCATGCATTTAGTTTTTCCCAACATGTGTGGAGGTAGAGAAAAGATTTTTTAAAGGTTTAATACTCTTCTATAACGACATATTTGCCAAACTCTAAAGCCTTAACGCATGACTTAGAGGCAATTAATTTCATAATTTTGGTATATGGTTTAGTGGACATCATAACAATGCATATAGTTTTTTTCTGAAAGTAGAGAAGAACATATTTTAAGATTTAATACTCTTCTATAAAGCCATATTGGCCCAACTCTAGAGCCTGAACCCTGACACAGGGGCCATGAATTTCACAATTTTGGTAGATTGCTCCATTGACATCATAACAGTGTATTTAGTTATTACCCACATGTGTTGAAGTACAGAAGAACATTTTTGATAATCGGACTCTGCATATTCTTGCCATAGAGATGCTACACACCAAAAGTGGTAACCATTGGCCTTGTAGTTTTCAAGGAAAAGTTATGAATGTTAAATTGTTAACACATGACGCACACACAACGCTGGACGAATACCAGTTGCAATAGCCCACCTGAGTGACTCAGGTTACTTAAAAATATATCTACCAAATAATACATATCGCAGCCATCTGGGATTTTTAAAGACAGATATATCAGCATAAATGATTGGTTTACACTAAGCGGGTTTTAAAGGAGGGCGAAAGTTATACTATAACGTCATAACTTGCGTACTTTCTTCCAAATACAGCACTGATATGCATACTCAAAGGGCGTCAACAACATACAAGCTTAAGATTATATTTACTGTAGATTATAACCTCAGTAATAATTGTTCATAGAAACATGTTTATCATTGCATGCATAATTAACTATCAACATAAACCATGGTGCATGGAAAATCTCATTTAAACAAGAAGCCAATTGGCCTTAACGGTCACCTGAGTAGCAAATAACCCATATACAAACTTGTCGAGGAGTCTCATATATGCATTTAATTAATTAAGTTTCATTCTGGAGTAGAACAATTATAAATTTGTAATGACAACCACCTCCCTGCCTGAAATCTTTCAAGAAGAACTGTGAAACCTATAATTTTGGCGAAAAAACTTAAAGATCTGGTCAACAAATTATGAACTCAGTTTCCTTTCAGGTGGTTGGGAGTAAAGAAGATAATTTTTTAACGTTACATGCATTAACACCTATACATCCATTTTGGCCCTGTCCAAGAAACCCATACTGAAGGGGACATGAAAATTAAAATTTCAGTAGAAGATTTCCTGGTAAACAAAATTGTATGTCAGTTTTTTATACAGATGTGTGAAAAAAGAGAAGAAAATTTTTAAAAATTATATGCATTAACACTTTATTGCCATATTGCCCCCCCCCTCCTCATGTCTTGAACCCCTGACCCAGGGGCCATGAATTTCATAATTTTGTTAGAGGAGTTAGTAGACATCATAACTATGTATCCAGTTTGGGAGTAGAGAAGATTTTCTAAGATTTAATACATTTTTACTATATGGCCATATTGGCCCTACCCTAGGGTCTATGCCCCTGATCCAGGGATCATGAATTTCACAATTTAGGTAGAGGGCTTAATGGACATCATAATCAGGCATTTAGTTTTTAACAAAATATATATGATAGTAGAGAGGGATATTTTCTAAGATTTAATACATTTTTACTATATGGCCATATTGGCTCCCACCCTATAGCCAGAACCCCTGACCCAGGGGCCATGAATTTCACATTTGGTAGAGGGTCATGGACATCATAACTATGCAACCAGTTTTTTCCTCACATCTGTGGGAGTACTTTGGCCCCTAAAAATTCCTTATTACGTAATAAATGGGGCGACGCAGTGATTTTTTGTGATAGATATTGTTACGATGTACAAATTTGCTTCTATAATACGTTACAAAATCTTTATTGTTTTAAAGTTAATTGTGATACACTTTACGAGTGTTTTAGCCCTCAAAATAAGGGGTCAGTCCCTTTTTCTTGATTTTCCTCAAAGGGTCTTAAGAATACTAATATTGTTTGCTCCTACACCCATATAAAATTATTGTTCATTATTGAGATACAAATGATTGAATATTTAGGGGTCAGTCCTTTAGATCCTTAATTGAGACAGACTTTGGTGTTTTTAATAGTGGAATCGATTAGAATCATCAATGCAAACATATTCTTTTCTTCAATGTTTAACAAAATATGTCTTCTCTCTAGATATATTGCGTCAAAGTTTATGTACTTTGGCCCCTAAAAATCCTCCATTACGTAATAAATTGGCGTGGCAATGATTTTTTCTTATAGATATTATGACTTTCAACAACTTTGCTTCTACAATGCATTACAAAATCTTTATTGTTTTCAATTTACTTGTAATCTAGTTTACGAGTGTCTTGGCCCCTAAATAAAGGGGGCAATCGCTTTTCTTTATTTTGTTGCCAAGAACTTTTGATTCTTTACCACTTTTGTAATATATGTCTTAACAAAATATCAACTATAAAAAGATACAGATCAAAACGTATGAAAATTTTGAATGAAAATTTCTACCCAATTTATGTGCCAATGCGAGCTCCAAGAAATAGCGCCACATGCGTAAAGCAACATAATAGTGCACAACTTCACACTATAGACTACCTATCCTGAAAATTGTATAGTCATATCTCTAATAGTTTCCGAGATCATCTCTGCACAAGATAGGTTGTAAAAAAAAAAATAGAAAATCGGCCGTAACTCGGTACCGGAAGTGACGATTTCAAAATTTCAAAAAAATTCTAAAATCATGATGTATGGCAATCATTTGTCAAAAAATGGTTGAACTCAGACCAATAGTTTCTGAGAAATCGCGTGGACAAAATTTGTGGAAAAAAATGAAACAGTTCGAAAACAATAATGTCCTCCGTTGGAAATGGATAAAGCTATGCCATTCAGTCACATTTTAGTTACCTTTCAGTCACCTTTCAGCTACGAGTAACGAGTAGGCCTTCCGTCCGATTTGTTTTATATATTTGTTTTATATGATACGACGTAATATCGATACTCCCTGCCAAATCTGATTTTTTTGTTGTCTCGGAACTGGAAACGGACGAACGGAAGTGATTAATGGAAATAAAAGATAGATTTTTTTGTGTATTAGCTTAGTGTACATCAGTGTTTGTCTGGCGAGATGAAACAACCAAGAAAGTATGTTAAACTTGTTAAAAAATGAATTGTTTGAATCCTGCCGGCCAGTGAGTATTAGAAGTGACGGTTGACAAAATAAAACACGTTAAACACATTAACAGTCAATTGTGTATCATTCATGAAAGGTTTGTATCTCAACCACTTACTGTGACTAAAATATCGTGGGTATCAAATTTGTAAAAAAGGAAATCTATCCAAGATATTTGATATATCTCACCGGAAGAAGAATATGTTATTAGAATATGTAGAATAAGTCACAACGATTCAAACAAAATTATGTAAACACATCTTCATACATATACATACATACAGATACATACATAGAGCTATTATCCCCCCAAGTTCGGTTGTTCAAGTTGTCACCGTTTTTGAGATCTCGTGGAGTCAAGGGGACAAGAAACGGACAAACGGAAGTGCCTAGTGAAAATAAAAGTTAGTAATTCTGAAAGAGTGGATAACTGTACTTAATTGTTAAGAAATTTTATTTAAATTCTCAAACAAAAAAGTTAAAAATTTCAAACAACTTGATCTTTTTTAACCCTTCCAGTTAGAACTGCAAGTGACGATTGACAAAATGAAAGCTGTTGAACGCATTTTCCATGAAATGTCTATCATCAATTAAGTTTGGTGTCTTATTCACTTGCACGTACTGAGATATCGCCGGTAAAACATTTGGGTTTTTTTAAAGGCTATCTGAGATATTTGAGATATCTAACAGGAAGTAGAATGTATTTTGTTTATTTAACATCGGATAGATGACACATGTAATGATTTATACTTATATTTCAATTCTACTTGTATGTGAAAATAAATTAAAGGCGTAAAAAAACCCTGAAGTGCTTCCGGTGACGACTGGAAGTTATGTCTAACAAAACAAAATAGTTTAAAGACATATACAACTATAGGTCTATAATCCTACAAAGCCTGAATGCTCAAGACTTTATCATTTTTGAGATCTCGATGTCACAAACTGTTTGTCGCGGGACAGAAAACGGACAACAGGAAAAAAAATTGAGAAAAAATGAAAAGAAAAATTCGAGATATTATCATTTTCTATCATCACTAAAAATTTCAATAAAATCTATCAAGCCATCTCTGAGAAATCTTTTAGACAAAAAAAGGGGACAAATTTCAAAATTCCTACCCAATATTTCGCGCCCAGACGTAAAAAACATAATAGTGCACAACTTCAAGTCACAGTCTACCTATCCTGAAAATTTCATATTCAATCCCTTATAATTTCTGAGATCAGCTCTCCACAAAATATGTCGTAAAAAATAGAAAATCAGCCGTAACTCGGTACCGGAAGTGACGATTTCAACATTTCAAAAACGCTCTAGATTTATGACCTCTGTCTATCATCTGTGAAAAAATGGCTTAGTAGTTTCTGAGAAATCGCGTGCACAAAATTTGTGGGGGAAAAAATAATAATTAAGAAATAGTGCGAACACAATAAGGTCTTCCGTTGGGAACCTAAGACCTTAATAATAATAAAAAGAAACAGTACGAAAACAAAGAAGTCTTCCGCTGGAAACGGAAGACCTTAATAAATCAGGATATCAAAGGCTTTAGCCCTAGTTAAATTGCGTTTGGTTAGTTGAGTTACAAACGAAGACGTTTAAAGGAATATGGTCATGATTTTATTCAAATTCTGTTTTCCTTTCATTTTTATTTACAATGCTTTAGAAATACATTTCTAATGAGGAAATGAAATTTGAGAATCAGTTGTAGAGTAATAAGCAAAACAAAGGGCTCTCAATTCTTTGTCATGTAAACAAGGCGTGTGCCCTGTTTTTTGTTTACATAGGGTTTAATATACCACTAAAAATCTTTTTCAAGGTGATGCGTCTATCTTCTTATTCATTGTAAGTATAAATAAACATTTCCTTACGTTTGACGCATTCATTTTAAGCCTAAAACTGGAATTTTCACCTCACCATTCAAAATGTAAACAAGAGCTTTGTTTACATAGCAAAGAATTGTAAGATCTGTAACGTGCTTATAACTCAACACATGACACTCAGATTTTGTTGCATATCATAACTGTTTTACTAAAACAATTTTAACATTAAAATCGGAAAAATAATTTTTGAACAAAATCGTGACCATGCCTTCTTAAGGACTAAACTTTGTCTGAGAGGATTGCAAAATACTTTTAGTTTTGACATTCAGGCCGAAAGTTAGGCTGAAGTGATCGGACGGTGAGGGTGTGTTCCTTGTTGGTATTAGGTTTTTTATCACGAGAAAATTCAGGTACCTGTGTTGTGAAGGTTTTGCATGAAATGTTAAAGATGTGAAACTGAAATGTTAAACTGCTGACTTGGATTAACATATTAAGTGTATTGTAAAACATTTTAAAGAAATATGTTTGGGATGTATCGTTGTGAACATTTTGATGGTGAACCTAATGATTAGAGTGAAATTTAATCACAGGGAGTGCACCACAATGAAAGTTATTTTTTTAAAACCATATCAAAAAATATGACCATATACGTATATGAACGGAACACATGAATATTGTATAACCAAAATGAATTTGTCTTCAGCTCATATATATATATATATATATATATATATATATATTCATGTTTGTTTTGAAAAAACAAAATTTTGGCATAAAAATTAACAGTTTCAAGTACAAAAAACATACACCATCTTATTTTCAAGCTTAAGACGTGTAGTTGGACTACCACATTTTCCGCAAGCAGTCAATTTAATGTAAAATACTTTGTACATGAATACATCAGTATGATACTTACGCACTCTTTCAGGAGTAATATAGAGAAAAGGATTGCTCCAAACAACACAAGACTCGCACTACTATTTTGTTCCATGTCATTCTTTTTTACCAAGTTCACAGCAAATTGAAATATTTATCTATAATTAACATATAACAGTGGGACGGACAACTTCGGAATGGACATTTTTCCGGCGTTGCGCACCCCTTTCCATTCACAATATTGACCAAAGTTTAGTACCAAATGGTGGGGTTTTTTATTCTAAATAAATTTATGGAAAAAAAATTGAAACATTTTTAGATAGTTTTTTAGATATTTGAACTTAAAAGTTCCAACCCCATGGGATTTTAGTTTGGAAAAAATACCCCACAGAAAACCCCATGCAAACCCCATGGGGTTTTGCAATAAACCCCATGGGGCAAGAAACCCCATGAAATTATTTATGGGGAAAAAAACCCCACCATTCCCGAAAAAAATCAGATGGGGTTTTTATCCCCATATTTAATGCTTATGTTGGGTTTTTTCCCCCATATTTACTAAAGTAATGATAATGGGGTAAAAAAACCCACAAAATATTAATCTGAAGTGAAGTAATAGAATCTGCTTAATGTCTGATATTAGGCCGATTGCATAGTTGATATACCTTACAAATTTTTACTAAACTATAGGCAATTTTCAAATAAAGTTGAATTTACTCATCAAATGTATGATGGATCTCTTTGTGACAGAACAGGTTGCAAGTGATTTTAATTTTTGGTTGTTTGAATAAATCTGTAAAATATTTCTATATTAGCTAGTTTATGCTTAAAATTAGCATTTAAAAATCAAGGAAAATATATAGCAGCCCAGGTGAAAACTTAACTAACCTAATGTCAATTGTTGGAAAGTACCTGTTCATGTATTCTTACAAAGTCTACTTATTAATTAATTTCCTAAGTTATCCTAAATTAATTGTGACTTTCACATTGCAATGGCAAGATGTGGTATTTATCAAAATTTTGGTCAGCTAGGACGTATTACGTGTAGTCTGTAATGTTGCAATCAAAAATTTTGCTGGCAATGAAGTTTTAAAAGTAAAAATATTTCAACAGCAAAACGATTAGGTAAAAATCACAAACAGCAAAATAAAACTGGACCAGTTAGCCTATTCAATATCAATCTACAACATATATATACTGTCTGGGGTTCTGTGTTCGTCAAGAAGAAGAACTCGTGATATTATGAGTATATAATGAACTACGAGAGCAAGTTCGTTATAGTATATACGTCCCTGGTTTCACACGCAAAAATCTACAATCCCTTATTTTGTACTTACAGCAAATGAATTCTTTGAAGGTGTTGTTTAGTGAACTGATTCACGCCATCGAAAATTAGATTCTCGGAAAATTATTTACACGAGAAACAATTTACAAATGCATGATTCAGTCCAAACACTGTGAGTGTGACTCTTGTTCAAATGTTGCATCGTGTTTGTTTCAGATTGTTCTTTCCAGACTGATAATAACGTAACAGTAAGCGCTTTTAAGACTATGACAGGTGTTGACTAAAATCAGAACATGCAATTGGGGAAGCTAATACACGAAACTGTCTGTTTTGAAGTTATTTCATTTAAAAAAATATATTTTAAGATATTCTAGAAATAGATCAGAACATTGTATAAGGCCGGCGGAACTGCGGTGACGGTTGTTGTCTCAGAAAAAAGATCGTTTTTTTTTTACAATAGTGTACAGATGTATCCTCGACCATATATTGGAGTACAGTACTGCAGTGTAATGGTGAATATATTGTACAACGGCTGCATCAGCGAACAGTGGTCATAAACTCTGTTGTATACACAAGCGCGAAGCGTGGTAAAGATATTTACTTCCGAGGCAAGTGTATGTTGACATTTAACATGGCATTTTAAATTGGGTATATCTTATAGTAGTAAGTGCAAACTGTGTGAACTTCTCTGAGAGCTAGCTAGCAACTTAACATTGCTTATTTCTGGCAAACCCTATTTCATATACTTCCCAGTGTAAGTGCATGCATTTCCAAGTTAAAAGAAAGAACAAACCCCAATTAAGATACCTAAAGACACCCCACACACCTTCCCCTTAATGTGCTAATTACCCCTTAAAATTGGTTTTCATCCTCCCTCCCTAGGAATTCACCCCTGCCCCCCCCCCCCCCCCCCCCCCTATTACTTCTACTGGTCTGCATGGGTTTGATCCCTAATGATGAATACATCCCTGAATGTTGAACATATTTTATAGACATATTAGACTGATTTTTTTGCAACATTGAAAAACCAAAACTTTATGATTGCAACATGTCATATAACCTGGAATTAATATAGCAAATGGTATATATATTACATAAGTAAATAAGGTTTATCCCTTTCCATTTTTGGATTTATTATATGATTTACTGATTTTCTTAATTGTCTTGGTTTTTATATGAGGATAATTAAATTTAATAATTAAACTAATATGAATTATACATGTTATATATGGCAGCAATTTTTTTAAAAAAAGTTTCAGTTTGATATGAATACAAATCATAACTGCCATGAATCCATATTTTTATGAAAATTATACTAAATGAAAATGGATCAGTTATAAACTTTCATTAAGTTATAATAAGTGAAGTTGATTAACAGCAGGAATGATCATAAAACTGTTATTTTAAGTAATTACAATTTATGAAATGCATTTAACTTGGAATAGGGTTTTAATAAACCTCATAGACCCCTTTACTGTAAGAGTGGTACTGCTCTCTTGCAGGGAAATATGATCAATTATGTTTAAGTACTTGTGATGTTCATGC
This sequence comes from Magallana gigas, assembly GCF_963853765.1. NCBI lineage: Eukaryota > Metazoa > Mollusca > Bivalvia > Ostreida > Ostreidae > Magallana > Magallana gigas. Next base: position 36,562,616 of record NC_088861.1, on the reverse strand, counting down.
AGACCAGTTCGAATACCGGGGCGAGATAGCTCAGTTGGTAGAGCACCTGACTAGAGAATCAGGGGGCCCGTGTTCGAATCACGACCATCATTATTTCTCCCATCCTGTTACATTTGGTGCCGTGACCAACCCCTGGAACTGACAGGTTAAGTCCTGCCAGGGGAAGAGTCTGGGTTGATCTTCAAGGGCAAAGATCATTTAAGGGGGGAGGAATGTGATGGTCAGACCTGTTCGAATACCAGTGCCAGATAGCTCAGTTGGTAGAGCACCTGCCTAGAGATTCAGGGGGCCTGGTTTAATGGTACGTCATGTTTCACACAATAAAGTCATTTTGCCCTGCAAAAGAGCAGTCATCACAGTTACCGTGAAGGGGTCTATGGCCCTAGCACAAGTGTTTGTTTCTGTTACAGTAAAAAAAATATTTTTGAAATTAAGTTGACATGTAGACAAACAAAGTTTATATCATAGAAAACAAAATGAGAAAAAACCCATGTTTGCTCTGTTGCTTCTTCTGTCCAAAAGTTATATTTGAATAATATTAAATACATCTAGTACATGTGGAAAATCACCTCATCCTTCAGTTAACATGTAGAATATGTAAATGTATCTTTGACTGTAAAAATAACATCTACTTTGAAAATTATTTTCAAAATGAACAAAAAATATATTCTGGTATATTTGGAATATTTATTTAATATACATGTAGAAAAACATAGGTAAAATTTGAACATTTTTCCATGAAATTCTATTATCACCATGCAGCTTATCCAGCTGTATATTAATCTTATTTTACTTAAAAGCATGCATCACACTGGTAGCTATACATGTAGGTCTTATTGCTTTAGCATGGTTGACAAGAGAGTAGAAACACCATATAGCTATAAGTATATATTAGATATTTACTAAAAATGAGTGTTTAATTAAGCTCACTTTTTCATGGAATCAAGAAATATCATATGCCGGATGGAATGTCTCTTTGTCTGTGGCCATGTATAAATACATACATGTAAAATGCTACAATTAAATCTAAAGGTCAATTTTTAGTTTCTATGACAATTGTTTTCAAATGTGTGTGAGAATTGACTCGAGGAAATTGCCATAGGTTTTATGATCCTATATGTGAAAGGTTTTTAACATCTAGCTGCACTTCATGAAAATCAAAAGATAGGGGGAGGGTATACATGTAAGGGTATTTCTATGTGATGTTATGCTTTTATCATGATAATATCATGAAGATACCAGGTACTTGTAGTATTGAATAATTAAGGTTTCTTATTAGAGGAGACTGAAGAGCAATTGACTTCTTAATGATTATTTAGTAAAAATGTTTTACTGCAGGAAATTTAAACCCCATGAATCTGTGCATGTTTATACTTATAGAAAGATGATTAAGTGAAGTGGAGATAGTGGGATCACTTAAATGGTTATATTTTTTCTTAAACCTCAATGGAAGTGGCATTATGGGGTTTACTTTTTTTTTAGAACTGCATATTCTTTCTTATTATAATACAAAACTCCTTTTTATAGAAAGTTAGTGTAAGTGAAAGGTAGCAAGGGACTTTTTCAGATTATTTGTACCTGTCAATTATTTGGTGAAATGGAGAATTGCTCTACTTTCAGGCTTATGTTGTGTTGCAAAAAGTCATAAAATAGTTTTTAGTGATTAGCATTAGTTAGAGAGATGTCTCCTATTGAAATTGGTATGCGATATGTAGGTCCTTAATGACTTATATTAGGTTCATTATGATCCAAAGTACCAGTAAACTTTTAATTGATCATCTTGCAGATATGACTGTTGTGTTGACTTTAGACAAGGGGTAAAATATAAGATGAAACATTTTATTCGAAGGGGAATAGTCAATGTGTTTACATCGTTTAAATGTACAGAATTCTTGATGTAACTGATTGTAATAAAAATGGCTTTTGAATTAAAAGTGGTCATAATTAATCTTAAAAGCAATTTACCGAAACTGTTATTACACGGTACAAGGTGATTGGTTCAGCCGGGAATGGGGATGTTACTAAAACAGAATTAGCTTTTTTATTTTTAAATGAAATAAGATTAAATTTGAAAATTTCGACTTAAAATTGCACAACCTAAGCGTTCTGATTATAAAGTGTTTTTGTGAGAAATAAACTCTTAGACTTAATGTCAAAGATGGCAGTGGATATATTTATAGTTTTGTCTGAAAGACCTGTCTAATTTATGAAAAAGGAGGGGGGAAACCAGACATTTGAATGGTTATTTTAGGAGTACAGTCAGAATAATTATTGCAAACATTTGTTTGGGAGTGGAGCACATGTCCATTGTTCATATAATGACACTTTAATATTGCATGGTTGTTTATTTTATCGAATAGATTAAGAAAATGCTACTGTAACAATGTTGCCAAAATTTTCACTTTTTGATTTATGCTAATCGACAAAAAAACCTGTCTCAGTTGTATTTAGAAAATTAACATACTAGATTGTATCTCAGTATGCATGTATGTGATAAAATTATACATGTATTTAAAAAGTTTAACTAGTTCTACATATATAGTTACATGTAGATTGCGGCAGACAACCCTTATTCTTGAATATATATTATGAGGTGTAATAAGGTATCGAATACAACTGATAACTGATCAAGAACTTCTAATACCGGTAGTGCATTGGCAGCTCATTTTCCCTGATTGTCAATATAAATATTAATTAGAGCAAATAATTGTTATCTCAATCTTCATGTTTAAAAAAATATTAGAACCTTAAATTGATCTTCACTAATACAAAAAGATTGATAAGAAAATTAGCCACTTAGTCATTGAATGTATTTTTCTCCTCCTTGACATTTACATGTATGTTTACTTAATGGATAAAACAATGCAGTCATAATTTGAATTTCATTATCAAAAAATCCTGCTGGTATGATTCCATAATATCAATTTTATAAATCTGAGTGACAAGTACGCGCTATTCAGTTGAATATAAAATTGTATTTTGATATTACATGTACATCTACATGTACAATCCAAATTCGCCATTAGGTTACTGATTATCTGGCATAGTAGCATATGGCGGTGTTTGTTTTATTGCAAAAATTATGTGTTAATTATGACCAACAATTTTGTGTGACCCAAATAAGACTTATCATCTGAGCACTCAAAGAATACCAGAGATACATGCAAATTACATGTAGTTATTTATAGCTGACCGAGTTTATAGACTTTTGAAATTTTAACTTGTTTAGTTTAAGTTATGCATTCCCAATAGGATAACATATTAATGTATCAAGTTACAGAGCTTGATTAATAATGAGATTATGAAAATAGCAATAATTTTAAGAAATAACCTCATTACTACAAAATAATGCATTGTATGATAGCAATTATATCAAAGACTGAACTGGACATTATTCTAGGAGATTCAAGAAATGCACAATGGGTTTGCGTATTTTTAGAAACACTTCATTGAAGAAACAATGTAATTTGTTTGCATATCGGGATAATTTTTTCAGGATGTATAAAATTGAATTAAATTGATTGAGGCCAGGATGATATTGATATAAATGAAACTTGACATCCATGTAAATACATGTATGTACCCAGAGTATGTACATGTATAGATACATTGTACATTCAATTAGAGATTAAATAGTCTAATATTCTAATACTGTAAGATTTTCTATCATTGAAAAGTGAACCTAGGCGAAATTAATCTGCAAAATTTGGTGTTTGTACATATATTATGTCTAAATAAGAGTATGAAAGTTAAAAAAAAATCCAGAAACCCTTCCCAAATTAAGGAAAATGCAGCATGTATGTTTTAACAATTTTACATTTGTCTTCTAATATTGTGTTTGAATGAATAATTTAATTTCTAGAATGTAGCCTGGTGTGTTTTTGTAACTTAGAAGATGAGAGTGCTGGGCTGGCCTGAGATGAACCAAGGAGACACACTGTGTATACCTCATTAGCACCTATTGTTCTTTCACAGACCTTGCAATTAACTTAGAAATCTTACGTGTCTTTGTAATGGGCACATTCTGTGTATACCTATTGACCACCCTATTGTTCTCCTAATGCTACAATCAACAGAGCAAAGCACTATATACACACGACACATGAGAATTTGTAAGAAATTACAAACCAAAGGGAAATTCTGAATGAATGAAATTAAAAAGTTTTTATAAGAATTTATAAAATAAAAATGAAAACATTATCTATAATCGAAATAAAATTTTAACATACATTGAAATAAAACACTTAATAATAATAAACAAAGAGACTCCTTAGAAGGTGAAATTTCCTTTGTGGTTCGATCATTAAATTAAATTTAATGATCGAACCACAAAATGTCCTATCTTATTCCAAAAAACTTTATAGAATTCTGTTGTAAATCCATCACTGCCTGGACTCTTATTATTTGCCATATTTTTTAAATTGGTACATGCAAAGTTCGGGAACTATGTCAAACAAAAAAAAGGAATAATTACCCGTATCCCAAAAGATGGTATTTAGACAATTGGAGACCAATAACACGTACTTCTAAACATTGCTTATAAAATAAGTTATGAGTGTAATGCTCAGAGAATTAGAAATATGCTTGATATAATTAGTAGTCCCGATCAAACAGGTTTCATTCCAGGAAGATATATTGGTGAAAATACTAAGCTGATATATGATCTTATGCAACATATGGGTGGGGGGGGGGGAGACATTTCTGGTGTATTATTCATAATTGATTTTTAAAAAAAAAAGCATTTGATACTTCACATGGAAATTTATTCACAAATATTAAGATTTTTTCAACTTTGGAGCATCCATTGAATCTTAGATATCTACTTGTCAATGTAATATAGAATCATCAGTCACACAAGCTGGAAACCTTTCAAAATTTTTCAAACATAGCAGAGGATTTCACCAAGGCGACCCAATCTCCCCCTATTCATTCCTACTGTGTGCAGATATTTTGGCATATAAGATTAAAATAACTTTTATATTCGCGCTACACCCTGAGCCTATTTCTATAGACATTTATTCTATCTTCTTGATTATGAAATCCCATATCTATTGGAAAAGGTGTCTTAAGGAAATACTATCAATTCATGAATTAATAATAGATATTGAAAGACATATATCGACTCTAAAATATATTGCTACAAAAAATTGCAGATTAGATGATTTCTATAAGAGATGGGAAACTTGGCTTTTTTCTTCTTTCTTTTTAATAGACTTACTCAAATTTGGCTGTATAATAGAGATTATATAAAGCTGTCAATCAACTACTAACTCATGTTCAACAACTACTCTCTCTCTCTCTCTCTCTCTCTCTCTCTCTCTCTCTCTCTCTCTCTCTCTCTCTCTCTCTCTCTCTCTCTCTCTCAAGGAACAATTTGGATTTGAAGTAAACATACTTAAAAAGCTGCTGTGATCACTTTATTTTATACAAATGTATTGGATTGTTCAACTTTAGATTAAAAAAAAAGAAAAAATAGTCTAATAATGTAAAATTTTCTATCACTGAAAAGTGGACCTAGGTGAAATTAATCTGCAAAATTTGGTGTTTGTACGTTACGGCTAAATAAGAATATAAGAGTTAAAAAAAAATCCATAAACCCTTCCCAAATTAAGGAAAATGCAGCATGTGTGTTTTAATAATTTTACATTTGTCTTCTAATATTGTTTGAATGAATAATTTAATTAGAATGTAGCTCTGGGTGTTTTCCTAACTTAGATGAGAGTGGGCTGGCCTGAGATGAACCAAGGAGACACACTGTGTATACCTCATTAGCACCTATTGTTCTTTCACAGACCTTGCAATTAACTAAGAATTCTTACCTGTCTTTGTAACGGGTACGTTCTGTGTATACCAATTAACCACCCTATTGTTCAACGGAGCAAAGGTACATACACACGACACGTGAGAGCAGGTGTCCGATCGAGCTGTGTACGTGTAAGCAGGAACAAAGTAATGGACAGGGGGCTGCAATTAATCTGGATGTCAACTTGGGGGCCGGGTGTGGGGGTGGGGGGGGGGGGGGGTCTATTTCTGCAGCAAAGATTTTTATTATAATTGAGTTATCATAGAGCCCACCCACCCCACCCCCCCTCCCACACACACTCTTTTGGGGGAGAATATTAAAAATTGGAAAACAAGATGTTAAGAGAGGAAAATGAAGTTAAAGGTAGATTACACGCTATCACCCCCCCCCCCCCCCACGCATTTTATAATCGATATTAAAATATATGCAACTTGGACCTTTTCATAAAACAGTGCATTTTGAACACACTTAAACGGCTCTGATCAGGATGTATATCGCTACCGGATCGGGGGGTTGGGATTAAAGGCAATGGGTTGGGACGTAGATTTTAATCTTAAAATAAAAGTGTACTGGGTACATGTATGCGCTTGAAATTAATCCCTGGGTATTTATTTAGTTGAACTCCTTTTGGTCGCCCTTATTTTCTAGGGACTTTTATCAGAGCAATAATTGAATGGTTAAACGATATGTTATGTTAATCATCTATTTAATGACCTCCGTCGGATTTTTTCTGCAAAGATGTATCACTATTGACCAGTTTATTGCAGCGGCAATGATTGCAGCGATCTGTGTTCAATTGAGCAGTGAACACTGGTGAAGTGTTTCTGGCGTGTGATCACAATTAACAGGGCATTAATTAGATAAAAGTAAAGAAAATACGTTCACTAGCTTTTATGATTTATAACAAGATGCAAGCCATTTCCAATTATCGGAGAATATTACTGTAACAATGAATAAGCATATCAAACATTGTGCATTGTACTGAAAGTTACTGTAGTAAAAATATCTTTACACATCTTAAACAATTTAAATAATACAATTATCAGTAATAAATTATTTCTGCATTCTAATATCAATACTGGAAGGATAAATATAACAATCAGTATATTTCAAAGTTTTTTCGGCAAGAATTAGACGTTCTGGATGTGCAACAGAGACTAATAAGTAAATGATCATACATTAATATAAACTAATTAAATTAAATGTCGTAAATTGGAAACAAAGATCAAGTACAATGATTTTGCATTGGTTCTGATAGAAGTAAATATGTAACAATGATATAACATTAAATGTAAAAATCATTGGACACGTCGTAGAATATATCATTATTTCGAGTCAAATTAGGTTTAATCTCGACCCCCCCCCCCCCCCCGCCTTTATCGATAAAATTGGCCGCACGGGTATGAATACCTTCCGACGCCCAGGGTAATTAAATAAACGATTATTGAATACTAAATCATATCTGATGAGTATAAAAATAGGTAATGAGATTTTAAAATATCTTAGTTAAAAAAAACACCATTTATTTATCATTTTTCCTTAATCAGTGAATGACCCTTTCTGATATCGTTTAAATATTTAATTACATCTGAAGAACTAATGAGCGCCGTGGCGCATATGGTAGCGCATTGGCCTACAGACCCAAGGGTCGTGGGTTCGGATCTCACGGCCGGCAATGATTTTTCTCCAAATTTTCTTTCTGTAAAATGCCACAAAAATTAAAATAATATCAATCCAGTAACAGTTAATTCTCGGCTCGATACAAATTTGACAACATAAAATCAAGCATGCGTTGATATATTTAGTATACACAGCGTTCCGATGATATGTATACACATGTGTTGAAATATAGACAGTGAATACAAAGTACATGTATACACAGGGATTGGTCTTGTTCAGTTTATTATGAAATCGTGGGAATATATTAAACGATACAAATGTGCAATGGGCCTCATCCTTTGACTTAGATTGTGATGCCTTTTTGTCGGCCTTAGACTCTGTTATTATTGCCGGTGTGGAAATCACTCCAAGTATTCTCATGATTAAGCTTTAAAATCATTACAAAGACCACAGGGGCTTGGTTGTTGGATAGTGAATTTCCTAATTATTTGTTCCCGAAGAAAAAAATGATTAAAATTGGTAATCTTTTGTGTATTTCTGTGTATTGCAATAAATCAATTCACTGAAACCCCCCGTTTCAGTCATGTTAAAAAAAGTGTATTCAATGTACATTAAAAAGATGGCGAGTGTCGTCCCTTTACTTTTTTTAATGTACATTGAATACACTTTTTTAACATGACTGAAACGGGGGGTTTCAGTGAATTGATTTATTGCAATACACAGAGATACGCATAAGATTACCAATTTTAATCAATTTTTTCTTCGGGAACAAATAATTAGGAAATTCACTATCCAACAACCAAGCCCCTGTGACAAAGACTGCATGATTTGTTCTCCATGACTATGTATTTCAAGCACTGGTTTATTTTGTATAGAGGTTATCCTTTATATATATTTGCCAAATTAATTGCAATGGGAAATTCGATCTAAATAAAATTCCAGCTTTTGCTCCAGCTTTTGCTCCAGCTTTTGCTCGCTTGAGATAAGTCCTATACAATGGGAAGAGTGGGAAAGAAATAGATAAGAGGTACTTACCGGTATACATGCTATGAATTAATTTAAAAACAAAATAATTAATGTGAGAGGCTTCTACCGTATATTTAAACGCACTGATTTTGTCACATGCCTCTGATGTACTATAGCCATGGTATCTATTTTTTATTATCCAAAATAGCTCCTGGACATTATCACAAAATTTATACTCTTTCACTAAAACATTCTACGGAAAACAGGCACGAAGCATCGTTTTTGAAAGTGGGGGGGGCCAGACCCATCCAAAAAATCTTGACAAGCAAAAAAAAAAATAAGGGAAATTTCAAGTTTCCAAAAATCTTCAAAATCCTAATCCGTGGGGGGGGGGGGGGGGGGGGGGGGGATAGACACACATGTATGCTTCCAAATAAAATTCTTCCCTACCAAATTTTTTTTCCCTCAAAATCATGAAATTCCTAATCCGGGGGGGGGGGGGGGGCGGTAACTTCAATTTCACTACTCATTTCCTTATTTTCATTTCAATTTTTTACTAACTTCCAAAAAAGTGGGGGGGGGGGGGGGCCAACTCCATTATAATCCATTTTTTGTAAATGTATGTAAATTTTAAAAAATTTGTTGCTGCGATAAAAAGTGGGGGGGCCTGGCCCCCCCCTGATGCTACGTGCCTGGAAAAGAAAAAATCAACGGGACTTTTCATCAAGTACCCCCCCCCCCCCCATGAGAAAACATGTACACAAGCTGAAATTATCCGTCGAAAAGTATTATTGTACATATATACCTTGATAACCACCTTACTATCTCCTGTTAAATTAAGAATTTTATAATAATTATTGGTTTTACTAATAGTATAATGATATAAAACATTTTGCACACTTTATTTATTAGTTGTTATAACAACCCCCCCCCCCCCAACAACCCCAACCCCCAGCATTGACACTAAATTCATCATGTTTATAGTTAGATGAATAATCTATATAATAATACGGTGTTCAGGATGTTAAATAACTAATAGGATTTTCGAGTTCATTAAACGGCATTATACTTGAAATTCATGAAATTTCGACTGCTCTAATCGAAATATCTGTGTCCCGATTTGTCTAACTATTTCGACATCCGGTTTTCAACTCCATCGCTTGGTACTTGATAACTCAGATAAGTTGGTAGGGCTAGTGTTGCTAAGTTTGTGTTTCTTCTGTCCATTTCCAAAGGTAATTCCATTGACTGCAAATCAGTTTCATTTTAAATTTATACGTCTATATATTCTTTAATAACTTCCAAGTGAAAAGCTAGGTAATGAAAAAAAAACCCAACATTTATTCTTTGACCGAATTTTCTCGAAATAGTGAGACCATAGATTTAAGACTGTTTTAATATGCTATGATATTTAACAGAAGTTTAAATATTATATGTAATCTTTGTGATTGCATAAACCGTAAATTTATGCCTTTATTAGTGGATCATATAACATTGGTACATACAATACAGTTCAGGTATTGATAAATATTTACAACCTGTCAGATTTTAAAGAATTTTATAATAAGCAGGGCAATACTTATTTTGAATTAGTTATATCTTTTAAACATAATTTACATAGTTTTCATGACATATTTTTAGGCAAATTAAAGGATGACAGAGCATACCTCTGATGCTGACACTTGTCATTTGAAAAAAAGGCATTTTTGGAAGACATTACCAACATCTGTGGATTATAATTCAATGCAAGAGAAAATCTAGAGTCATTAAACTAATGCAAACATGAATAAATCAGTCTCGAGTAACTTATTATTGAGAATCTGATTTATTTGCTTGGATTGGTTTAGTTAACATCACCCCATACTGTCTGCACTGTGAGTACTGGTATTTTAATAGATTGGTAAAATATTTTAGTAATTTTATATTATGAACAAATGGGATAAAATACCCCATGCATATGTGGGATAATAAATCCCATGACATCTATTTTATGGGATTAAAAACCCTAAACTGTTATTTAAGAAAAAAGTGGGTTTTTAAACCCCACATTATTTTCATGGGGTTTTCTGCCCCATGGGGTTTATTGCAAAACCCCATGGGGTTTGCATGGGGTTTTCTGTGGGGTATTTTTTCCAAACTAAAATCCCATGGGGTTGGAACTTTTAAGTTCAAATATCTAAAAAACTATCTAAAAATGTTTCAATTTTTTTTCCATAAATTTATTTAGAATAAAAAACCCCACCATTTGGTACTAAACTTTGGTCAATAGTGTGTATGGAAAGAGGTGCGCAACGCCGGAAAAATGTCCATTCCGAAGTTGTCCGTCCCACTGTTATATACTCATTCGTGTGATCCAAGTTTGTATATTAAAGCTGAACACATTTTTCGCAAAAAGCAGTAACCGCCTTGTTTTTCTTCCTCGTTATTATTTGTGATCTACCCCTTTGCATAAGCTGAAGATACATGTACTTTACACTTCAAGGTTTTTCACTTTCGGGTCCTTTATTGATTTGTTATTTGGGCGATATCACATTTATCAAGAGGAAATTAATATCAAATCTATGTTTAATGCATAACATACACACAGAACGTTTAACAAAGGAATAAAAGCAGGTTTCCAATGAGTCGGTCTAAGGTTCCAGTTGGGTAATCCCCTGCGAGATGAAATTCATGATTTTAAGAACTTTAATGAACCGTTCATGAAGTTTCATGATGTATTCATGACTGGTTCATAAAGCTGGTTCATGAATATATTCTTAAAATGTAATTCATGAACAAATTATGAATATACAAGAATACAGGAAATACCTGGTATTGAACATTCATGAATTTTCATGAAGTTCTAATTTACGAAATATATAATTAATTTCAAATGCTTTTATAAATAACATAGTTTACTCTAGTATTCAGAACATTATCTTTTTAAAAAAAAATATATATATATATACATCTTAAAATATTAATATTGAAACACAGTCTTCATGAACATTCATGAATATTCATGCAAACACCTATATAAATGTGGCATCTTTAATTTTGAAAAAGAAAGATGTGATATATTATAGTTACATTATTTATTCAATTCTAAGAAACATGTAAATTCATTTACAACAACGAAGGTCTCAGACATCATGATCAAATGGTCATTACTAGATCCTAAATTTGACGCTTAATTTCTTCATTGTTCAATTTATATTCAAAAAATAAATGACATAATTTATCAGTGAATAATCAGTCTTTGCATATGATACATTATGGCTGTTTTATGTTGTTAAAAATCTTGTAAACTAAACTGAAAAAGTGAAATAATTAAAAAATTTGCATATTTCTTTGGAAAAAAGATTTAGTATACGTTGAATTCCAACTTGTTTGAAGTACATTGTACATCAAGTTTATTAAAGACGTGGTAAGTTGTCAGTCTATCATAGAAGCATAAATACACACAAGACGAAGTGCGTCTGTTCCTGGGAGAACGACAGAGAAAATGTTCCGAGCACATTCGGTTGAAATTTGGACCCCGTCGAGTTTAGAACCTTTGCGGTTTCTTTGTAAAAGGCATTACTGTTGCACACATTTGAAAGCGATTCATTCTAAGAAGTTACAAATCCGTTACGTAAATATTCCGTTGAGAACTTCCAACAATTTATTTATGATTAGCTGTTTAAACTCGGACAACTACCGTTACTACACTCCGAGTTTCGAGGAGTCCGCCATTGTTTATGAGGTGTCATGTCGATTCGCCTCCGTTACAAAAACACACTGAACTTCAATTTGTCAATTAACTTAATGATAAGCAATAATGAAAAAATTACTTTAAAACATTAATGCAAATTATAGAAATAAAGTATGAAAGAATATTTAATTGAGTGTAAATTATTTTTTAAGTTCCAAAACCTTGAGGGTTCAAAAACGAGAGTGTTGAAGTTTAACAGACACAACTTGTGTAAACCGAACGATATTAAATCGTACGTTTCTTCAATCTCTAAAAATATAATAATGAAAACTTAAGCATTTTATTATTAGTTTCATTTAAAGATATTTATACCCCTGCTCCGAAGGAGAGGGGGTATACTGTTTTACCCTTGTGTGTCTGTCTGTCTGTCCGTCCGTCCGTCTGTCTGTCCGTCCGTAACAAAATTTGCTGTCGCATTTATCTCAGCAACTATTTATCGCAGAGACTTGAAATTTTAACACAGTGTTTGTTAAGGCATGCCATATCGTGGGATATATCTTTGTACCAATCGGACGTCAACTTCCTGTTAAATGATGACTTTGCTTATTGTTTAACCAAAATTTTCAAACAAATTTTCGTCAAAGATTTCTCAGCAACTGTTTATCGCAGATGCTTGAAATTTTTACACACTATTTGTATAGGCATGCCATATCGTGGGATATATTTTTGTACCAATCAGACGTCAACTTCCTGTTAAATGAGCACTTTGTTAATTTTAAGCCAAAATTTTCAAACAAATTTCTGTCAAAGATTTCTCAGCAACTATTTATCACAGATGCTTGAAATTTTAACACACTATTTGTTTTGGGATGCCATATTGTGGGATATATTTTTGTACCAATCGGACGTTAACTTCCTGTTTAATGAGTACTTTGTTTATTTTTAGCCAAATTTTTCAAACAAATTTTCCTCAAAGATTTCTCAGCAACTATTTATCGCAGATGCTTGAAATTTTAACACACTATTTGTTTTGGCATGCCATATTGTGGGATGTATTATTGTACCAATCAGACGTCAACTTCCTGTTAAATGACGACTTTATTAATTTTTTGCCAAAATTTTCAAACTAATTTTCGTCTAAGATTTCTCAGCAGCTATTTATCGGCGATGCTTGAAATTTTTACACAGTATTTGTATAGGCATGCTATATTGTGGGATGTATTTTTGTACCAATCAGACGTCAACTTCCTGTTAAATGACGACTTTGTTTATTTTTTGCCAAAATTTTCAAACAAATTTTCCTCAAAGATTTCTCAGCAGCTATTTATCGCAGATGCTTGAAATTCAAACACTTTATAACAACATTATTTTACAACCAATACATGTATTTTTATATAGCATATGCCATGTTTTACTACGCGGCGCAGCCAATACCGTTTTCAGAAATGCCTATTTTGTGTCACTCATGTTTTATAGTTATTCAAGTTTAGGTTTCAAAATTGATTTGTAATGTTATCACAGTCAAAGACAGTTAAAAAATGTGAATTACATAGATGTAGTTGATCAGATGAAATGGACTTTCACCAGATTTTAGAAATTATACATCACAGCGAAGTGGTGTATGAATATCATTTTCAAACAGTGAAATATGTCTCTAGTTGTTCTTGCTGGCATTTCAAATATTTTCGATGCAGAGTCTGTTCCCCATTGTTTTCAGTTTTAGACCGAAAATTAATGTGATAAACGCTAGCAACTATTTATTTATGCTTAAAACTGTTTAGAACAGAGAGAAACCCGTTTGAAAAAGAACATATACCGGTATACTGAGGAAAAAAAAGGGGACCCGAGCCATGTTTCCGAGACAAAGAATTGCGAGCTCCGGATCTTTTTTTATAACTCTACGACTGACTCTTGAATTTTGGGATATCATTACAAATGCATTTCCTAGGAATGATAAACACTAAAAATAGAAAAATGAAATTTGACCAAAATCGTGACCGTGTCCCTTTAACGCTGATAATGTTTGGAGTTTCCTACGATAAGCATACTTCGTTTATACCTTTGGTGTATTTGCAACACTTTATTTACATACCAATACTGGGCATTGCCCAATAACTAGTTTTCACACTCAACAACTGCCCAATGCATGTCAATCCTAATGGTGCTTTGTTGATTTTTTCATGGTTATTTATCACATCTTTCGCTGTCAACACTCAAAGTAAACATTCAACACTCAGAATAAACAAACACACAAATGAATATACATAATGAGTTTAATATTTGAAAATAAGTCCTTGTACGAGTCTATTGGTATAAACGTGTCATCATATCGATGACAGAGTGTATAAACATTGTTCATCAAGAGATTCACTCCTCTCTCTGTGATTGTACATCGTCATCAACAACAAATCAAAACTTTGACAAAACATTTAAAAAGCTATGTAATGTCACCAACCGCCCAATTCATTCACGCAGACGCGGTCAAGAGAAGCTATCAAACGAAACGATAGGATTTGCGACCTTGACCAACGGCTAAATATATATAATGAAACACGAGTTTATTCAGTAAACAAAATAGTTTAGTCTTTTCTGGATACAAAAGAATACTGCTAACGTTGTCATGGATAACAAAAAAGGCCACGTGTCATTTCCTGCAAGTCACGTGATCTTTGAAGG